>NC_052632.1:73937480-74240511 GCF_016161935.1 Mauremys reevesii | reverse complement strand
TGTTCTGTAAAGAAAATGCATTTGTTCTACTGACACTTACTGCTGGTGTTTGGTGTCAAAAACAAGGTGGTCCAATATAGCTGCCTGTAGGAGGTGCAGAAATGCACAGTCTGCATGGTGGAAAGTACTCGCTATGTGACCTCTCCAGTTGCTGCCAAGCAAAATGGGCACAGGACTGTGTTTTTGATTTTTGGTAAGTGCTTGAGTTACAGGGTAGAGAGAACTTGCGCTCTGCTGGTGTGAGTGGACACTGAAGATGATGCATTTCTTCCAGCCGCTCTTGCACCACCCTTCTGGGCAATGAGGTTAACTGGTTTTTTTTGTCTCTCAGCAAGAGAATGCCATCATGACCATGGAGCTGCGGAATTACTTTTCTTTGTACTGCCTGCACCAGGAGACACAGCTAATCCATATCTACCTGCCTCTCACTTCCCACATCTTGGGAGCTTTTGTCAACTCCCAGATCCAGGGCCATAAAGAGGTAAGTTCTTCAGTCATCTTGCTTCCCTTTCCCCAGTTGAAAATACGTATTTGAGCTGTTTGTTTTTTCCCTCTTTCTCAAAGAGTGGGGCTGTCCTTGGGAAGGTGGTGCTGACAAACCCAGGGGAAGTGTAAGTGTGTGTGTGTGTATGTATGTGTATTTTTTCCAGTCCCTGCACTTCCCAGGGTGACTTTAGCTTTGGAGCTGTCTGAGATAATCATCTGTGGAATGCTGGGTTATTCAGTTGTGGATGCTGTATATTTGCTACATGGATTTGCTTTTTTGCTATGTGTTAAACAGAAATTATATAGCAAGTAAAAGGACCTAACACAGGGGTGGACAAACTATGGCCCATGGGCCGCATCTGGCCCATCAGAGCTTTTAATCTGGCCCTCGAGCTTCATTGCCCCACTCTGGCTAGGGAGTGGAGTTTGGGGCTTGCTCCGCTCCGGCACCCTGATCCCGCTCCCCAGCAGGAGCGCGGGCTGGCAGGGGGAGTGGGGCAAGCCCCTGACCCCGCTCCCTGGCTAGAGCAGTGGGTGGTGGAGTGGGACAAGTGATGGGGTGGACCTGCTTTGGATGATAAGTGTGTGGACCACGGCCCACCCAGACCCACTTGTGGCTACGTCCTGGCACAGCGTGCCTTTTTGGATTAAAAAAAAAAAACATTGTCATCACAGCTCTTCGTTCATGGCCTGCCATACAATTTCCATACCCAGATGTGGCCCTCAGGCCAAAAAGTTCCCCCCTTCTGCCCTCCCTCTCCCCTCGCTCTAACAGGTTGCCTTGTTATGTGTTTAAATAAATCATTCAGCATTTCCTAGGTTCAGACTTCTTACCATGCATTGCTTCATGGAAATGTGTGTTAGGGGAGACAGTTTCAGTAGAGGGCTCTAACCAAGCCTTCAAAACTCTGTCTCTTCCCTGCCTGCCTATTTTGGTAAGGATGACAGAATCTTCAGAGAGCTGCATTAGAGCACCAGTTTGATGGAGAGGTGCTCTGGACTTGCTGATTTTTTCCATATAACATTTCTGCAAATGCATTGGCTTTTGACCAACCTCCAACACAGCTTAGTGCTGCCATGAACTCAGGCCTTTGAGTGTGCTATGATGACCCACTAAGCTGTTTTGCTTTCTCTTCTCCAGATGAGTAAAGTTTGGAATGAACTGAAGCCAAAGTTGAGCTGCCTGTTTGTGGGACCCCACAACATGCCAACACCACCATTGTCACCCCCAGAGGGCAACTTCTTTGCCAATTAATGCTCTGAGATCTGACACTGACCAAGTCAAAGTGCGGTCACGAGAGGGGTGTGACCTCTATCTCCAGATATTAAAAGGAATCCTCCAAACAGCTATTTTTATACTGCTGCTTTGAGCTGCTCTCTGACTTATGGACAGACTGGAAACAGAAGCACATACAGAGAGAGAGAGACAATCTCTTGATTTTTGTTTGTTGTTCTTTATTTTGAAGTGCCCTGGGACACGACTGAGATTCATTGCCCCAGAGGCCCTCTGCCTAAGGACTGGAAGTGGCTTGGTACATCAGGTGCTGCAGTTCAGCTGTTGCTGAAGTCCCATGCTGCTCATACTAACTGCCCTCTTACAGCTATCAACACGTATACTAGCCAATGTGTAAAGTGCTGAGACGCACAGGATGTCTGAAGCATTCCTTGCTATTTAAGCTTGGGGCCCAACCTAGAGGCAAATATGGGTAAGGAGAGCTGAAGGCTAGCCTCCCTTTCTCCCTAGGTTCATTAGTTAGATGTTTGATTTCACATTGCTAGATCCACATGCAAAACAGGGGAAAGCTTCTGGTGGGCTCTCTAGCTCTGCTGGGTGGGTCAGTGCTGGAAATGATGTTTCCCAGTGTGGGAATTGAACTCATGTCACAGGAGAGCACAGGGCATATTTGCTTATGAGTAGTAGTGTGTGACCAAAGATGACCTTGTTGAACAGCATTTCTTATGGGAGTCTGCTGGTCACATGTGTAGAAATTAGCTGATTGAAACTACGATACATCCCTTAGAAAGGGATAACTTTTCATACTGTTGAAGGACAGCTCTGGGGTGATCAACTTTCCTGGGAAGAGCTGGAGTCTTCACTCCTGGGTGCCTGTGTTACACGCTGGTATCCTCAGAGGACGGCTGCCTGTAAGAGCCTGAACTGGCTAAGGCTGATGTTCCCTCTGAGCTACTATCAATTGTTACATAACCAGGACAGGACTGAAAATGTTCAGTTCATCAGCAAGAGTCAGTATTTATCATGGTGATGCTGCTACTCTTTTTTGGCAGTACCACCATGATCATCGTCTCTTGAAGATGAAGACAAACGCCTTGAGGTGAAGGAGGCACTAAGCTTCAAGTGAGTGAAAAGGAAACACACTTAACTAGGAAGAATGAGCTGTCAAATTTGGACCATAATTATTTCCCTATTCTAGGCAACTTGCCCATTAAGGGGGCGGGGGTATATTCAACTTCTCTAATTCTAGAATTCTGATTCTTATAGTGTTGGCTAGTTTCTACTGCAAGAGGAACTATGATTGAAATAACCAAAGTTACTTGACATATGTCAATAAGCTAATCAGTGTTCTGGTGTCTGGGACAGGCAGGGCCCTTTCACCTTTGAGAAACCACCACTGTGGAACAGGGGCTACGCTAGATTGTCCTACATACAACACTGTTTGTCTACACTGCAATCATCAGATGTGACTGCAGCATGTATAGACATCGCCAAGCTCGCTTTACCCTACCTAACTCAGCTACTGGGAGCAGTGAAGCCCTGGCAGTGCACAATTCAGCACTTACTGTACAAATGTGTCCAGAACCTGGGTGATTACTTGGATGACTAGCCCATGCTGCTATTGCTTCACTCCTACTCACACACAAGCTAGCTTGATTAAACTAGCTATGTGAACTGCAGCCACACTCTATTAATGCAGTGTAAACGTGCCCGGTGTGTGTATCTTGGTGCTGGGGCTAGGGAGAGCCGTGGCTTTTGACACTCTTAAAAGGGTGAATGTAAAAACAGATCTTACACAGAATGCATTGCTTGTTAGCAGCTTAAGTGCTAACTCTTTCTAATGCTTGCTCAGAATGTTTCCCTTGCAACTAATCTACCATGCTTTGCAAGAGCCTGAGACAGGTGCTAGCGACTCTTTGGCAGAGAATACAAAGCAATACAGAAGAGATTCTATTCACAAACCAGGACAAATTGCTAAGACCATAAATGTATGTACAGTGTAATAATAATCTACCATCTTGAGTGGTAGACAGGAAACATTTCTCCATTTCACCTTGTTTAGACTAGGAAAATAGGTTGCTTTATGTTAGCTTACATTTTAATGTGATTTTAAACACTAGTGCAGACAGTATCAATGCTTTTAAAAATGTGTTGCCTGGTTGTGGTCAACCCCAGCTCCCGCACCCCCAGCATAACTCTTTTTATTTGTTTGGTAATCAAAGAGTAGCGTGTCTACTGTTAAATTAAACAAATAATCAAAATAAGAAAATACTGTACATTATCTTGGAAAAGTTTGGATCTCCCATATAATGGGGAGCTGCATTGCCTGCATCAGTTGTCTGATAGAGGGTGATTGTCAGCATAGCAAAGAGTTGGCTCTAGTAGAAAGAAACTTTGCCCTTTACACAGTTATAAAAAGCCTGAAAGTGTAACAACTATTTCTAAACTCTTAAGCTCATATTCAAGTTAGCTGTCCAAGGGATAACTGTTCATTGCTGTTCTTTAAGCAGCAGCCCTTACAGGCTCTGTTTATGGAATTCAGTAGGATAATCAGGTTAAGCCTGTGACATATATAAATCTATCTTAAAAAGAAATGTTTCATTGGAGTCGCTGAGTGAGAATACATCCATTCGTGCAGTTGCCTTGTTCTAGCCCCTGAATGAAGACAGGGATGAGCATACACTGTTTCAGTGAGGACTGCAGTTGCCTTTCAACAACATCTGCTAAATTTTGGGCAGCTTTCAAGAGAGAATGAGTGCCTCGTGTTCATATACCTGATACAGCCAATGCCACATCCTGGGGGACTGCCCTGGTTACTACTCCCTCTGTAAGCATCTTCCTCTCATACTGGAGTTCATACAAGCTTTAACTTGCAAACCTATTTTTATAGACTTAGCCATTCTGGTCTGAAATCCAAATGGTGGTGGCATGACTACTTCCAGCAGCAGCAGAGAAGGGGCTTCTGCACTTGTATTCTCCTCTCAGTTTAGGGTCAATGCAGTTTGCAGAGACAGCGTCTATTACAACTTCTCTGCTGTGGAAGAGGGCTGGGTAGAAAAGTCAAACTGACTTCAGTTCTCTGTATGGGCCATATGCAATGTAGAGGAAGCTAAAACAGCTGCTTCCATGGTCCATGCTATGTTCAGACTAACAAACAGAAATAGTGAAAACAAAACATAATGCATTGAACAAGCAGTTCCCAACACCAGAGCTGGTAGGGCATTAGCTTGCCCAATTTTCTCTGATGACTGGAATTAGTTTTGAATTGATGTTAAGCACAACAGGAAAAGAGTTGAAGAGGGCATGCCAGTTAGCCAAGACCTGCTGTTGCTGTGAGCTCTAGAACCAAAAAGTTAATGTGCCTTTCTGAATGGAAGCTTTCTCTGCACATATTGACCTCATGGGGGCTTCCACCCATTTGCGATGTGACTTTGTAGATAAGGCATCCAGATGTATAATTTTCAGTGCGAGTGTGTCTGCACCAGAATGTCTTGAAGAAGCCAGGTCTGTAGATGAATATGAAGCCGGAGAAGAGAACCTGACTCTTCAGTACCGAAATTGGTCTCCTTTCCACCAAAAGAGCCATGTAGCCTGCCTTTCCTATTGCCACTGCTGTTTCTATCCGGAAGGGGACAACATGCGGTGCCTACTCTGACCAGCCGCACAGAAGGTGTTTACAGATGGGGAAACTTTCCAAAATATCACTCTCTGCTCCCCTCCCCCCCCTTACCTGTGACTTGCTCATGGGATCACTATGTTTAAACAGGGCCTTATTCTCTTCTTGTCTCTGCTCCATCTGCTCTTCCTTTTTGATCACCCATGGAAGTCACTGCTGAATTTGTAACAGGCTAGCTGCACAAGTTCAGGACTGTGACTTTACTGAAAGATGAAGCAGCAGCTCAGGTGAGGACAGAATTCAAAATACTGGTCTCCGCCATAGTAGCAGAGGCAATAGAGTGTAATACAGAATGAATGGCAGGGGTACAAGGCACTAACTCTTATCCTTTGCCTTCAAGCCAAGGCTTGCCACGTGCATGAGGAATGGCACTTTGACTAGTACAGACTATTCAGAGCAGCTGGATGGAGATAGGAAGAAGCAGGCTTGGTTGGAGGATGTGAATTTTACCTGTTTGGGAAAACCCTGTATCTTTGCTTGGCTCAAATAGTCTTATGTATGAAGCACTTTATCAAACTGCAGGAATTAAAAAACTATTACTACAGCTGATAGACTGGAACTGTTTACAGATTATATTACATTCCAAGATTCTGTCTCCAACTGTTTAAAAAATATGTATTTGTAAGACAAAAAAATACTTGTATAAGAAGTTAAGAGTGGCTTTATTATTTCTGGTATGGACTGATTAAACTCACTGCCCTGCATGCTGAGTTGGGAGCAGACCCAAGCCCTGTACAGCTCACCTGCTGCTGTCCTGGGATGAAACCTATTAGAAAGCCCCTGCTGAAGGTTCTGAGCTTTATAGCACATGTTCACTTGTCAGCATCAACAGCTGAGCAGGAGGGACAGTTAATAACCATTTAAACAGTGAATGAATAGTTAAGAGAAATGAGAACCTGGGCAAGGCCTAAGCAATGCTATGCAACCACATTGCTTTATTTTACCCATTGCCACAACCTCCTGCTGCTTCGAGAGGAAAAGAACTAGAGCCATGCACAGGTCCATGCCCAGCTAGCCCTGAATAAGAGGAAGCAATAGACTGTCCCAGTTTGTAGGATGGGTGGGGAAGAGAATTAAGGGGAGTGCTAGTTCCAGTGCTGTAGCCTGTGAAGAAAATGGTTAACTATTACGCTCCAGTCTCTATGCTGCCTGGGGGCACGTCTCCTGCTTCTGGGCTACTTTAAAGGGCCTTTCAGAAATCATCTTGTCACTTCCCTGGAACATGAATCAGACCACGAACGCTATATTCATTTTAGTATTTTAATGTAAAAGAGGGCCATCTGAGAAGGAACAGATTATTGAGCTAACTGTTAAAGGAGAAGGGATACCATTGAATTATGGGAGTCATTACCAAGCCATAACTGAAATACCCCACACCTTGGAACTGCACCAGCACAAGAACTGCTGTCTTTTGTTCTCCCTCAAGTCTCCTCTGCTGAGAAAGGAGAGCACTGCATAAAGTGGTCACTGCTATGGCGGGTTAACACCCAATAGTTGGGGCCTGGCCCAATATGGGCAATGATGTATTTGGTGAGGGCGGAATGCTGCTGTTTCCTCTTAAACCTCCTCCACCTGCCTCAGCGTGTACTCCAGAATAGTGTCTAGGCCCCGGAACTTAAAATAGCCCCGGAACAACTTCTTTTGGAGCAGTAGGGGGAACCAGTAGACATCATCTGGCCACATGTGACTGAAAGGCACCTGATCCAGTTGAAACCACTGCGGACGCATTTCTAAAATAGGAAGGATAAAGAGGTTTGGGTAAACTTACTTCACTGCTCTTTTTTTTCATGCGGGGTGTCCTAGGAGGGAAGGAAAGCACTCCAACAACTATGATCCATAGGCCTGCACAGCTAGCTGGCTTCCTTATGGAGGGATTGTAGGGGGAAATTGTCCAGAGGAAGAAGCAGGACTCAGGGAGGCAATGGGCTGCTAATGTTGCTCAGACAACATATCCCTACTCAGCCACGACCTGCTTTCTAGTAAACCCTAGCAGGAAGCTTCTGATCAGGAGAATGAGGGCTGAAAGTCTAAAACTAATATTGAGGGTAGGGGGGGAAGAGAAATTCAATGTGCATCACAGAGGCCCACATAAGATTGGGACCAGCATCCCCCCTTCTCCACATAAGCTTTTAAGTATTAGGAAATCGGGGCAAACAAATCTTCTTTGTGCTGCCACTTGCCCTGTGCTCCTACCGTCACTTTCTGTTGGCTCTCCGTGAAAGGTGTCCGCCCGGAAGACGTGGACTTCCATGAGCTCAGAGTTACCTACAAACTCAAAGGTGATCTGACCCATCTTCTGCAAATTGTCTACAGTCAATCCGCTCTCTTCCAGCAGCTCCCTGCAAGAGGCACAGATATCTTTGCATGAGGGCGAGCAGTGGGAAAACACAAACTCAACAGTCAACGTCTATACACACACCACTCTGGGGTGAAAGCAGAGAGACAGCCTGCATCTTTTGCACAAATGTGGACAGAGAAATTGAGGGGGGAAGTTGACAACTTTAAGGCAGGACTGCCTAAAACTTCCTCAGCTTACGATCACATTGGCAACTTGTCAGGAGTGTAGAGGGTGCACCTGCCAGTGTAAGATGAGAGCAAAATGTAACTCAAAGTGCATAGGTCCCAGCAAGTATTGGTCCAGCTTGAATTCCAAATTGCCAGCCTACTTGGACCAAGATGGCTTGGAGCATGCTGGGACCTGCAATCTGCTGGGGCCACACACCTGTGTTAGATGAGCCCTATTAGAGCAAGGGCTAATGAGCCATTCCTAAATGATACATCATGAAATCCAGAAAGCAGGGAATTGTTAAAACTTTGTGTGTGTGAATGTTGCTGTTTGGATAATAATGGTGTATTCCAGACTCTACATGGGAGGATTGGCAGAAAATGGCACCCTGTGAGTAGAGATCTCAGTGGATTTAGGACAAGCCTACTGCCCATTGCCGGAAGCAGGCTTATTAAAAATGTTGTATATACTTGTTATAGGAAAAAAATCAATATTTAAAAAAAGAGACATTCTGGAGAAATTAGGTAGAGGAAAGATTAGGTTTAGCCTTTTACAGTTGAACTCTGTACTTTTGTACTAAATCAAGTTATTCAAACATTACTCCTCTTGCAAGGGGCAGATCCTTTTTAAGATACACTACAGCTGGGTGACAACTCTCACCATCTCCACCCTCACTTTTAATACTGAGCAGCTTTATGGGATCCTTCCCCAAGGCAGCACATAGTGCTTTGCAAATATCAGTTAAGCTTTCAGACATGTTGGTGAGGAAGGTAAGATATATAGGGATGTCTGCATTTACAGTGGAATTCAGCTACTGCTGAGGCTGAATGAAACTGCTGTTTAATAGCACAGGATACTAGGTAATGGTTCGAGACAGGAAGTCAATACTATATCCAGCTGAAATGCAGGGGGGATTTTGGAAGGTTGGATGCAATGATCAAAGCTGAAATTTGTTCAGAACTGTTGGGCTGGTATGCCTATTGTTATGAAAAGTGTCAATTTCTTCTCTGATGAGCACAAATAGCCACGTTTACATCTTATCTGAAAACACCATGCTGGGGGCTGTGCCACTGACCCAGAGAAGAGTGTTACTTTTGACTTGTCATCTCTGCTTCCAATGTGCACCTAAGGACCACAAAAGGTCTCTCATTTAAGTATTGATCTGGCTCCCCTTTTAATTCAGATATTCTGAATCTTCAGCAGTATTTTATTGGTCAAATATGTAACAGCTTTCATTTGCAGGTCTGAATTGCCAGTACAAAAACCTGTAGTGAACTGTGTTCAGAGGACAGAACTGCTGGGCTTCATTCCAATACTAATGCAGGATATCATCACAATCCATGTGATGCCAAATATTTTACATCTTATTTAGACCAGTGTAAATTGTGTCAACCATTACAAAAAAGCAGTGACTACAGTGAACTTGCTGTGTACACACTATGTGAAAGTAGGAGAGGCTAAAGGATATACTTAAAATTCTGCTATGTCTTCTCTGAAGTTGCCAGCCAGTTCCCCACTTCATCACACAGGGCTTGGGCCACTTGGGGAAAAAAATAGATGAACTGCTTTATTTACATAAATGCACTTTAGGCAGTTTTTTGCCTGCCCCTGACAGATTAGGTATGGAACTGTGAGCTTAGTCCAGGGCTCTTCCAATGTACAGCAATAACTCATAGTTTGAAAGCTACTGTATATTCAGCTGCAGTATTTAATTAAAGTTAGACTTGACTTTAAAATGAATGTGCAGTTGGATTTTATTATTATTTTTGGCAGGGCAGTAACTCCCAAGTTAAGTGTAATGGGAACCTTCTGTAAGGTATCAACCTCTCTCTGGCATCAATCCCATTTCAGAATTACACACTGATTTCATGGTTTGACTAATTTTAGTTGATCTTCCTGGAATAGATGATAGTGTCTAAAATAGATGTTTTCTCAGCAATAGAGCGTAAAGCTTCATTTCACAGGCTTCATTTCACGGGGTGTGACACTGCTATGGCTTTCTAAGCAGTTTGATACATCTGTGTACAGTCCAGTTCCCTACACCGTGGCTGGAAACATAATGGGTAAAAAATTAAACTAGAATAATGAACCACTTCAATGCTCCCTTAATAAGATAATGACATGGTGAACAATGTTGGGCGTTTGGGGGCTCTAGGGGATACTGTGTATCAAGTGAGGTACAGTAGCCATTGAAGCAGGAAACATAATTTGATACGTCTCAGATTAACAGTTAGTCATTATGTAGGCTAAGCCCTACCCAGAGATGGGATGGCACGAGAGAGCCAGATCCAACAGGCTGGTGCAATTGGTGGCTGAGCTAGTTCCCCAGAGTGCCACTGCTGCCAGCTCTGATGAGCTGCTACACGAGGGCTCCAGCTCAAGCTGCTACACACAGTCCAGAGCAACCTCCTTTGTCAGGGTGCTGACCACGCCGCTTGTGATCGCTGAAACATTCCAAGTATGGCTAAAAACTCCTACATGTTAAAGCCAAACAATGGTGCAAGTGGCCAGTGTACACCTATGAAATAGAACCTCAGTGCTGGTGTGCAGTACTTTGAGAACTTTACAAATACTTATTTAATGTTAAATTATTCAAAGCATCCCATTTACCCTATTTTCAGCAGTAGCAAGAGCCTAACAAACCAACAGCACACTGAAGAAAGGAGGCTCATCTCCCTCCTGCCATAAACTGTCAGTAACTCATCTGAAAGGCTGTTATATAAAATGCAGCCGAACAAGCTCTGTGAGAGACCAGTTGTCTGCAAAGTAAACTACTCTATGCAGAAGGGAGCTTCGGAATTCCCAGAAACAAGCAAAGCTAGCCAGTGTAACATACCCAGAGATTTACTGTAGCAATGCCAAACTCCCTGCCGTTCTGAAGGAAAATTCAGGCATTTGTGAAAGGGCTGGGAGGTTGGGAGACATGGGCTTATGTCAGAAGAACTCTTCTATATGAAGCTGACATTAAATTTTATATGAAATTACTGATTCAGCTGTGATCTGCCATGTTACCTTCTGCTGCAATCCCAACAGATCTCAAGACAAATAGGAGTGGGCTGGTTCAATCAATAATTGGAGAGAGACCCAAGTGCTGCAGAAAGTCAGTATTGGTGACTCAGTAGCTGGCACTCTTCCTTTCAGCCCTTACTGAAACAATCCCACAACACAGCCAAGGCAACTCTGTGCTGCTTATCTTTTGGATGAAACTTAAAACAGGTTTACCAGAGTCTCTGGCACTTTCAGAAAAACAGAGATATTAACTTGGTATCCTGGCCAAATTACAACTCATGTAATTACATTGTTTAGCACACTTCATCAGTCACGTCCTCAACTCATGTAGTGCATAGAGACTATTGCAATAGGTGCTACTTACAGCTCAAGGCATTTTCAGTGATGGGTGAAGTGATTCTCTACATAAGCCTTAGTAACCTGCCATACTTAATTAGTTTACAAAGTGCTCAGTGATCTTCCCACAAAAGACTTGCCACGTAATATTTAACTGGGCTAAGGCTTTTGTAATAAATTATGTTAAGGGGGGGGAAAAAAATCACCTGATCGGTGCTGCCGACTCTTGTGATTTTATTACAAGTCTCCTGATATTTGATGTTTTTCTTAAAGCTTCAGCTTTCATTTTTCAAAGAAAGTTTCCAGCCCTCAACATTGAAGATAAAAAACTTGAAAAACACAAACGGGAAAGATTCAAAACCCAAATGGCAAATAAACCCCCCAGTGTTTTTGTTTTAAATTATAATTTTTAAAGCCATCATGATTTTTTTAAAAGGGAGGCTGACTCATGGTTTCTAAATGCTAGAAGTTGGTGATACTCTCTTGTTACACACCTGACTTGGAGATGCCTGGCCAAATGACAGTTTGAATAGTTCAGAGAGAGGGACCACCCAGTCTGCCTGCCCCTTCTGGTTCAGTAAGGAGTCACCAACTGACCCATCAGTGCCCCATGTGGTCTTGCCTCCCACACCCCCACAGCACACATGTGCCCATGCAGTGCCCCACCCATCTCACCTGTGGGCTGCCTGCTCTATGGTCTCACCCGCTTGCACTTTGCCCCCGAATCCATTCCAGCGCCCAGCCCCGAATCCACGTTTCTTCATGCCCAGCAACACCTGCTGGGGCTGCACCACCAGCACCAGTGTGAAGAGCTTGCTTGTGAACATCGCTCCGTCTGTGCAAAGGGGAGATGGGTCTGAGCTGGGCACTGCTGGGAGATTGTGATCACACACCGTGGCCTGCGCCCGCAGCGCATGGGATACACAGGCAGGGGTGCTAGAACAATTCATCTAGTGGGGGAGCTGAGAGCCATTAGCCTAAACTATAAACCCTGGGTGTGTGATGGAAACCACTTCAAACCAGGCTGTGCGGTAGCACCCCCATTTCCAGCACCTATGTACACAGACTGCGTGCAGAGAAGGGGCACTAGTCAGTGGGTCATGCCCGCCCAGTCCTGTCCCCCACTTAGCCCCGGAGATTGCTGATTAAAGCCAATCCCCTCCCCCCCTTCAGCGCCCAGCCCATCACTGACCTATCCGCTCTCGGCCCGGCCGCTCCGCCCCCACCACCCATCACTAAGCTGGCCTGGCCTGGCCTGTCTCGCCCGCCATGACTAACCTGGTCTGCTCCGCCCTGCCCTCATCACTAACCTGGCCCAGCAGGACTCCCCCCCATCGCTAACCTGGCCCGTCCCGTCCCGTCCCGTCCCACATCAGTAACCTGGCCCAGCAGGGCTCCCCCCCATCGCATCACTACCTGGCCCGATCTGCTCCTCCCCATCACTCACCTGGCCCAGCAGGACTCCCGCCCCGTCCCGTCCCGTCCCGTCCCGTCCCACACCAGTAACCTGGCCCAGCAGGGCTCCCCCCCATCGCATCACTCACCTGGCCCAGCAGGGCTCCCCCCCATCGCATCACTCACCTGGCCCAGCAGGGCTCCCGCCCCGGCCTGGACCGTCCCACACCAGTAACCTGGCCGCCCCCGGCTCGGGCCGCCCCGACCCCCATCACTCACCTGCTCCGCTCCGCCCCCCGGCGGCCCCACGTGGAGCGGCCCGGCGGCGGCGGCGGTTGCTCCGTCGAAAAGGGCCCGGACGGAAGCAGGAGGCGGACCGGGCGCCCGAGCGAGGCTGCGGCGCGCAGAGCCGGAAAGCCGCTTTCTCCCCACCCCAACCCACCCCGCGCGGGGCCCAGCCGGAACCCGCGGCGCAGAGCGTGTTTCTGGGCGGGGAGGCCTCGGAGGAGACAGCGGGAGCCGGGCGCGGGGCTGCGGAGGCGCTTGGCTGCCGGCCGGAGCCATGAGCCGGTGAGGGGCCCGGCGGGGGGCTCCGGTGCTGCTGCCCGGGATCGGGGCGCTCAGCCCGGGTTGTTCTTCCCGCGGGCGGGCGGCACAGCGGGGAGCAGGGAACGGAACCGAGTGACAGCCCGGTCTAGAGACACTTGTGACTAGCCCCAGCACCGGCCCCTGGAGAGAGGGGTTTGAGGGCTCGCAGGGCGCTCCCTGCCCGTGGTGCTTTACGGGGCGCGGGGTGTGACTCCCCAGTGCTAGAATAAGACTCATTCCATCTCCCTTGTTCTGTTCCTCGCTTTTTGGGCCTGGAAGAGCTGTGTGCGCGCAAACAGCCTTTCCCCAAGGCCTGTCGCATCGGATAGGGCAGGGTACCACTTTTGAAAAACTTCAGACTTGTTCATATTTGAAATCTAGAAATAGGGACAGTTGGGGAGAAAAAAGGTGGGGCGCAGTTGTTGAACTCACTCAGTGAACTTGGTTTGAAATCTCTGGAACGGAAAGAAATTTTTGGTAGAGATGCAGAGGATTAACTGTTGTATGCTAAAACAACTGTCCCAAATGGGGAAATCAGTGTGTTATGGGGACAAAATTCTACTGCATGAGTCTGACACTGTGATGTTGAGCTGATACATTCCTTTGCATTATCATTGCATACCATGTGACAATGGGTTATGGCCCCTGAATAATGTGATACAATAATGTGACGACAAGCAACATCATCGAGAGGCGTCGCCGCCGAAATGCCACCGAATTTCGGCGGCATTTTGTCGGATGCTCGACCCCCGCCACGATCCTTCGTCTGGTGCCCGCCAGACGAAAAGGTTGGGGACCACTGCTTTAGAGACATATGGTTGTCAAGTGCACAGTGGTTATGCAGAAACAGATTAACTTCCCTTTCTTTTTTATAGTTATCAGAGGTTGGTGAGCACTTCCCTTCAGTGCCAATGGTTCCACACTGCAGCAGGACGTCTAAAGAGCAAAACGGGGGCAGAGCACCGCTGGCTGGAGCGACATCTTAAGGATCCATTTGTGAGGGCAACAAAACAACATAATTATCGTTGCCGGAGTGCTTTCAAACTGCTGGAGATAGATGACAAACATAAGGTTCTTCGTCCAGGGCTCTCTGTGATAGACTGCGGGGCAGCTCCTGGAGCTTGGAGTCAGGTTGCTGTACAGCGAGTTAATGCTTTGGGCACTGGTGAGTGCACATGCTTCGCACCCATAAGAACTAGACAATGCTGACTCAACCTGCAGTCTGTGAGGAGTGTCTTCTGCGCTACCAATAGATTTAGCTGAATGTGGGTGTGTGCTTACATTCAGCACAGTCATTAAGAGCTGTATAAAGTTTTAAGTATGTGGGGCTTTTTGTAACCATGATGGTCATAAAGAGGAGCAATTCCTATGGGGTGGAGAGGCCATCTTTAGGGACTACCCAACATTTCTCAAATGCGGCCACCTAGGCTTTTCTTGCGGCCACAGCCTCCTGGACAGTGATGGGGGTAGGAGGGAGCAGTGGCCCCTCCACCGGGACTGCCAGCAGTGGTTGGGCCCTGCTCCCCTCTGGAGACACACAAGCTGGAGGAGCAGGCGCCTAGTGAGTTCCCCACCTTCCCAGGGGCAGTGGGGTCAGGCTTCAGCCCTGGCGTGGTGGGTGGCAGGCTCCAGCCACGGGGCTTTGAGCTTCATTCCCCGGCCAGGTGGTGGTGGGCTCTAGCCCTGAGTTCACCCCCCATCACCCAGGCCCCGTCTGCCTCCCGTAGTGTCCCTCTGCCCTGGCCCCCTCTGCCTCCAAACCCACCACCCCATCCAGGGCTTGCCGGGTGGCTGAGTAAGTCTGCTGTGAAAAGTGATATTTGTATGTTTGTTAATATCACTTTTCACAGACTTAATATCTAGCAAGTCTTTAATAAAAAAACAAAACAAAAAAGCAAAAGAAGCAACAAGAAAAAAGACAAGAATGTGCAAAGCATCTTATTTGTGTTTCTGTTCTGTTTAGGTCCAGTAAAGAATAGAGACAACTGTACATTATTTTTATTCTTGAGTTTGCAAAAAAAAATCCTACATAAAAATAAATTACAATGATTTGGACACGTATATGCATAGACACCAATTTCCTCTTTACCCTGGGGAGTGCTCAACCCCCCTTCTGCCCCAGGCCTGCCCTCACTCCACATCTTCTCCCAAGCCCTGGCTCTGCCCCAGTTCCAGACTCAGCTCCACCTGAAGGCCCTGTCTCGCCCCTTCCTGCCTCTGCTCTGCCCCCAGCCCGGCCCCCACTCCACCCCTTACCCCAAGGCCTCATCCCTGTCCCACCTCTGCTCTGCCACTGCCCTATCTTTTTCTGCCCCCCCCCGAGCATGCCCCATCCCTGCTCCTCTCCTCCTTCCCAGTGCTTCCTGCATGCCGTGGAACAGCTGATTGTGGCGGGCCGGGAGGTGCTGGGAGGGAGGGGGAGGAGTTGATCAGTGGGGCTGCCTGCAGGT
This sequence comes from Mauremys reevesii, assembly GCF_016161935.1. Lineage (NCBI taxonomy): Eukaryota > Metazoa > Chordata > Testudines > Geoemydidae > Mauremys > Mauremys reevesii. The sequence goes on along the minus strand of NC_052632.1, from coordinate 74,224,831 downwards.
GGGCGGGAAGCAGTGTGGGGGAGCTTGGCTGCCGGTTGGTGCTAATCATCTGCCAATTTTCTTCTGTGGACAGAGTTGGCGCCAATGCATATATGTGCATACACCTCTACCTCGATATAACACTGTCCTCGTGAGCCAAAAAATCTTACTGCGTTATAGGTGAAACTGCGTTTTAGCGAACCTGCTTTGATCCGCCGGAGTGCGCAGCCCTGCCTCCCCGGAGCACTACTTTACCGCGTTATATCCGAATTTGTGTTATATTGGGTTGTGTTATATCGGGGTAGAGGTGTATTTATTTTTTTTCCCCCAAAGTTAATTAAATATTTTAGGAAAAACTGTCAGAGCGGCCCCCAGCAAGAGTTGGTGGCCACACTGTGAGGCCACCAGAAATGTGTTATGAGAACCCAGGAGACAGATGATCTATTGTAGAAGTGGCTAAAGCTCTTACATTGAGCTACTCTATGGGGTATTATAGAGGGTTGGGCATAGGGGAAATGGGGGGCTGTCCCCATCTCTGCCACTAGCTTAGGATATGTCTATGCTAGAAACATGCTGCACTGTAGATACTTACTACAGTGATGGAAGAGGTTGCTCCATCGCTGTAGTAAATCCACTTCTCCGAGACCAGTGGGTAACCTTAGGCAAGAAGCTTAGCTTAGCTTCTGTGTAACTTAATTTCCTGTTCTGTAAACATGGTGGTAACATTGACCTCCTAGAGGTGTTGTGTTTTAATTCATTAATGTTTGTAAGGTGCTGTATACCAGGGAAAACTACTATTGTTATTGGCTGACTCTGGCACAGTCTTACTGTTGACACACTGGGTAGAGATGGATGAAGAGGCTTTCTGGAATATCGATCATTAAAGGAAAGCTTGCTTTTCTTTTTTTAAATTTGCTAAAAATAACTAGGGTGAGATGAACATCATAAATGAGCATCCTGGTTATAGGAGGGCTAGACGGCACTTTGTCAATGTGTGGTATAGGTTTGTGTATTGAACTCTGAGGAAACTCATGAATATGACTTTTGTATTGTTAGCAGCTCTTGTAATAAGAGTGATTAATTTGGAGGTAAGGAGGTGTCTTGCATCTTCCATTCTTGCATTAACTCTTTCTTTCCTAGATCCTAATGCCCCTGTTGGTTTTGTCCTTGGAGTTGACCTTCTTCATATTCCCCCCCTGGAAGGAGCAGTCTTCCTTCCCAATGCTGATATTACAGATCCAGTCACGCTTAAGAAGATCCAAGAGCTCCTTCCTACAGAGAGGGCAGATGTTATCTTGAGTGACATGGCACCTAATGCCACAGGGATCCGAGAGCTAGATCATCAGAAGTTGATTAACTTGTGCTTGACCCTTTTGGATCTGTCCCAAAGTATCTTGCGGCCAAGGGGAACCATCCTCTGTAAATTCTGGGATGGACGGGACACCCATCTGCTCCAAAACAGACTAATGGAGCACTTCCAAGATGTGAGAACTATAAAGCCTCAGGCCAGCCGGAAAGAGTCAGCAGAGATCTATTACTTGGCAAAACTGTACAACGATGGAGTGAAACATCAGAGACACTGATGATTGTGTCTGCCCTTATTGCAGTGGTTGTCAGTCACTGACTGGATACGTTGATCTGAAGCGTACTTTAAAAAAAAAATCACAGCACTGAGACTCTGAAATTGAATTGCTTTATTTTTAAGCCTAATTTGGTGAAATCTGTCATTTATGTAACACCATAGGTGTCCATCATGGTTTATAGATACAAAATAAAACAAGGTTGTTGCCCCACTGAGTTTATAATCTAATTAGGCAAGTAAGAACATCCAGTCTAACTCCTCACCTGGGAAGAAAGCTCTTGGAAATTATATAAAACCTGCCTGTGGAGGATGGAAATACAAATAAAACACTAGTTACAGATTTGTTTACATGTGTATGTTTATTCCAAATTGCTACTCTGTGACTGTAGTCATGCTTTGGACAAAATGTAAGGCAGTTGTCAATCCGAGAGTGAAGAGAAGGGAACTATGAGTCAGTTTTACTTCCTCTGCATTTTTCATAAAAGTTAGTGCAATGTATTAGTGCACTCTTTGCCAAATAACCACATGGGCTGAAAATTTTCATGTCAGCTGTTTTCTGGAAAACTTCAGCCAAAATGGTTAAGCTGTTTCTAAGAAAGAGGCTAGGAAAAATGCATGTTTTACCTGTATTAAAAACTTCAGGTGATTTATTTTTTTGAGAAGGTCTGTTGTGCCCAGGCTTTGGAGCAGGGTCTTGAAGCTTGGAAGAGGAGTGGCCTTTTTGTCATGGCTGTGCCTTTTGTTGTCCCCATGACAATCCAACCACATGTAACCAGCTTACAAGCCTCTGAAAAATCAGTTTTTACATGTGCTCAAATCGAGTCCTGTTAGAGCTTAGTAGCTAAATTCCCTAAAGAGTTTGTCTTCACTTGGCATGCTCTAGCCCTGGGCTGAGCAGGATTTTCCCTGCAAATACAGCTCTAGCCTGCTGAGCCCCAGAGGCATAGAAAGCAAAGTGCTGGAGGCTCTCTCATGCAGCCTCAGAAAAGAGCTGGTCAGAGTCACTTGTGTGCATGGTGGAAGCATAGGTGGGAATCCCAGTTTAGCAGTGTAAGGAGGTTTACAAAGTTCACATTTTAGTTACTGTGATTTATTTTGGATTTCTGTTTAAACACTTGGTTTGATTAAACTGCACCCTCCCTTGAGAGTGGGATGGGCATGAATGGCTGAAGCTAACAGTGGGCATCCTTAGGGCTACTGCTGGAGAGGGGAGACTGGGATGTGAATTGCTGAGTTTCTCAGCCTTGTAGCCATCATTTCTAGGCAGAGGTGGCAAAGGTGCAATTGCATACCAAAAAAGAGTGAGGAAGGAAAGTGGGAGTGAGAATTCATTAATTTTTATCTACTTGCAGAGGGACGGCAACAGGATCTTAAAAAAGGACACAACTCTTCATTCCTTCAGGCCTCTTCCAGTGCCAACAGTGCACTTTGGGCATATTCTTCTACTCCTGACAGCACTAATGCTTGTCACTGATGTGATTCCAAATCCAGTGCATGCACAGTTATATTGCTACTAATGTTTTTTGTCCAGGTTACTCATTTATTTTGCTCATTTTGTAAGCTCTTCATCTCTTCTGGGAAGGAAGCAAAAAACATGCTCAGTAGAGGACAGAATGTGATCAGGTCTGGCTGGCTGGAAGTGGGGCCTGTGGGGGTGTATGATCCTAGAAGTCCCTCCTGATGCTTCTGTCTGTGAAGAAGTGGCAGGGGAAGGTTCTCTGCAGGTGTCCGGTCCAATCTGATAGCAGAGCTGCATGGTTCAAAGGATGGAATGCAGGCATTGTTGTCACTGTGGTCAGGCGTTGTGAAGATCTGGGTGGGCCAGGTGGGATACTCACTCTCCCTGTGGCATGCTGGCAGCACAACTGTAGCATGGTGCCTCCTGCCTAGTTGGCGGAGGGATGGTCACCTGCAATGGGGCCTCATGCCCTTTGTGTCCCCTATTAGAATAACCATTGTTGTTAAACATTTGTATTGCACTTGAGCTGGGAGGCCCTAAAAGAAGTCCAGCTCCCAGGGTGGTAGGCACTGTACGTACACAGAGTGGGAGACAGTCCCTACCAGGAATAGCTGATACAGTCTAAAGTACCCAAGGAGGAGAGAGAGGAAATATCACACTGAAGCACAGAGTGAGCAAGGTCACAGCAAAGCTGAGACTGGAACCCAGCTCTCCCGAACCCTAGTCCAGGGTCTGAATCACAAAATCATCCTTCCACTCCGGAAGAAAGTGGCAGGTCTCCCATATACAGTGTTGCCATGACACTCAGGGGTTTACTCTACCGCGCTGGGGAATAAGGAATTGCACGCGTGCTCCCGGCATTACGGTAAGAGGAGAACAGAGGCGCTAAAGCTAGGATACAAGTATAATCCGAGCATTACGGTAAGAGGCGGGGCTGGTCTCGCGCGAGCTGGGCGCGAGTTCTCGTGAGATCTCGGTGCAGGACAAGGAGGGAGATCCAAGCAGGAGCGACGGAGCCGGCTGCGGCGGGTGAGCGTGAGAGGCCCGCGCAGCGCCCCGCCGGCCTCGACCCCAGGGCGGTAGCTGGACTGGCCGCTCCCTCCCGCTCCGTGGCATCACGGGGCCCTCCTTCCCCACAGCCCCCCCCGACACCGGGCAGCGGCACAGGGCCCAGCCCCCCCCCGACAGCGGCACAGGCCCCTGACCCCCCTCCGCCGGGCAGCAGCACAGGGCCCCGCCCCGACACTGACACCCCGACACCGGGCAGCGGCACAGGCCCCTGACCCCGACACTGACCCCGACAGCGGCACAGGCCCTGACCCCCGACGCTGACACCCCCGCCCGGGCAGCAGCAGAACAGGGCTCCCCGCCGCCACCGGGCAGCGGCACAGGGCCCCGCCCCGACACTGACCTCCCCGGCACCGGGCAGCAGCAGCACAGGGCCCCGCCCCTGACACTGCCCCCGGGTAGCAGCACAGGGCCCCGCCCCCAACACTGACACCCCCGCCGGGCAGCAGCATAGGGCCTCCCACCCCCGACACTGACCTCCCCGCCCCTCGCCCGGGCAGCAGCAAGGGCCCTGCCTGCCCCCGCCCCCAATCCCATCCCCCTGGGGCAGCAGCACAGGGCCCTGCCTGCCCCCCCGAGACCCATCCCTCGGGGCAGCGGCACAGGGCCCCGCTCCCCCCAAACCCCATCCCCTGGGGCAGCAGCACAGGCCCCTCCCCCGCACAACCCCATGCCCTGAGGTATCAGTACAGCACCCTCCCCCCAGCAGAACCCCATCCCCCGGGGCAGCAGCACAGGGCCCCCCCCTGCAGAACCCCATCCCCTGGGGCATTAGCACAGGGCCCTGCTCCCTGACACTGAAGCTCCCCCTGAACTCTTCCGGGGCAGCAGCAGCACAGAGCCCTGCCCCCAAAAGGACCCCCGGGGCAGCAGCAGCATAGGGCCCTGCCCCTTGACACTGACCCTCCCACGCTTGGGCAGCAGCGCAGGGCCCCGCTCCCCCCGACACTGAACCCCCTTGGGCAGCAGTGGTTTTGGTTTTGCATGTTGTATGTGTAGGGCCCTACCAAATTCAATGTCTATTTTGGTAAATTTCACGTCAGAGGATTTTTAAAATCTGAAATTTCACAATTTCAGATATTTAAATCTGAAATTTCAAATGGGTGTAACTGGGGGTCCTGACCCAAAAAGGGGTTGTGGAAGGATCACAAGGCTATTGTAGGGGAGTTGTGGTATTGCCACTCTTACTTCTGCACTGCTGCTGGCGCTGCCTGCAGAGATGGGCAGCTGGAGAGTGGCAGCTGGTGGCTGGGAGCCCAGCTCTGAAGGCAGCGCCACTGCCAGCAGCAGTGCAGAAATGAGGGTGCCATGGTATGTTGCCACCCTTCAGTGTCACCACTGGAGGTGGGTCTGACCTGGCCTTGGGAGTGGCCCGTGCTGGGGAAGGGGAAGTCCCATCCCTCCACTGCCTGGCTGGGGCTAGCAGCTGGAGCCTGGAGCAAAGTAGGAGCCCCTGGCCGGGGTGCCCCAGGCCCTGCTCCTCCCAAGTGCTTGGGTGTTAAAGGGCCCTTGGGTTGGCTGTGGGTGGGTGACCCCCAAATCCTAGTGAGGCAAATAGAAAGGAGCACAAACACTGCCAACTTAAGTGCAAGAGTGTAATAAGAAAAGCCAAAGAGGAGTTTGAAGAACAGCTAGCCAAAAACTCTAAAGGTAATAACAAAATGTTTTTTAAGTACATCAGAAGCAGGAAGCCTGCTAAACAACCAGTGGGGCTCCTTGATGATCAAAATACAAAAGGAGCGCTTAAAGATGATAAAGTCATTGCGGAGGAACTAAATGGATTCTTTGCTTCAGTCTTCACGGCTGAGGATGTTAGGGAGATTCCCAAACCTGAGCTGGCTTTTGTAGGTGACAAATCTGAGGAACTGTCACAGATTGAAGTGTCACTAGAGGAGGTTTTGGAATTAATTGATAAATTCAACATTAACAAGTCACCGGGACCAGATGGCATTCACCCAAGAGTTCTGAAAGAACTCAAATGTGAAGTTGCGGAACTATTAACTAAGGTTTGTAACCTGTCCTTTAAATCGGCTTCAGTACCCAATGACTGGAAGTTAGCTAATGTAACGCCAATATTTAAAAAGGGCTCTAGGGGTGATCCCGGCAATTACAGACTGGTAAGTCTAACGTCGGTACCGGGCAAATTAGTTGAAACAATAGTAAAGAATAAAATTGTCAGACACGTAGAAAAACATAAACTGTTGAGCAATAGTCAACATGGTTTCTGTAAAGGGAAATCAATGTCTTACTAATCTATTAGAGTTCTTTGAAGGGGTCAACAAACATGTGGACAAGGGGGATCCGGTGGACATAGTGTACTTAGATTTCCAGAAAGCCTTTGACAAGGTCCTTCACCAAAGGCTCTTACATAAATTAAGCTGTCATGGGATAAAAGGGAAGGTCCTTTCATGGATTGAGAACTGGTTAAAGGACAGGGAACAAAGGGTAGGAATTAATGGTAAATTCTCAGAATGGAGAGGGGTAACTAGTGGTGTTCCCCAAGGGTCAGTCCTCGGACCAATCCTATTCAATTTATTCATAAATGATCTGGAGAAAGGGGTAAACAGTGAGGTGGCGAAGTTTGCAGATGATACTAAACTGCTCAAGATAGTTAAGACCAAAGCAGATTGTGAAGAACTTCAAAAAGATCTCACAAAACTAAGTGATTGGGCAACAAAATGGCAAATGAAATTTAATGTGGATAAATGTAAAGTAATGCACGTTGGAAAAAATAACCCCAACTATACATACAACATGATGGGGGCTAATTTAGCTACCACGAGTCAGGAAAAAGATCTTGGAGTCATCGTGGATAGTTCTCTGAAGATGTCCACGCAGTGTGCAGAGGCGGTCAAAAAAGCAAACAGGATGTTAGGAATCATTAAAAAGGGGATAGAAAATAAGACTGAGAATATATTATTGCCCTTATATAAATCCATGGTACGCCCACATCTTGAATACTGTGTACAGATGTGGTCTCCTCACCTCAAAAAAGATATTCTAACACTAGAAAAGGTTCAGAAAAGGGCAACTAAAATGATTAGGGGTTTAGAGAGGGTCCCATATGAGGAAAGATTAAAGAGGCTAGGACTCTTCAGCTTGGAAAAGAGAAGACTAAGTGGGGATATGATAGAGGTATATAAAATCATGAGTAATGTTGAGAAAGTGGATAAGGAGAAGTTATTTACTTATTCCCATAATACAAGAACTAGGGGTCACCAAATTAAATTAATGGGCAGCAGGTTTAAAACAAATAAAAGGAAGTTCTTCTTCACGCAGCGCACAGTCAACTTGTGGAACTCCTTACCTGAGGAGGTTGTGAAGGCTAGGACTATAACAATGTTTAAAAGGGGACTGGATAAATACATGGTGGCTAAGTCCATAAATGGCTATTAGTCAGGATGGGTAAGAATGGTGTCCCTAGCCTCTGTTCGTCAGAGGATGGAGATGGATGGCAGGAGAGAGATCACTTGATCATTGCCTGTTAGGTTCACTCCCTCAGGGGCACCTGGCATTGGCCACTGTCGGTAGACAGATACTGGACTAGATGGACCTTTGGTCTGACCCGGTACGGCCTTTCTTATGTTCTTATGACCATTGCCTCCCTGGCCCACGTCATCCACCCCTAAGGCTGTCTCTGTCATCCCAAAAAGTGATGCCCCCCCATACCATGCTACCCTCACTTCTGAGTTGCTGCTAGTGGCAGCTCTGCCTTTAGAGCTGGATGCCCAGCTGGCAGCCACTGCTCTGAAGACAGTGCAAAAGTAAGAATGGCAATACTACGACCCCCCTACAATAGCCAGATTTCATGGTCTGTGACTTGTTTTTCATGGCCATGAATTTGATAGGGCCCTATGTATATGGGAAGAACGTGGACTCCAGAGCAGGGGTTTTCACAACAAATTTGTTGGTGGCCTCAGAGTGTGGCCACCAACTCTTGCTGGTGGCTGCTCAGAGAAACCTGTCTCTGTCCCTGCCTCCCGTGGCCCTTCAGTGAGAGCCTCACCCCCACCCCAGGTGGGTCAGGAATTCAACAGCTGCCTGTAGAGTCCCTGGTTCCCCATGCCTGACTGGGAAGGAATGAAGGAGCTGCCTGGGGGAGCATTCCAGCAACTGAAAGCTGCAACCGCCTCCTCTGACAAGAGCTGCCTCCAGCACTGCGCACACCGTGTCTCCAGAGGCACTGCCTGGGGCCCCTGAGGAGGCTGTGCTGTGCAGAGTACCAGTCCCCGCTGCAGGGAGGAACTGCTGCTTTGCCCCCACAATCTGCTCCCCCCGCCCCTGCTTTGGAGGCTGTTGTGGCTGAAAAAAAATCCACTGGTGGCTGCATATGGCCCTGGTGGCCGCATTTGAGAAACTGCTGCTCTAGAGTGACTTGAAGAAAGCGGGTATGCCTTCCCTGAGGTACAGCAGTGAATCGGATTGTAAGCTGCCCTGGATGTTTCACTTTTGGCTTTGTGTGTTTGTGTTTACAGCAGAGAGCTCACAATGGAGAACCTGGAGGATAATACAACTGTGTTCTCCACCCTGAGATCTTTCAATAAGTTCATTTCACAGCGTGTGGAGGGGGCATCTGGGCCAGCCACACCAGGATCATTTCAAAGTACCTTGCATATGCAGTACCAGCAGAGGGTGCAGGTGAGACATCCCTGGCTCACTGACAGCTGAAGTGTCACTACAGTCAAGAGTTTAGATTTCGTTTGGTCTTGCACATGGAAATGTTTTTTTAGTTAGGCGATGGGGGCTGTCCCTTCTTACATTGCTATCCCTACATTGTCAATGATGGAGATAATTTGCACCCAAAATAAAACTCTTAATTCCTTTAATTTTTTTTTTAAAGTGAGTTATGGGCCTGACTCTTTGTCCTGATTAATTAAGGGGCTCCCTTAAATTCTTCCCCATTAAGTTATCTGTAGGCCAACTCAGGCATCTGTATTGTGATTTCCCTTCATCCTGCCCCACAATTGAGCTTAACTGATGGCTTGCTTGCAGGGTTGGACAGTTTTTCCTGGCTTGGATAGCTCTCTCTTGAAAACGTACTGTCAGCTGGGCTAAACTATCTGTGGTGTGTTTATGATATTGACTCTGAGGACTGAATTGAGATCACCAAATTCGTTCCATTGAGGCCCTTTATCTGGGCCAGAATTGTAGCCCTGGAAGCATAAATGTCTAATTTACTAAACCAGTCTTCATGGATACTATGGTGTGACGGTGCTGCCCGTGGGAGCCAGCTGAGGTCACTCAATCAGGGTGAACTGCAAACCAAACGGGGCAGACAAACCCCAGATGCTGGTGGTTATTCCAATACTTAGATTTACCAACCAGCACAAAACAGCTTCTACAGCACCTCACTGGTCACTTAGAAGTCCAAACCACGCAGTTCCCTTAAAGTGCCCAGCCTCAGGCCTCCGTCCAGACACACCTGTCAGATATGATGATGATTCCTAAGAATCTTACTTCATCATATAAAAGAAAAGGTTCTTCCAATCCCAAAGGATCAGCCACATACCCAGGTCCAATTATAACTTAGATCTTACCCAAAATACACGCTACAGCCAATTCTTATTAACTAAGCTAAAATTTATTAAAAAGAAAAGATAGAGAGTGTTGGTTAAAAGATTAATCTACAGACAGACTTGAATTCAATTCTTGAGGTTCAGATACACAGCAGAGATGAGCTTGTAGTTGCCAAAAGTCCTTTTAGAAATAGTCCAGAGGTTATAGTCCAAGTTCCATATCCAGGGTGGCTCCAGTCAATGACTGGGGATCTCAATCCTTGTGGCTTAAGGTCTCCCCCTCTTGAAACCCAAAGCAGATCTGAGATGAAGAAGGATCGTGTCCCAGGCTTCTTATACATTTCCAGCAGCCTTTCAGCCTGAGAAAACAATAGGCTCAACTCCTTCTCCCAAACATCCTGGCAATTAGCACAGAGTAATTTACCCATTAAACAGTTCAGATACAGGTTAGCACAACCTTCAAAGAGACACAGAGACAATAATACTATTTTACTCAAGTATCATTATAAATGTTAATATTCCTTTTTTTGATCTTTGAATTAAAACTATAGCAATAGACAAGACTTGTTTGCTGACATCCCAAGCCCTGAGCAAACATCTCCCCTTCTACCTCTAACAATGCAGGCTTGCATTTCAAAGCTCTAGTCATTTACATATCTTCCTAACCCGTCCTTGAGGTTCACCCCTGGGTTAGGTCAGTCGGTGAGGTGAGTTAATTAACTCTTTCTGGCCCTGCCATCTTTCAATGAGATATTGTATCACAGTCATAACGTCACATATGGTGATGGCATTTCAGCAATACCTAAGATAGCTTAGACAAATCTCCCTTAAAGTTCTTGTGTTCTGTAGCTTTGTTTTGGATCTCTAGTTATGTTTCTGAATGTAAAATAAGGCTTTGTCATGTTTATTTTAATTTCCATTGCATTTAAAGTTCTGACTATAATATTTTAATCTCCTTACTCTTTTTTTGTGTGTGACATATCGCTGGTTGTGGAGTCTTCAGTGAATGTGTGTTGAGGTCTGGGATTCTGATTGTCTTTATGAAACATGAATATTTCCTCCATGTTCAAAGTGCTCTGTTGATTCCTTCAGTGCTCCTAGATTGCACAGGAGTACTGGCAGTAGTTTTACAGAAAAAATGCATTCATGTAAATAACAATTAGGTTGTACCTTGTATGTCTAATTGCAGTGGGAAAAACCTGCTACTTTGCTTAGCACTTAGTTTCACACATGTAAGTATGGGGCCTGATCCCTGACCCTTGACTAGCTCCTGTTTCTTCTTTGAGAAGGCCAAAGAAATCTGTAATAGGAGTCTTTTTAGTTTTGTGTGTGGTAAGTGTATTGTAGAAGGGAGCTTCTGTAATGATTGGTGTGGGAAATTTGGAGTCAAGATCCCAAAATTCACCCATACTCCCATTTTTAGCTATCACTGAGTCACTGTGTGATCTTGGGCATGTCACTTAACTCTTGGTCCTCAGTTTCCCCATCTGCTAAATGGGTATGATGATACTTATCTACCCCATATAGGACATGATGGGCTAAATATATCCAGGTTTGTAAAGTAATTTGAAAGCCAAAGCTGGAGGGCATTGTAGAAAGACAAAATATTATTGCTTTTCTGCTGATTGTGTGTTTTTATGTCTCTCTTCACATGGAAACTGATCAGATGGAGGAAGAAGCTGGGCAAATCCGTTCCAAATCTCAGCTCCTGCAAGTGGAACGGGAGAAGATGCAGATGGAGCTGAGCCACAAAAGAGCTCGCATTGAGCTGGAGAAGGCAGCTAATACTAATGCTAGGAGCTATGAGGTAGGTGTGGTATTCATGTTATCTGACAGCCAAGGCTCCAGTCAGAGCATCTTGAGATCATTAAAACTTTGTTGCATGGTTGACAAATAGTCTGATACTGATCTGGCCACATGATAGTCTATAAATGCATTTATTTAGCACTCTGTTGCTCATCAGTATAAAACAAAAGGAGATTCAGGGCTGCTGCATTAAACCTTGTTTCTTCCAGAAGCGTTTAAACTTCATTTGGCACAATTGCAAACATTTGGTATGTTTGACTGTAATGAAAGCAACACCAGTCATGCAACTGCCATACAAGAGAAGCTGCACTGATAAGACGCTGAGCTCTAGTCAGCGACTATTAGCTTCGTTGCCTTCTGGTTGTATGCCCAGATGTGTTTGCTTAGCTCTGTTGCTCAAATAAGCAGCAGAGTTTGTGGGCTTTGTCATCCTATAAAGCTCTTAGCGTCTCTCCAAAGTTCAGCTGCTTAAAAAAAAAAAAAATCAATCCAGCAAAATATTATAAGGATACTGGGAGACAGATTTACTCTGTAGCTGTGGGTCACTGAGTAAATTCCTGGTTCTGCCTCAAGTCAGGTGATCTTGCAATTAAGCCAAGAACAGTTCAAACCTGAATCGAGCTGAGTCAGTCACAGAAACCCTTAAAATACTGGTACAAAAAGGGAGCATCACTAATCCAGCAGTGTGGTAATTACCCTGCTCAAATTTGGTGCTTCATGAGTCACGTGGATAAAGATTTTAGGAACCTTGCATTGCTTTGCATAATCCTTGCTTAGTATGTAAATCTGTGGCCCGATTTGCTTTGATTAGCAGAGCAATTTGCTTTACAATTTTCAATAAGTGCTAATCAATTTGAGTTAGAAATGAACTTGAAATGGCATGTGAAATGCTGTCAGAGTGCCAATAAAATAAATAAATCTAGCTGAAAAAAACCCCTAAATCTGCCCCCATACGTTGGTGGTTTTGTTGCACTGGTTGTTTATACTGTATGTTTAAAGTTGACTTATTTAAGTTTAAAGTATTTTAGACTTAAAATGCTCTAATGCAAATAGAAATTTGACAGAGAAACTTGTCTTGTTACTCCAGATATTAAGGTCCCAGGCTCAGTGAAATAAACTTGTTGTGCAATGGTAATTGATGTATCCAGGGTTTTCATGTTTGAGCCTATGTAAATTATGCTGTGCAAACCAGGAAGCCAACTCTGTGTGCTAACGTCCAAACGTCAGTTCAAGAAGTGCTTGGAATTTGTCTAGTAATTTTCTGGCTTCATTACCCTGAGTTTCATTCCCCTGTCATTGAGAAGCTTTGCTAGTGAGGGGGGTTAAAGAGTTTGGCTCTGAAACGCATTGGTTGGTGGGGTTGCCTGTGGGACTATAGTGAGGAAGGGGGCAAAGAGGAAAGGACAATGTCTTCACCGTTGTGGTTCTTTCTTCTTTATGAAGTCCCTTTACATTTTCCCTTCCCTAGCGAGAGGCTGACCGTAACCAGGAGCTCCTCACGCGTATAAAGCACTATCAGGAAAAGGAAGTGGAGGCTGAGGCTAAGCTGAAGGAACAAATGGAGATGAATAAATCCTATAAGAAGAGCATGGAGACTGTGAGCAAGAAGCTGCAGGAGAAGGAGAGCAAACTGGCCGAAGCTAATGAAGTAAGAGCATAGCAATTTCTTATTTCACCCAGTGCTCTAGGTGACTTTGAGGGTCACCTGGGATCGGAGCAATCCACTCTTGTTACAATTGAAACAAACACAGATGAAATTTGTCCCCTACTCCAAAGAGCTTACAGTCTAAACAGGACAGGAAATGGGATAACAGTGAATATGGGGATTATGAGACGACATTGCTTGGAGAGGTGGATTTGGAGGAGAAAGACAGTTGCAGGGCAAGGACATGGAGAGCGTTCTGGGCATGGGGGAAATCAGGATAGAAGTCATGAAGTGAAGAGGGCAGGAAAGCAATGAAGGGAGTGCTAACATGAGAGGGAGTGAAGGAAACGAGCAGGAGAGTTGGAGGAGCTGAGATTTAGTTTGGACCAAACTACCAAGAGAGGGGACATTTTCCAAATATGTCTTAAATGGCAACTTCCTTTACTGGCATTTGTTAGCTAAGCACCCACAATTTAGGGATTTAGGGACCATGAGGAGGGGTTCAAATGAGTAGATTTAACTTGCCAATTGGAATTTGTGGCAATAAAAGTAGGAAGACACTGTTAGAGGTTGGAAGAAAAACTAAACCAATAATTTGCAGTCCCCTGCAACTGACCTATTTCTATGCCACTTTTATCCCCACATCCCTCAAATTTGGGTCAGGGATCTTGTCTCTTTAATGCATCTAACACATTTTGGGTGCGATCCGATATGTTTCAGAATGCTAAAGGTGGGAGTGAGGTATGAGGGTCAGGTGAATAATGGTTATTCGAGCCAATGTGGCTTATTTTTCAACTTTGTGAAGTTCCTTCCTCTGCTTTGCTGTCTATATTTGCTATATAAGGTTCGTCAGTCAACTAATTTATTTCAGACTTGGCAGTACTGATGTTTGTCCCTCTGTGTGTGTATTTTGAGTGAGTCTGAGAGAGTAAGAGCTGAGCCTAGTAGCTTAGTAAAGGAGTAATGGCAAATGCTGCTGTGAGTACTCTCTTAGCCATATCTGTTCCTTGTGCCAATCACCATGGTAGCTAGACCTCTACTGAGGACTTGTCTCTGCTGTTACTTGGCTGGTTGAAGATGTTTGGGTCTCTATTTTGAAACCCAATGCTTAGGAGCATGTGGCTGAGGTGTGATGGTGGGATAATTGTCAACAGTAAGACAGATCCTCTTGTGAGCACAGATTCTGGCTTTGAGGTTTGTTTTTTGCATACCAGTTTGAGGTCATACACTTAATGAATAATGGAATGTCAATTTGGGTGGCAGATGAAAGAGAGCAAAGAATTTTCTTTGACTTTGTTCTGAGGTGGGTTTGCAGGTCTTATTGTGAATTATTTCTAGATTCAGTGTTTCACATTAGTCAGTTTGATCTCAGCAGTTTGCATTCCATAATGTTCAGCCTGGAGGTCCATTGGTCTATTTGTGTGTTGTTTATTCTTCCCCTTCTTTCTGTGAATCCAGATGATCAGCGGATTGAAGGGGAAAATATCTGAGTTGCAGTGGAGTTTAATGAATCAGGAGATGCAAATGACAAGTCAGGAATCTCAGAAGCAGGAGCTGATGGAACAGCTGGATGTGCAACACAAGTGAGTAGGGGATCAACAACTGCCAGGAAAAAACAAACCTTCAGTCTTATGCAGCTGCTGTCATTCAGAAAACGTTCAACAGCTTTTTATTTTTGCTGTTCAAAGGGCTTTTTTGATCTGGATGTGTAGGTTATAAAATTTGCCGGAAACTAGCACTGAGCAGCAATTTAATTCTACCTTAGTTAAAAAAAAATCCAAGCTTAAAACCTCCCTTACTTTTCATATTCATGTTAATACTTGATTTTGTACTATGTGTAGTTGAGGGGTGATTAGAAGATCTGATGAGGTGTGTGTCTGCCTGGTGCAGCCTCCTCTTTCAGCTCCATCTACCAACACTTCTTTTTAGGACCAAGGTTTAAATGACTTTTTCTATTATGTAATGTAATCATGTATTTGTTGGTGTGGGCATGGGGTAACTTGATCGTGAGGATCTCTACGGATATATGGAATCAGGTTTTTTTTTATAAGAATGAATATTTCTGCTTATCTAAATAGAGGTAATCTGTCTCCACACTGAATATCTCAGTTGCCCCAGAACCTTAAAGAGAGGTCCTGGGGGGCAGTTCTTGCTTTTGGTCTTGGTGGTAAATGATGCTTGAATAAGGGTGTGCCTCTAATATACTTCTATATCTATAATAGATTGTTCCCCTCAAGTTATTCTTGTATGTAAATGAATCTCCTATGTCTGCTTAAAACAGAAAATGTCAGGAGGCCAACCAGCAAATCCAGTTGCTGCAAGCAAGCCAGTCTGTGTTGGCAGAACACGAGCAGAAAATTAAGGTGAGAGTGTGTGAGACCCACGCGGAGTGTCTGCTTTTCATTTTTACATAGGAAAAGTATCTGAAAGAGTTACCCTTGCAGTAACTGAGAGCCACTCTGTCATATAAATGGCTTGCCTGTTAGGTGGCGTAGAGCTGAACTTGCCTAAATTCAGATTTCAAGGCACAGAAATTAGAAGGGTGGATTACACAGTCTATAATATTCAGCACTTATACAATAATTCCTCACTTAACGTCGTCCTGGTTAATGTTGTTTTGTTACGTCGCTGGTCAATTAGAGAACATGCTCGTTTAAAGTTGCGCAATGCTCCCTTATAGTATTGTAGGTTATTTGGCAACCGCCTGCTTTGTCCGCTGCTTGCAGAAAGAGCAGCATGTTGGAGCTAGCTGGTGGAGGTTGGGAACCAGGGTGGACCGGCATCCCCCCATCAGCTCCCCTAAGTTCTCTGTGTGGCAGCCGCCCCGCAGGCTATCAATTGCCTGGCAGTTCAGCTGTCCCTCCCCCCACTGCCCTGTGCTGCTCCTGCCCTCTGCCTTGGAGCTGCTTCTGGAAACCTTCCTGCTTGCTGTGCAGAGCAGGGGGAAGAGGGGTGCTAATGTCAGGGTGTCCCTCTCCCTCCGCTCCTGCCCCACCTGCTTCTGTACCCTGTCTCCACAGAGCGGGGGGTGCAGGACAGGGCTCAGGATGGAGAAAGCTTGCTGGCAGCAGCTGCTGTCTCAACTTGCTGATCTACTTAAAAAGGCAATGTACTTAGAGTGGGGTCAGCGTACTTAAAGGGGCAATACATGTCTCTTTCTCTCACACATGGTGTGTGTGTGTATCTCTGTCTCTCTCTGCCATGCTGTCTCTCCTACCTCCATTCATGCGGCCTTGTAGAGTGTGAGGCTACATTAACAATGTGTTAACCCTTGATGTCTCAGCCGAGTGCTAGTTCATCATTAGCAGTAAGACATTCCCTGGGAAATATCCCACCCTCTGACTCCACTACCACCACCTCAACCAAGCTTCACAGTCATCATTGTTGTGTACAATATTAAATTGTTGTTTAAAACGTATACTGTGTGTGTGTGTGTGTGTGTGTGTGTACATATATATATAAAAATAAAAATATAATCTTTTGTCTGGTGAAATTTTTTTTCCTGGAACCTAACCCCCCCCCCCCCTTACATTAATTCTTATGGGGAAATTGGATGAGCTTAACATGGTTTCACTTAAAGTAGCATTTTTCAGGAACATAAATACAACGTTAAGCGAGGAGTTACTGTGTAACACTCTTTGTCTTTTCTGTATCAGAGAGTCCAACTGGTCAGAAGCTGTACAGATCCCTTCTGTGTAGATAACTGCTTTGCATCCTTGCATCCTTATGTAGCAGATTATTTGGATGCCAGCTCAGCCTGGTCTTGTCTGGTCACTCAGGGCTCTGGCACAATACTTTTAGACATGTTTGCTTTTTCAGGGCAAACAGTGAGCCTTGCAAGTCTGAGCGCAACCCCTGTTCCTGGGGAAATCTTTCCACTGGAGTCAGGGTATCCTTTTTTAATATGCATATAAAGTACAGTTAGCTGCAACACTTTTGATTGCAGATGGACTTGTTGGGGGAAGTGTGGAGGACGACAAACTGCAGTACTGCTCTAAATAAACTCTTAGTTTGTTGGAAAAAACAATGTGTAGAGTTATACCAACATGAAGGAGGTGTGGACTGCTTGTTGCCCTCTGTCTCCATTGTGTGTGTATGTTCTGTCCACTCCTAATAAGTCCATCAGAGTACTAATTTCTTATATATATTACCTTATGGTAGGTGAGAAGAGCCGACCTTTGGCTTATTACTTCTTGACAAATAGGGAATTGATGTGTAAGAGGGAGGGCAGATGTCCTTTTAAATGTTAGCAGAACCCATTTCTGATGTATGTTGGAGTTAATGTAAAGATAGAGAGAGTGCTAGAGAGAAAAGGATTTGGACAGGTTTAGCAGTCCAGTGGAGAGGTAGCTCTTGAGCCTTCCTGAGCTAAACTCAGTTGTTGTCTTGTTCTGATGTCATCACTTGCCTTCCAGGATCTTGAACAGAAGCTCTCCCTGCAGGAACAAGATGCTGCAATTGTGAAGAACATGAAAACAGAGCTGGCCCGATTCCCAAAGATGGAGCGGGAACTGCTCCAGCTCAGGGAGGATAATGCCTACTTCAGGTGAGAAGGAAAGATCTGCCTTCAATATGGGGCATATGTCAAAAATGACTATCTTCTGCTGTGGTCCATCCTCCTATAGCTGTCATTTTCTGACTTGGGTGCTTTGCATTATACAGAATGGAAATTTCCAAATAGAATGCCATGGAAGGGAGTTTAAAGGTCTTCTGTATCTACTGTATATAAGGTTGAGCCAGTGTTGTAATGGTTACTAGTTATTGTGATTTGGAGGGTTCTGGATAATCTCCTTTTGCACAGAGTGAGGGGATCATGTAATGAGGATTGGTCATTTTGGAAGGTGAGACATATTTACCTTCTAGCTTGGAACAAAGGGAAGGTTGTGCATAGTAAAGAGGAGATTGGAGAGGGATCTGATACTAAAGATACTTGCTGATGATAAATCCTTTCTATATGGGATTTGTGATGGGCTATCTCTTCAATCTCATGACATTTCTAACATGTCTATCTCTGTAATATCTCGGCAAAGATTTTAAATTCTTATTTTGTTACCAGCCAGTCAGCATTTCCACTAAT
This sequence comes from Mauremys reevesii, assembly GCF_016161935.1. Lineage (NCBI taxonomy): Eukaryota > Metazoa > Chordata > Testudines > Geoemydidae > Mauremys > Mauremys reevesii. Next base: position 74,206,699 of record NC_052632.1, on the reverse strand, counting down.
GTTTTGAAGGCATTCTTGTGCCAGTGTATCATTTTGAAAGACTGGCTGCTGAAGTTTATAAATTGCTCGGGTGCTGCCTCTTTTAGAATCTGTTCTGTAGGTTTCCAAAGTACTAATGAATTTTGAAACTCAGTTGTCCTGTGTTATGGAGTAATCTGGTATTACTTTGATATGCTGTTATCATGAGAGAGTTTAATTTCAATCTCTGTGTAAAGAAATGCACAAAAAGTCTGAAGTACATGAGTATCTGATCTTGCCAGCTTCCCTTTACCACAATTTAGAAGACTAGAGTCTAAGCAGGCTCCTTTGAGTTTGCTCTTGATTCAGTGACCATTTATCATGGAAACTTTCCAATTGCCTCTATGCAGTCCTTTCTGTGTTTGGAAATGTGAAATGTATCGTAGTAGAGTGGAAACAGAAGCACGTTGAAAGATTAGTGGTTTTATTTTTGACACCATTGGACTGACTAATGTACCCCCACAAAACCTATATTAAAATAAACTCTGGGCTGAAGAAATCTTAGTATTTGTAAACGGACAAGAGCACTAACTCTTGCTTGTTTCCCTACTTGCTGAGTTCCAGACCTGCATTCATATTGACTTTGGATCATAATGTCAAGACTGTTGTGTTACTTTAAATTCTGTTTTTGTACAATCGGTAAAGCAGGTATGAAATTTTAATATGTTTGGACATAACTCAGAGCATTTTGAAGTGGGTAATCTCAGTCCAGTGAACGCTGCCTTCTGTGTAACAGTCACTTTGTAGCAAAGGTTATAGAAGGTTACCACTTTGGCTCAGTGTCATAATGGCTTTTTCAATGCCTTATGCTTCCCTGTAATTGTGTGTGTATCCAGGAATTTGCACAAGAGAATTGAGTTGCTGTTGTGGCTTTTTAACGGCTTTGCCCTTTCTCTTTTTCTCAGGGAAATGAAGGAAAACAATGGGTTACTTAGAGAGGAGGTGGAAGGTCTCCAGAGGAAATTGGAGCGCTATGAGAAGGTTCAGGCAGATCTAGTGACCCTTGAATTGGAGAATGAGGTGAGAAGCCGAGAACACTTGCTGTATAAGTAGAATTGGGGCTACTGCTCTTGCTTGTGTGAGCTTTTAGGGATCTTTAGTTCCTCTATGCATAGTGAGGGTATAGACAGTGATTGCTGTGGTTCATGGTTCATACTGGCGCAACCCCAAGACGTAGCCTAAGATGTAGAATACCCATATGAGGGGAGTGTTCGTAGTGAGAGAAAAACAAAAGTCTGTCCATTGTTCATCTTAAAGACTTCTTCAAGTAGCAGCCCATCTTCATTGTGGCATCTCCCTTTCACCTTACCCCACCTGTGAATGCCCTTTTGGTTCCTGTGTGCTTACCAGAGGTGTTGGTATATGATACACATAATGGGAGCCTATAGCATACCCTCAGATCAGTGCTGCTGGTAGAAGGGGCCACGTACAGTCTTGTATCAATACAATTGATTTCTTTGTCTTGCTGTCACCAGCAGCACCCCTTTCTCTCCACCCTCTATCAAAGGTAAAATGATTTTTCAAGATGATTACCTGGTCATGAAAACTCTTGTAGTGCAGAGCTATTATAAGGGCTAGATCTGACTTGGGCTATCCAATCTGGTACTGGGATTGAAAGCATAGAGAGTTGTGATGCATATCCCTGTGGTGGGGGAGGAGAATGGGCACAGCAGCTGGTATAGAATTGGCATGTTTGGAATACCACTTTAATTTCTTTGATCTCCGCAGTAACCAGGATCTAGTACAGTGGGGGTTAATTCACAAGGGTAGATAATGGATGACACAGAAATGGTACATTGTGCCATGTAACTGTGGTGGCTGGGAAGATTAATGCTGCTGCTAATAGTGTCTTGAGTACACAGAATGATGTTCCAGCAGTGCTGGGCCATGCATAGATGATAAAGTCCACAGGACTAAAGTGGAAAAGGCTAAGTTGGAAGGAATGGAAAATGCAGCGATAGGAGTTGAGATGCAAGAACGCTCACTTGGGTTTCTTTATTGATTACTTTTGCCTCCTCCCTAGAAACTTCTGGGAAAGTTGAAAAGCTGGGAAAAACTAGATGAGAGCACTGGCTTAAATATCAGGTAGGTGCTGATGGAGTTAAACCTTCTGTTCCACTTGCTTTACTTCTTAGTGATCTTGATGGCTTAAGCTTGTCAGGCTGTCCACCTTATCAGTCCTCAAACTTGTCTGTTGGTACTCCTCTCTCTCACTGCTGTGCAGCATATATGATTATGCCTCGCTAAATACTGTCAGACAGTATCTTTTGGGGATTAATTTGTGAACTGGTGACTAACAGCCTGACCCAATCCATTTGAGACTGAGGTGGGTGGGGAGCTGGTTCAGCTCGTAGTTCTCTAGACATCTTGCATATAACTACATTCATATTAAGAAGGAATTGAGTTAGTGTGACCATATTAAGCGTGGAGCGTTTCATGAGATGTACAGCAAGTCATTTATGTGAGCCTGTGATGCATTATTGTAAGTATAATTCCTGTAATGAAATCTCAGGAATGTTGCATTAGACTGACCTGACGTGTTATTTTCCAAAGTAGCCACTTAATTTAACAGCCCTTTCTCTTATTATCCTGTGTTTTATATGATGGTAGAGGTGTAATAAACATTTTTCACTTTTGGTGCTGAGAAAATGTCTCTAGAGACAGTGAAATGATTGTAACACTAGTCAAAGTGCGAGCTGACGTGTAACAGTGTAGATCGGGGTTCTCAAACTTCATTGCACTGTGACCCCCTTCTGACAACAAAGTTACTACATGACCCTGGGGTGGGGTAGGTGTGGGAGCAGAGCCCAAGCCCAGCTGCCCTGGATGGCGGGAGAAGGGGCCACAGCCCGAGCCCCGCCACCTGGATGGTGCTGGAGCTCGGGCTGCAGCTTCAGCCCTGGGTTCCAGCAAGTCTTAATGCTTGCCCTGGCAACCCTATTAAATGGAGTCACAGTCCACTTTGGGGTCCCGACCCACAGTTTGAGAACCGCTGGCTCAGTGGTTTGAGCATTGGTCTGCTAAACCCAGGGTTGTGAGTTTAGTCCTTGAGGGGGCCATTTAAGGATTTGGGGCAAAAATCTGTTTTGGGATTGGTCCTGCTTTGAGCAGGGGGCTGGACTAGATGACCACCTGAAGTCCCTTCCAACCCTGATATTCTATGATTCTGTAATACAGAGATTGACATTGTTTAGCATTAAACTAGATCACAGTTCTGGCTCTTCTAATTTGTCTGTGATGTAACCAAAGAGTGGGATATGATGCATCTTCCCAGGAATAGCTGCTGCTTTGCAAGAAGAGTAATCTGCGAAATTAGGGCCATACTCAGGTGTCACTTTTGCAAGGGCCGTGGCTCTCTAAATGTTTCAAGTGTGATTGTGCTTATTGGTGGGAAGAGAGGTGTTTTGCTCAAAAGAACTGCTTTCCTTTGTGCATCCTTGCATTGAGAGCTGTGCTTTAGACAAGAATTAGGCTTGACCTACAACTTTTACGCCAGATCAAACTTCCCCACTCGGGCCCCTGTCCTTATCCCATCAATTGCAGCTGCACAACAAACAAAAACAGTGGAAGTTGCGCATGCAAAATGATGGCATAATTTGGGCCTAGCCTTGTTTGGATTTGGGATTCTATATTGGGTACACTGCTACTTTAGGTAAAAGAGGATTGTCTCTCACAAGCAATGTCCCCTTAGTTTTCTCATAATTCTTTGTGGTGTTCAATGTACGTGATGAGCTACCTCTTCCTGAATGCACATCAGTAGGTAGCACTGCTGAGACTGTCTCCTGCCTTTGCTCAGGATGCATATGTTCAGACTTGCAGGAGAGTGAAGTACTGAGTTCTTCCCACCAAACTTTTTCTCTGCCAGACAGTGGTATGGAAGCTTTTACTTACCTCAAGCTGTTAAAGGTTTAATGAGGTAATTTCACAGTGGGAAGGAAATGGAACCAAGTGACTCTTCCTGCTGAAGTCTGATAACCTCTTCATTTAAAATCAGAATATTCGATGCAAAGTGTTAGTGAGGTTTTTGATTGTGCACATTGTTTAGCAGTATTAAGGGTGTTTCTTTGTACAGAAGAACAAATTGCTCTCAAGAAAATCACCTTTTGCATGTGATTGCACCAAGTGGAATTGGGGCAAGTTTTTTTTATCCAGGCTTCTTTCAGCATGAATTATGTTCATTTTCAGCCAGGAATACAAGAACCAGTATAAAGGGAGATCATTGTCCCAATCATATTCCTGGAGCGTACCTCTTGTGAAAGCTTGAGGAAAGTTAATTGCTAGACAGTGAGTAGGAGAGAATGGGAACAGTTGGATGGTTATCCCAAAGAGCCAGTGCAATGTGCTGTCTGTCTGCTAATAACTAGATAAGCAGGAAGAAAGGGAATGCATTATGTCCCTGTATCTCTTCTTATTAGTTTCTCCATTTATACATGGAATGCAGGGGAAGAGCGCACAGCCTCTGGCTTTTTGGGGGAGGATGGTTTCTCATTTCCTCCAGCTGTCCTCCAGGGCTTCTCTTCTGTGTCTGCTCGCAATGGCTTTTGTTCACTGATTGCATGGTCCCCGCAGGTTCCCTGTCAGATTAATTTATGAGCAGGGATTTTGGTGTGTAATTTTATCTAATGCTATTTGGAAGGGGAGGGGGCATCTTCTTGGAGTGTTAAGGCCAAACATCTCTGTGCTTATCTTTTTGGGGAGTTTTATGGGAGATTTGGTGGTTGTCTTCCAGTGCTGCAACTTTGGTGGAAATAAACTATGAAAAGTGCAAAAACTATAAACCTTACTCAAAGGTTGCTCTCCCTGTCCCATAGTCCAATGACCACAACTTCTGAATTGTTACCATCTCAACTGGGTGATGGGAATCAGTTCCATCTTCTTGGAAATGCGTGATTTCCCCCTTGCCTAAGCATTAGAAATTATAGAAGACTGGCTAACGTTGTCTCCTAGCCCTCAGTTGTTTTGTGTTGTCCTTCCACTGCTCCTTTTCATCCTCTCCAAAGTTTTTCCTACTCTTATGGTGGTAAGAACAGAACATGCTGTTTTTAATTATACACTATATATAATGCAGCATAACTTCAACAGTTTACCAATATGATGGACTTATAAATTGCTCCCCTCCATACCCAGATTATAAAGTCACACATGGCATTCTATCAGTTACAGTCCACTTGTACCCAAATCATGAAGTTGTCAGCAGCCTCATATGCATTTGACTATGGATTCCTCTATATTCATGTCCTAATGCTGTCCACTTTCCAATTTACTAGACTCTGTTTCTTAAAGAGTGGTGTAGTTTGGGTTTGCAGGAACTCCGTCAGAATTTTGTGTGCCCCTTTATATTTACTTTGTGATGGACTCTCAGGGATGCTAAGCCTTCAGTTATCCCAAATCTGCAGTTCTTCTGCAACATTAGTTTTCATCTGCAGAATAAATCTACTTGCTGTGTATTAAGTGTATTAGCCTCTTAATTTTGCTCTACAGGCTACTCTCTTTAGAAGAGGCACGGCTGGCTGACATAAACTATTATAACTCTTGATTGCTAGGAATGAGCTGTGATTCTATTGTTCTGTGTCAGTAAAGTGTGTTCCTCTTATTCTGACTCTCTCCCTGTGGTGCATTGATTACAGTAGATTTTTACAGATCATGGTGGATTGGGTGGTTGGTTATTTTCAGAGAAGGACTTAGTGAGGGGCACCAGTACAAAACTTTCATAGACTTCAGTGAATATTTGCTTTGCCAGAGGGCACCATAACCTCAGAGAGGCCTTCTAATGTAAATAAACCTTGCAAATATCAGGGAAGAAATTATTTTTGCAGAATAATAGTGTTCCTGGAAGGGAGTAGGCTTTCTAGGTTTGTAAAAAAGAAATGCAGTTAATTTTGATGTCAGTGTGAGGAACTGCCCGCTAGATGGCACACTTTCTCTTGTTGTATCAGAAAAACATTGATTTCACTTCATTGTGGTATGCTCTGACTCCTGTACAAACATCAATTGGGCACCGTAAAAAGGTCAGGCATTAGTCTAATTAAAGTTGTTGGCTTGTTAAAATCAAATGTTTTAAAATCTATTTTAAAACCACACCAGTGTGATCACTTTCTCTGTGTGTATGTCTAGTGGAGTTCCTGTTTGTTGCAGCTATTCTGAACGTGAACAGAGATCCACACACAGTTTCTCCAGTGACAGAGTGCAGTACATATCTCAGTTTCTCACCCATCTCAGCAACCCGCTTTTTCTCCCTGATTCCCTGTCCTTTCTGTCTTCTCAGACTTGTTCAGTCTAGTTCTATTCTTCTTCACTGTTATGTCCACAGAATCATCCTTGAGAGGGAAATGTTATTTTAAATCTAATCATCCTGCCATTCTTTCCTTCCCATTGTTCTTTGTTTATATAATGCTCAGAGCCTATGAGGCACTTGAGAAATACACAGACAAGATCCTTGCCCCTGTAAATCTTCTAATCCAGTGATTTTCAACCTGTGGTCTGTGGACCCCTGGGAACTCTCTGACTATGTCTAAGGGGTCCACGAAAGGTGGTAGTTATCATAGTACAGTGGTTTTCAAGCTGTAGTCTGCGTCTGCAGAATATGTCTACGTTTTCCAAAGTGGTCTGTACCTCCATTTGAAATTTCTTGGGGTCAGCAAATTAAAAAAAGGTTGAAAACCACTGTTTTAATCTAAATAAGTTTATAGCTCATCTGGCAGCTCCTTCTTGTACCTGCCTCGTCTTGTCTCTGTTCAGCTGCTGTTGTCTTCAGCTACCTGTAAATCACTCACAGCTTAGTGTTTTTCACCACCAGATCTATCCCAGAATGCTGGTTGCAATAGTTCAGCACTGGAGTAAGGGTAGTGTGCTTTAGGTGGCTTGTTTTAAAAAGGAGGTACAGCTCAAGATAGGCTGTTCCCATCTGTTGTTGCTGGTATGCTTAGTTCTGAAGTGACCTCATGTATGCTCTCAAAGATGGGAGATTACAGTGTTTGGAAAGACTCCTGGAAGATTATGCCGATTCCTACAGTCAGATGTGGGGCAGAGGTGCCCACAAATGAGAAGCCACAGGAAGCCTAGGGTTCTGATCACTCCAGAAATCTTTCTTTGAAGAGAACTGGTGCAGAACTGGTGTTCTGTTTTATTTTGAAATTGGTGGCACTGATTTCTGAATCGCAGCACCACAGGTAGGATAATCTGCACAGACACAGATCTGTACGTAGAACGAATCTCTTAAAGCTGTGGAGGATGATGACATTGGAGGACTGACTGGAGTGATGAAGTGGGGACAGTTTAGGCATATACAAACTTCTCTCTAGCTAACTAGGTTTCAGAACTGCGGCTGACCCACAGCTATTAGTACTGCTGTGAGGTTTATTGGTGGTTCCCCCTTTCATGGGATCTGCTGTCCTATGAGAGAAGTCTGCCTGCTCAGCCCAGGAATCAGAGGGCAATGGAGTGTTCTGCTTTGCTCTCCAGGATTCTTTTCCTTCTTTCTATCTCCATGCCTGGCTGACTCTGGAGGGAGCAATATCTATCTGTCTTCATAGGAAGAAGGTTCTACTCTGTTTGTGTCATCAAATGGGGATGAGGGATAAACTGGGGGTAGAGAGGTATGAGAGAAGCCAGTATATTTGTATCAAATTAGAAGTGTTGTGGTGTTTAATATACTGTGATAATGCTCAGAGGTCCCAGTCAGAATTTGGGCCCCATTGATCTAGGTCAGGGATCAGCAACTGTTGGCACATGGCCTGTCAGGGAAAGCTCTTGGAGGGCCGGGCTGGCTTGTTTACCTGCCGCGTTCACAGGTTTGGCCGATTGCGGCTCCAGGCCAGTCGGGGCTGCGGGAAGGGCGGCCAGCACATCCCTCGGCCTGTGTTGCTTCCCGCAGCCCCCATTGGCCTGGAGCAGTGAATCGCGGCCAGTGGGAGCCATGATTGGCTGAACCTGTGGACGCAGAAGGTAAACAGGCCCAGCCCGCCAGGGGCTTACCCTGATGGGCTGCATGCCGCAGGTTGACGGTTCCTGATCTAGGTCCTATACAAGCACATAGGAAGACAGGTCTTTGCTCAGAGTGTTTACAGTATAAGACAAGTAACATATGAAGGGTGTCAGGGAGAGGAATGCAGGTGAGTTGAAGAGCTAATTTTTAAAAACTGAAAGCCAGGTGGAGGAGGAGGAGGCCTTAGTCAGCATTGGAGCATGATGTCCCATGGAGGTCTTGGGATTGATTATCCCCATCATTTCTAATCTTTGCATTTGCTTTGGGCTGAAGCCGTCCCATCTCAGTGTCTGGTGTTTAATTCAGCAGTGACAATCTCTGCACGAGACATTTCGGACTGGAATGTCCCTTTCTGTAGTGATGACCTTGTTAGTGTGCCGAAGGTGCCCTCTGAGTTAAATGAAAGGGGTACCAGTGGATTTATTCTTGTACTGAAGGAATTCTTGGTTTAACTGAGTAAATGAGGCAATAGGGAGAGATCATGTGATCTTTAAATCACTGGACTAGGGTTGGCTAGCTTCTGCAGTGATATCACATTAGGGCTGCTTTGCCTGCTTGGTGTCCCAGCGTATAAAGAGAAGCGCAGATTTGACAGGAATTCAGGCCAACGCTTAAGGAGCATTTTCACTTTCTGTGGAGCCTGCCAGCTGCAGGCAGCAGACACCAAACTGCTGACCTGTCATCTAGAGCCAAAGAAGTGAACCTATTAGTCCTGACCTGGTTTTCTTCCTGAAACATCTGTGTGCTGGCTGGCTGACAGATCTTGAGGACTAGTTTTCTGCAATGTCTGAAACCAATTAAGGAGAGGAGCAAGTGTGTGGGTGTGTGCATTTTCCTCTAAGAAAGGAGCTAATTAAGTGGCAGGTGTCTCTATTTAGTACACTGGCTAGCACAGTTGTAATTCGTAATTACACAGGTGCAGTACTGAATACCGGAATTCCTTTTAGCCAGGTTACCCTTTTGTAGCAGGGTTGTGGCGGGGGCAGGTATAGGGAATCATGTTTCTTGATTTCTGATTTCTTGATTGTGGATTAGAGTTTCTTTTGCAGTGTAAGGGAGGGAGGAGAGCATGGGAGTATCTTTTGCTTTAAATCCTGGTAATTACACTAGGCAATACTAAATTTTCTTCCATCCAAAGCTCTGAATGTACTTTGCAACCACGAATGAAGTTTCATAATCTCCTCCTCTCCCACAAGGCAGTAATCTACCTTTCTATGAATGTCCATCTAAAATAAGTGACTTCCAGTAAAAATAAATAAATTTTCTGTAGCATTATGCTAATGTGATGACTTTGCTAAAGCTGGATGCCATCATGTTCTGCCTAGCAAATCAGGATTGTAGCAGTTGACCCTGGAATTACTCAAACATACTCCCACTGCACTGCCAGTTTAATAGTGGGCACAGATTAGTGGCATTTCAATGGCAGCCCACCTTGCCTGTTGGCTGAGCTCCGATAGCAGCTGAGCCAGAGGTGCACTTAGTGGTGCTGTCTACCTAATCTTCTTGCCATTTGGCTTCAAGTTATGGCTCTTGCCATTTATGCTCTTGCCATTTATGGGTGATTGGGAAGCCAGCTACCTCTAGTGACTGATCCAAACTCCACAGTATCTGGCTATTCTCTCCCCCTAACTGCCTAGCACCTGTGGTTATATGTTGTCTTCAGAAATAATCTGTGCAATATTTTTGTAATTTAATCAGGAAAATCCCACTCTATTTCTGTATTTAATGTACTAGGTGGAGTATTAAACTGTAATATGGGTTTATTGGTGCTTTTTTGCCTTTGGACAAATTGTAGATAATATTTTGTGTATAATATTTATGTAAAATACTGTGGCATCTTGTTTGTACTCTAGTTTTGGACGAAAAATCATTGTCAATCTGAGAATATGGTCCAACAGTGTCCCTCCTTTCTAACCACTACGCAACAACCTCATTATAATCAACTGTACTGAAGGGGGTGGAATGCAGCCATGGTGTTTGTTTTTAAAGAAAGTGTAGGGGGTGATCCTGGACATCACAGACCGATTGAAACAGTAGGTTTAAGAATAGTACTTACATTAATGTATGATAGAAAGAAGAAGGTTTCTGTAAAGGAAAATTGTGCTTCCCCAATCTATTAGAATATTTTATGTCATCAAATTAATAAATAAAGAGACCTAGAAAGCTTTTGTCAAGGTCCTTCACAACAAGTATTGTCATGAAACTATGTATTTTGTGGCTCAGAAACTGGTCAAGAGACAAAAGACAAAGAATAGGAATAAACAGTCAACTTTGTTACATGGTGAAAAATTTAACAGTAGGTTATTGTACTAGGTCAGGGAGTGTTTAATATATTCATAGTTTGGAAAAAGGGATGAACAATGAAATGGCAAAATTTTCTGAGACAAAATGAAGAACGTAAGAATGGCTATGCTGGGTCAGACCAATAGTCCATCTAGCCCAGTCTCCCCTCTTCTGACAGTGGCCAATGCCAGGTGCTTCAAAGGGACTGAACAGAACAATCAATCATCAAATGATACATCCCCTGTCCTCCACTTCCAGCTTCAGGCAACAGAGGCTAGGGACATTCAGAGCATGGGGTTTTATCCCTGACCGTTTAAGGATAATCAAGGTAAAAAGATGGAGGAATTCCACACGGATATCATAAAACTAGAACAAGGGGAAGTTCAGTGAAACTGAAGAGCTAAATTGAAAATTGATAAGCGGAAATGTGTAATTAATGTGTAATTAATTTGTGGAATTCATTGCCACAGAATATTGAGACCAAGAGTTTTGCATGATTCAATACAGGGTTAGATGTTTATGTGGATAATGAGACCATCTGCAGTTTAATTAGCCAAACTAACAAAAGTGCTATAAACTCTCATGTTTAATCCAACCTCTAACTGCTTGGTGTTAGGAAGAAACTTCCTCTCGGGGCTGATCATTTCATAATTATGGATTTAGGGATTAATGCACCTCTTCGGGAGACATCTGATGCTGACTACTGTCAGAGAATGGACCACTGGTCTGATCTTGAATGGCAATATCTATATTTTTTTTACCTCCTTTCTCTGGTTGGCGTCATAGTGACCACTCTGTTTTAGAGCTAAATGGCTCTAATTGGGGAAGAAGACAGGTTACTACAGGTGTAGCATGTGGAAACTTCATATAATGCATGTAATATAGCCGTAATTAATTGTAATTTATGATCTGCGAACATATTGTAACTTGCCTGACTGCTGTTGACAAGGCTCCCCACTTACAACAAGCTGTCGCATCACAGTGGGAATTCCCTGGGTACAGAAAAGAAAAACAAATACAACATGTATGGGAACAATTTAAAAACTATCACTACTATTTTTGTTAAGTTACCTCTTTGCACTTGCAAAGGCTTATCTTAAAAATCCCATGGAATGAGCATTTTATGCTCTCTCCTCATGAACACACACTTTTGGTTAACTATAAAATATAGTATTTGTATTCCCCTGTGGGTTTGGGGACAGAATAGGCCCTCTGCTCTTTCTGCATGTCGTAGGAGGAGCAGACTAAAGGGGGCTGCCTGGAGAGGGATGAGTGCCGCCATGTTAGAAATTTTCCCGAGACACACCATTTGATCAAGTCAACCATGTCCATACTGGATTGGTCATAGCCTGGGTTAATAATGACCACACCATCCATCTGCCACCAGGGCGGATGCGACAAGTATACTATTTGTGTAACCCCAACAAAGAGGATCCATGGAAGAGATAACATCACCATGGCCACATGGAATGTAAGACAAATAGGGAAGTTGAAAGAACTCATGTACAAAATGGAACAGATACACCTGCCACCTCCTATTAATGGAAGAAGGCCATGTACTCTATTACAGTGGAGAGGACAAACATGTCAATGGCATAGGATTTCTTGTGCATAAAGATATCAATAATTCAGTATTAGGATGCTGCCCGATATCCATCAGGCTTATTTCCATCCGTCTAAAGGCAGTACCGTTTAAAATCACAATGGTTCAAGTCTATGCCCCTTCAACAGACTACAATGATGAGCAAATTGAAGATTTTTACAATCAGTTCCAAGACATCATTGATAAGGTACACAAGAAAGATATCCTGATTGTACAGGGAGATTGGAATGCTAAAGCAAATACTGACGCACAGGCAGATTGGCGAGGTTATTGTGGTCCCTTCTATAATGCAGTAACCAATGAGAGAGGATTGAGACTTTTGGAGTTTGCCAGCTATAACAATCTGGTTCCTGTAAACGCATTAGGAGCGCATAAAGCATCCAGATGATCAATGTGGCACGCACCTAATGGTCTACATCACAGCCAGATCGACTACATCATGGTGCAAAACCATTTTAATTCTGGGATTAACAGATCTAAAACAAGGATCTTCCTGGTGCTGACATTGGAAATGATCACAACCTTGTGATGCTAAATTTTTGGCTGTGGCTAAGGAAAATCATCAGGCCAAAGTTCACCAGAACCAAGTTTGACTTAGAAAGACTCAGAGACCGAAACATTGCAGAGTCATTCCAAGCAATGATCGGTGGAAAATTTGCCCTGCTGCTTGCTCTAGAGGAAGACGTAGAAACAATGATGAACAATTTCAAAGCTGTAATGAATGAGGCAGCAATGGACATCCTTGGTAAACATCTTAAGACAAAACCATGGGTAACAAATGAAATATTACAAATGTGTGATATTAGAAGAGAACTTGAGAGACAAGAACAGCACTGAGGGAGCTGATAAATACAGAGCGATTGGCAGAAAGATCAAGAAAGGAATGAAGGTGGCCAATGAGATATGGATTGAAAAACAGTGCTCTAAAATTGAAGAGTGCATCAATAATAAAAATAGCGAACGAGCCTTCCAGGTTGTAAAAGATCTGAAGGAAAGATGGACCAAAGCTAACGCAATTCAAGACAAAGAAGGGAGCAGTCTTACAGAAGAAAGGAACATCATCAATAGGTGGACAAACTACTGTTCTGATCTATACAACCACCAGACAAATGGAGATCCTAGTGTCTTAGCCCAGATTCAACAGAGGAGGGTGACTTTCCAATACCACGTGAAGAAGTGGAGACAGCTGTGAAGTCACTCAAGAATGGAAAGGCTACAGGTATTGACAACATCCCAGCCGAATAGATGAAATTCAGAGGAGAAATAGTAATAGATGTACTCACCAAGATCTGCAACAAGATCTGGCAGACCAGTGAGTGGCCCTCCACGTGGACACAGTCACTAATCATCACTCTGCCAAAGGAAGGCAACCTGCAATTGTGTCAAAATTACCGGACCATAAGCTTAATTAGCCATCCCAGCAAAGTCATATGGAAAGTCATATTGAACAGATTGAAGCCACAAGTGGGGAATATCATCGCTGAAGAACAGCCTGGCTTTCGTGCTGGAAGAAGTACCACAGAACAGCTTTTCAACCTTCGTGTCCTATGTGAGAAGTACTTACAGCATCAGCAGGACATCTACCACGTCTTTATTGACTTCAAGAAGGCATTTGACTGAGTATGGCGTGAAGCTCTCTGGGCAGCCATTAAGAAGTATAATGTTGGCCATAAGCTTATTCTTACCATTAAACAACTGTATCCCAAGGCCAGCAGTGCAGTTCTTGTCAATGGCACAATAGGAGAGTGGTTTCGCACCAGTGTTAGAGTCTGGCAAGGCTGCCTTCTTTCGCCCACACTGTTCAACATCTACTTGGAGCGCATAATGACTGATGCCCTAGAAGATCGCATATGCACAGTCAGCACTGGGGGGCGAACGATCTCAAATCTTTGATTTGCTAATGACATTGGTGGCCTGGCAAGCAGCGAAGATGAACTTGCCAACCTTGTGAAATGATTGGATGAAACCTCTGCAAAATTCGGCATAGAAATCAGTACAGAGAAAACCAAGCTTATGACAAAAAAAGTGACTGGATCAGCTGGAGACAGTGAAACAGTTCAAGTATTTGGGAGCAGTTATCACTGATGAAGGATCCAAGGCAGAAATTCTGGCCAGAACTGTGCAAACAGCAGCAGTAGCAAAGCTAAAGCCAATTTGGAGGAATAAGAACATCTCCCTGGAATCCAATCTGAAACTGCTGCACGCATTGGTCATCTCCATTTTTCTGTATGCGTACGAGATATGGACCCTTACAGGAGAACTTGAACGGAAAATACAAGTAGTAGAGATGAGATACTTCTGTAAAATCCTGGGCATCTCCTACTTCGAGCATGTCACTAATGAAGAGGTCCACAACATCGTCACCCAATGTGCTGGGTCATATAAAGACCTCCTGATGACCGTGAAGAAGTGCAAGCTGAAATGGTGTAGCCATGTAACAAGATCATCTGGCCTATCCAAGATCATCCTCCCAGGGACAGTACGGGGAAGAGGAGATAGACAGATGAAGAGATGGATTGACAACATAAGAGTGGACAGGAATGGACTTCCCTGAGACTCAAGCACTGACACGCAGTTGTCAGGGGTGGAGACAATTGGTTGGTTGCTCATCAGTGATGGTTCCCCAGTGACCAATGCGGTTATGGGAATGATGATGGTGATAGTATTTGTGCACTTCTAAAAGTAGCAAAACTTATCATCAAATGTTTTGTCATTCACTAAAAGTAAAATGATACAAGCTGAGCACAGTGGTGAAATTCATGCTATGCAGAGGCCAGAAAAATCCTCACAAAAACTCTCAAAATAGATGGGGACTTTTGCTAGCCCTCTGTACAGTGATACGTGCTGTGCAAATGTTTGTTGCAAAATTCTGCCAGTGCAACTCAGTCTTGACCTGCAGTGCTCATGCTCTTCCACATTGTAAGGTAGTGGGATGGGAATATATGGGAATGGTGTTCTCACACTGTTGACCTCCCATGCAGTGTACATCTGAAGTCACACTCCATGGAGGATGCCATTTTAAACAGAAATGCACCAGGAGTGGGAGGTCCCACTGATGGAGTGAAGTTACCTGCACTTAAAAAATCAGGACTGCCCCCTGCTCTGATTCAGGTTGGGGTCAGGAGGAGACTGAAGAGTTGGAGTTGAACTGGAGGAACTTTGTGAGACAGAAATCTTTGGGCAGCTCTAAGGTAGGCAGTTGTCTCTAGCTCTATCAGATAGAATTAATTCCCTCCTGAAACTTGCAGTTGTCTAATTGTGGTTCTGCCCTTTCCGCTGAGGCCACCATTCTAAATATGGAGAGATTTTGGAGGTAGCCATCATGTACAGAATGCGACGTGCTGCATCTGCTGGAGGATTGCTCCAAGCCTTTTCCATCTTAGCCAGACCGTCATCTCTGCTAGAAATCACATCATTCTTCGCTTTGTCACTGGTAGCTTAGAATTTAGCTGTTCTTTGTGGGATGCCTTTGGCTTTTGAAGGAAAAAAAAGTCACTCAGGCAGATCGAAACCTAAAGTCTCTTGTTTTCATAGTCGTCAGAATGAAATTTTGGAAAGCATTATGCCAAAGGGTGATTAGATGGCCTAGTGGATTCATTTATTAGCATTTCATCTCTGGAGGTCTGGCTTCAAATTTTTGCTGGAGTTCACAAATGAAAGAGTTTGGTCTCTCCTAGTCCCTCATGGGCATTGGTCCACATAATCAAATACAGCACTATTTGACCCCAACGAATGCCTCTGCTCCTAGGTGTGTAAAATCAGAATGTTGTAGATCAGGTCTGAAGTGCCCTAATCAGATGTTGGACAAACTTTTCCTCTATTAAGAATAGAAGCATGTGTGCGCATGTTGTCTCTTCTATAGCGGATCCTCTCTGAGTACCAAAATCCCCATTTTCCACCCCTGGAAGGGAACCAGTGCATCAGACACATCATTGCCCATTGCTGCTGTATTTCTTGCAAGTGGCGTTGAGAGGCGTTAGAAAAGCAGTTGGGTGAAAGTAGCTTTTTCTCTTTTGAGAGTGTGGTGACCCTTGTATTATGTAAATAGCTTGAACTCTGGTGCTCACTCTGCTGTGAAAGAAAAGATTTCCAAAGCACAGACCTTTTAAAAAAAGCCACTTTAATGCAACAGTACTGGCTTAATGTAACTAAAGTGAAATTATCATTTAAATAGCAGAGACTAATCAGCAAGGGGATGGTGTGCTGCTGTCAGAAGGCTCAAATGCCCAGACTTTATTTTTATTCAGCCTTTCATTTTGACATTTCCACAAACACAATAACTGCTTAAGTCGCTAGCTCATGTATAATTTTAACCTTCCATTTCCATTTAAGTGTGTCTCATATTTCACTTTTGAACTACACTGCCCATGTACTCTCCCCTCCCCCATGTTACAATGTGCAGCACGTAAAAGTCTTCATGATAGAGAACTGTTTTTAACATAGGTGTAAAAAATTACTCCTGCAAATGCCAGTTGGACATGGTTATGCCGGATGGTGTTGGTGGAGCATGACACGTATTCTGTTCTTTAAAGCCGTTCTGTTCTTCAAGATAGAAATATGAACATATTGTAAAAACCATTCATTAATTATTATATACTTCAACAAAAAATGTGCCCCCACCTTTCACAGTCTATAGACACAGCTGCTGCCCCAATGACCTTGTTATCGGCCTTATCTAATCAAATAACAGTTTACCAAGGATTGTGGTGGATTCTCCATCATTGCCAATTTTTAAATCAAGATTTGAGGTCTTTCTAAAACATATGCTCTAAGAATTACTTTGGGTAAATTCTGTGTCCTGTGCTATACCGGACAAGATGATCTACAGTGGTCCCATCTGACGTTGGAATCAGTCAAATCTATGAAGTAGTGTATGGGTAACAAATAGTATGGCAGGGAATGGGCAGGATAAGGGTTGCAGTAATAATATTATGTAATAACAGTATTTAAACATACACACTTCTTGATGGCTAATTAAATGTGATTTAATAAAAACCACACTTATGCTCCAGTGATGCCATCTGGCATAAACATGTTCATATTGATGAAGAAACCATTTTATTTCAGGATTTAAAAATGGTTCCCTAACATGGGGGAGTGGGGGAGAGAGTCTCTAGTGCAGGGGTGGGCAAACTTTTTGGCTTGAGGGCCACATCTGGGTATGGAAATTGTATGGCGGGCCATGAATGCTCATGAAATTGGGGGTTGGAATGTGGGAGGGGGCTCCGGCTCCAGCTGGGCGTGCGGGCTCTGGGGTGGGGCCAGAAATGAGGAGTTCAGGGTGTGGGAGGAGGCTCTGGGGTAGGGGTTGGGATGTGAGAGATAGTGAGGGCTCCGGCTGGAGGTTTATTGGACCAACTTCAGCGGGTGAAAAAGACAGGTTTCAAGCTACACAGAGCTCTTTTTCAGAACCAGTCAGATCCTGCTTCCCTGGGTCTGAGGAAGGTCTCATTGACTTGTTTACAAACGTTTTAAGCAAGCACTACACAAGCATCTCTCACTTTAGGAGTTTGTTTGGAGAACAAATGACAAAAAATATTTCTCAGGTGACATGCCCCTTCCAAAAACAAAACAAAATTCAGTGTCATTTAGAGAAATGAGTACCTTGCATAATGAATAATACTTAAAACCATGGGATTTCTAGTGAGTAATTAAGGCTGAAAAGCCAGTAACAGGTGATTAAAAAGACATTAATCCAAACTAAAACTTGTAATAGTTACCCCAACCACTAAGAACCCATCTAAGTACACTGAAGTTAACTTTATACAAAATCCACATCTAAATCTCAAGTGCAAGACACAGGGACGCTGCTCTCTCAGTTCTATCTTGCAGCCATGGGCCCTATTCTACCCTTTATACCCTTGAGTGGAGAGTGGGAGGCCACAAGGAAATGCGTGGCACAGGTGCAGCTTAACAGACACTGCTAGCCAGAAGAATCCGATATCAAGAACATAGGGCACTTGCACACCAGAAGTGGAATACATACAGACGAGCACTCAAAGAACTGAAAGATTAGAGAAGTGAAAAATACTTTGTTAATTTTGTGCATCTGACAGCACCTTGTGTACTGTCAGTTTCCCATTTGCCTGAGTCTCCCACACAGCAGCAGGAAAGAGAAAAAAGAAAGAAGGATTTAAGCAGCTTTCATGCTCCAGGGCATAAGCCAGTCTGAAAGAAGTTAGGAACACATTTCCCCAATAATTGTCGACTACATAATTCTTACATGATGCTCAGAAGCATCTCATATGGCCAATATCAGAGATTGAAAACTGGAACAGATGGACTACTGGTCTGACCCAGTATGGTAATTCTTATGTTCTACTTCTTTAAAAACAGGAAAATGCAATTGGCAGGGGGTCTCATGGGCAGAAATCAAACTAATTTGTGCTCATTCTAATTATTTTTAATTGACTAAGTTGTCAAGTCCACTATGTGCCTTTAAAGGTGTGCTTGAAAATATCATGTCTTTCCTATTAAAGGAAATACGTATTTTTTCCCAAAAAAGAATCTCTGTGCACACACCCTTTTATAATATGGGTTGAGGAGGGGGTTTGGTGGCAGAGGGAAATCTAGTAAACATACAAGCTTAATTAAAAAAATATTCACTGATACAGGGGCTGCAGGAGAAGAAAGATTTCAGTTGTTAAAGAGCTTAAATAATATCCCTTAGCTCTTAGGTTAGTTCTGCCAATGGGAGCTGCAGGGGCAGCGTCTGTGGATGGGGAAGCGCACAGAGCCGGTTGGCTGGCGCCGCACCACCATGCAGGAGCCGGAGGGGGGATATGCCACCACTTCTGGGAGCTGCGGGGATGGCGCCTGTGAATGGGTGGCACGCAGAGCAACCTGGCTGCACCTCCACATAGGAGCCAGAGGGGGACATCCCACTGCTTCTGGGAGCTGCTTGAGGCAAGCACCGCCTGGAGCCTGCACCCCTGACCTCCTCCCAAGCCCCGGCCCCAGCCCTGATCCCCCTCCCACCCTACAAACCACTCGGTCCCAGCCCAGAGCAGCCTCCTGCACCCCACACCCCTCATCCCCAACCCCACCCTACAGCCCTCATCCCTCCTGCACCCAAACCCTCTGCCCCAGCCCAGGACCCCCTCCTGCACCCTGAACTCCTAATTTCTGGCCTCACCTCAGAAGCCACACCCCCAGCTCAGAGCCCACACCCTCTCCTACACCCCAAACCCCTGCCTCAGCCCGGAGACTCCTCCCATACGCCGAAACCCTCTGCTCCACCCCCAAACTCCTCCTGCACTCCAAACCCCTCATCCTATTCTTCTTGCACTTTTAGCTGAGGAGGTGAAATCAAACACACAAACCTGGTTGTAAACTTGTGATCTGATTTGTTTCTTGCTGCCTTCCCGCCTCTCTCCCTTGCTCTTTGATGCTTCATTTGATATGCTGTTAAGTGCAGTACTGTGGGTTTGCTGGCTTACACCTCTGTTCTTCCAGAATTGATGGGGAAGAGTTGCAGACTAGAAAGAACTGCCTGAAGCGAGCAGGCTGAATGAAAGCAGACACTGAACTGGGTCATCTAGGGAATTATGTCTGAGAAATTTGCAAAGATTTATGTTTTGAAAGCAACAATGGGAGGTGATGAGGCCCCAGTGAATCTGTGTGTTTAGTAAACACCTGAAATCAATTAGTTTCCTATGATAATTTTGAAAGCGCTGACCTGGACTGTTGAAATGAAGTGTTCAGGGCTGCTGTTTTAAATTAGGATTTCTGAGGGACTAGAATGTTAAATGTGTAGAAAATGGAGCCAAACCTTCTCAGCAGGAGGCAAATAAAACCTGTCCACAACTCAGTGTAGCCTAATCAATTACCATAGGAGGGGAGGGCAGGAATACATGCCGTCTCTTATGCAGTCAGGGGTCCAGGGAGCATACCGAGAAACTTTTTTTGCACATTTAGTGGTTTTTGCCTAATGGCTGCTGATGTACTGGATTATGTTTTGCAAACTTTCCTAGTATAGTCACTTGACAGTGGAACATTCTCATACTGAAGTCATGTTGTATACGGAGCAGCTTTGCAGTATGAGACTCATGAGCTCTGGAATGGCAGTTGCAAACTAGCTAACATTGAAACAGTTCTTAATTTTTATTGTACCTTGTTATAAAGAGAATTTGAAACTATAGAGTTGACTCTGAGCACCATCCAGTGTATATGCCATTTTGGCCTTTCTAGAAACGTCTCCATTGTTCTTGAATCTGTCTTCTCTCCTTTTCTGCCTCCTGCCTCATTCTCAGTTCATATCTGTTCCCCTCCTTACACCCATCCTGATCTCTGATGATGTCAGCCTGGTTTACAAGTGCTGTGTCTTCTGATCAGTGTAATAGAAAATGGTTCTCGTCATTGTTGCGTAACTTAAGAAGTCCTTTTTGGAGTTTGTAGATTGTCACTGACATTGAACTCTACTTACCATTTCAGTTCTATTCCAGAAAACCTGATCACATCAGTGATATTAAATGTGAGAGGTCAGGCTCCCTGGGAAAGTGAAGATAGTCAGGAAAACTTTTCTCCATGGCAATGGAATATTTGGGGTAAAGAGAAATCTGAAATTCCAGATTCCGCCTCAAGACACATCCTGCTGACAGGAGAACTGAACAGTTTCTCTTTCAATGGGATCTCTTCAGCCAGGGGTTTGGATAGGAATTGTCCCTCTGTTTCTATTATATACAAAAAGCTTTTAAGGGAGGTCTTGGTATCCTGCTGGCTTTTCTTTGGGAGGGCAAGTGCAGAGCATCTTGCTCACTGTCTTTGATTGGAGGTGTTAGTGCTTCATATATATGTCCTGAGATGGGGACTCAACTTCTAGTCTATTCATCAGTTGGCTTGGGTAATTTCCTGTGATTCTTCACAGATCTGCTGTTGACTCTGGTTGAAAGTTGATAGTTTAATCCAGTTAGGAATTCCCTTTCATTCTGTTTGGCTAGTGCATGTCCAATTGGCCAAATTACATTTTGCAGTTGGTCAGTGATTTCTGTGTGCTACTTGTATTCCCAGACTCGATGTTTTGTGGCAGCTGGTGGTTGCCTGCAAATTGAGCATCCACAGAGTTCAGGGCGACATTGATGACATGAAACCTGCTGGTGATTAGCATCCCATTTAGTCCTGATGGCTTCCAGTGGGATTTTGGCAAGATGTCTCCTGCCTTCTGCATAGCTGGACCACTTGTCTTGGTGACAGAGTACCTATCATCTTGTCTGTTTGGAAGTGGTTGGAATGCAGTTGGCAGTGCCCACAACTGGTATATCTGAAAGTCCGTTAGTGAGAAATAGTTACTTGGAAAAAGAAAATGGTCTAACATGGTATTGTATTTCCACATCTGACCGTGGAGGAGGTAGGATTAGGTGGCTGTGTGTACTATTCTTTATATACCTTATGATACCTTCAATGATAGAACACCACACTATTTCTCAACTAATCCATTATAACATATTTCACATTTTTCTTTAACTGTAGATCTGAAAAAACATCTTGTGATATGTTGACATTTGTATATACTTGCACTGTTTTAATTGTAATGGTCCATTATATTCTTACAAACGTATACTCTTCCATAAGTTCTTTTCTCTGTAAGGTTTTTTTCTTAATTTTTGTTTCCATGTCCTGTACATTTTTATTTCAACCATGATGCAGCCTTACTTAAGTAGAATTCAGGGGATGTGGCAGTTACTTGTGATGCTACCATAGCTGCAAAGTAGGTGACTTATGGATGACATACTTAAGTACAACAATGTAGAATTATCTATCTATAGTATACAGTTAATTGTCTGTCCCCAACATAGAGTACCCAGTAATATAAAGTGCCGCACATGTGTATCTAAGGCTGTAAGAAAAATATGATATGTTTGAGAAATTGTGTGTCCACATAAGTAAACTATTTTCAGGCTCTGATTCAGGCAAGTGTTCCTACTTAAGGGAATTTCAGCACATATTTAAGCATATGCTTAAGTTCTATTTAAAGTTAAGCATGTGTTTAAGTGCTTACCTGAATCAGGACCTTAATGCATACACTGTAGGGGGCAGAGCTAAGGTTGTGCTTACAATCTTCACGTTGCAATTTACTGACTTTGGGGAGCTTAACCATGCAGTTTTAATATTTTCTTAAGGTCGTCTTATGTGGATTTATATAACACTACAATTTTGTGATAATTTGCAAGAAAGAGACAAGTTCCTCGCACTAAAGAGCTTATACAAACATGACAGGAGATAAAAGTAAGGTAAATGAGATACAAAGAGATTATTGGTGACAAAGACAAGAAAGGAAGTTGTTGATTAAGAAATGAGTCCGAAGGGGAGAAAGACAGTGATTGGTCGATTGGAACTCGGTATTGTTTCAAGAGGAAGGAGCAATATGAAAAGAGGCATAAACCTGAGTGGGGTGGGGGGAAGGAACGAGAAGAGAGGAGTAGGGAATAAGAGCGAACGAGTGAAAATGTGTTAGAGATTGTATAGCGTTTTGACTTCTGCTGGGATCTTCTCTTCTTCTAAACAATGTTCCTGTGACTTTTCAAAATGGAAAACTTCTGGCAGCTCGTGGGTGCGTATTAGATTTGCATGTTTACATTCTTCCTACTGCTTGTACAAAGTCCACTTGTCTGTCTGTCTGTGTTGGCCAGGAGATGATCGTCTACTTCAGATGTCAGATTGGGATTTAGACATGGTACATGGGGCCAAATTCATCTCCCATTGACTTTGATGTAATTACACCTGGTACTAATTTTGCCCATGATCTCTTAAAATCATCTGTGTTTCTCTTTCCCTAGAGAGAAGCCCCTGCAGTCAGATCATTTTTAAATCTTTCCTGTTTATAATGGTTTGAATTTCTCACATCTGTGTGTTGTTACTTGCATTTTTCATTTCTTACTCACTCTCTCCCTGGTGAGTTTAAGGTGCTTAGCTGAAGAGGGTAGGAAACACCGACCCCCATCATTGCTTGTTTCTCCTCTGTAACCTGCTGTGTTTGTCAGAGGCAGCTTGAGTGCCCAGGTCATCATGCTGTTGTAGAAGAGCTGCAGTTCCCTTCTGTCTGAACAATAAGCTTTGTATCTGTTTGTACAGTAATGAACTGCTTTTGTTTCTGTCAGAAACGTGCTCTGCTGACTGGAGTATTTCCATTTACAGGCAACCCTTGCCAAATTAATTTTATTTAATTATCTCCCAGGGCTAAGCTTGAATACATTTTGTGTTAAATTCACCATTTCTCCCTCTTCTGAACGAAATGGACTTAATATCCTTGTTAAAATCTGATTAAAACTAAAATTGAGTTTTTTGAAGTCTGATTATCCCATGAAATGGAATTTTTAAACCTAATTACGAATGGATTTGCATACATTTCTCAGCACCATTGAAAAGAAAGTTGAAATAAATTTATTAATGAAATCCTCCTTTGCTGTCTCCTTGGGGCGTGACATGATTGCAGGCGAGTGAGGGTGTGAAGGGGGAGGGAGGAGGAGAAAACCCCTCCTTCTAGTGAAAATTCTCTCTTCCCCAAGAAATTAGTTCCAGAGCAGCCCTGACCCAGTCTCATATTTATTCCTTTCTCTGTCTCATAACCAATTTGGGTAATTGATGGCTTTTCTGAGGGTGACTACCCAGCTGAGCTATTTTCATGTATTCAAAGCTTTATGCTTTTTTTGAGGGGAGGATGTAGGAGGGAGTGGGACTTGACTATTATGTTCTCTTCACCCTCTTGTCTGAAGTAGCCCTGATGTGAAATCAATAAGCAGCTCCCCCTCCTTGTCTGTGGGCAGCTTTATGCATAAACATTTTTTTTAAATTAGGTAAACTGGACGGCTTTACGCAAGTGCTGGTAAATGTGCATGTGGGATTTTTGTTTGTTTACATGCTGGCCAGGGTTGGAAGATGGAGCTTCCCTGAAGGAAATATTTGAATCTCCTATAGCTGGTCATGCTTGTTGCACTAGGAGTTTGAGCATGGTCCCTCCAGTGCTAGTGAAGAACACATCTGGTTCCAACCTTCAAGGGTAGCTGTAGTTGGGAGACAAACATACAGGATAATGTTGGTTTTATTTTAGAGGCTAATACTTCTAGCCCCTTCCGTATTCTTTTATTTCTTAGGGCTTGTCTACACTACCACATGCGATCGATCTAAGATACGCAACTTCAGCTACGTGAATAGTGTAGCTGAAGTCGACATACTTAGATCTACTTATCGCAGTGTCTTTACTGCGGTAAGTCAACAGCTGACGCTCTCCTGTCAACTCCGCTTGCGCTTCTCATTCTGGTGGAGTACCGGAGTCAACGGGAAAGCGCTCAGTGGTCAATTTATTGAGTCTATACTAGATCGCTGCCCTCCAATCCAGCGAGTAGTGTAGACAAGTCCTTAGAGGGATTGTCCTCTTAGATGAGAGGTAGAGCCCCTGAAAAGACTTGACGTCATCTTGTTCATGTTCCTTTGTTCTGTGGGATAGATCCAGTCCTAAGAATAATACCTGCGATTAGGCCTTTTATAACTCATACTAATTCAATGCAGAGAGTGCATTGTCTCTCTCCAGTATGCTGCAGATTTTGTTCATCAGTGGTATGATGAGGCTCTTCAGGACAATTCATTATCTGAGTCCAATAATCTTGGATATATTACATGATTGTCCAGTGAATAAAGCACTAACATTTATGCAAAGTGACTCTTAAGCAAAGGAACTTGGCTTCCTTAGGCCTTTTTTTATCCTGTTTTTGGCAGTTTTGTTAATTATGAAACGTAATAGGAAATGTGCAGTTCTGATCTTTCCATTCTTGAGAGAGAGTGCTGAAATCAGTGGGTTTCATTAGGGAAAGCATGACTCAGTGCGGGAGGGAGGGCTGAGCTGGGACTGGAGAGTGCCTTTCCACTAACAGAGAATCAAGTTGAATTCCCAGCACTGCTGAAGTGGTTTGAAACACTCCTTAGTAAATAACAACAAAGTTTGGGATCCAAAGGAACTGAGGAAGGGAGGAAGCCAATGAAAGCAGCTGTGTACTTGTGACTCAAATCTGCCTACTGGTTTCACGGCAGCTTTATTTATTCATTTGTATGTGTTCTCTGCACCCATCCCAGGGGCTGCATCTGTTACAAAATTTATGTAAAACAATTTTAATGCCCACATTCCAAAATACAGATGGCCTACAATATCTCCCCAATCTCAGACAACCTCTCCCAACTGTGACCAGCCTCAGTTGGCCTCTGAGGTCCTGTGCATACGTGATGCTCCCTGGCTTCAGTCATGAAAGTGTTGTGTATGCGCTTCGTAGCCACACTACTAACATGCAGGAGCAGCAAGCCCCAAATCCCAGGGAGGGTTGGGTCTTAGTAAGTAGGAAATGGACAGCTAGCTGAAATCCAATGTGAGGCTCAACATTTCTTCATAGGTGAAGCTACGGTGACTGGCTCTGGAATGGCCTCACTGCTCCTCCCCCCCTCAAAAAAAAAAAAAAAAAAAAGAAAAAGAAAAAAATGATTAGTGGGTTATAGGTGCCTTTTTATATTGTGGTTTACAGCACACACAAATCAAATCCTAATGCAGAACTTGTGTTTATGAGGGAAGAGCAGAGAAACAGCAATGTAAAGTATAAAGCAGTTACAATGGTTTCTCTTTCTCTTTACTGGGGAGAATGTGCATCTCTTCTCTAATCCATAAATACATTTCAAATTTTATAGGCTGTAGATCTGTTAAGTTTATTAGTGCCTCCCATAGTAGCTTCAGGCATTGAAAGTGACTGAAACTTTATTATAGCGGTAAGCCAAGATGGTGTCAGAGTGCTTGTGACACCAATCCAACCCTTATCTTAATCCCAGTCACAGAAGCCTGTGGCAGAGAGGCAGGGAAGTTGTAATTGCTTTTGGCTGTTCTGAACCCTGTGCTTGATGCAGGCAGCTGAGCTGACGTACGGGTTTGATGGAGAGTGAGCTGGCAAAAGGAGAACAGTAATTGCTGAAATGCTGCTGTTTACATCTTTAATGCGATTACACTCCAGCAGTTGCACTTTCTATGAATGAGTCTTTAAATCTGTTTGTTTCTTTCTGAAATGAATTATTCATTATTTGTGGGTGATGGTGATGGGGGTTTGGCTTTCACTGGAGGGTTTATTATATCCATTTATAATATAATGCCTTTGGCACACTCCAAGACACAGTTAGTTCCCCACCATGTGTACTTATGTCCATCACTCTTTTTGATGTTGAAACTTTCAGAGTACATAATGCAAACTTTTTTATTTTTTGGGAACAGAATGCTGTTGTGGGGTTTTGCTTGATCTGTAGTGCTAAGCGTAAAACGACACAAGGATTTCATTTACATTGATGCATGCTGATGAGATGAAGTCTCTACTGGCATCTTGGGTTGGAGGATTTGGTATTAGGAGGCTTGGAATTGGGGTTCTGTGGAGTGGATGCTGTGGAGATAAGGCAGAAGTTTGGAACTAGATGGGTCTTCTGCCAGTGGGGCTGATGTTTTGTGCCCCGTAGTGAAGAGAAGAGGTTAGGGGGCTGGTAAGATTTTTGTGGTTTGTAGCACTGGATTGGGAATTGCTCCTGTCCTATCCTGGGGGTCATGTTGGGTGTTCCAGCACCCCATTAAAAACTCGGATGCTTCTCTGGTTCCGCTTTCTATTCTAGAGATTTGACCCAGTCTAATAGTGCTGAAATTCCTGCATTAGATCTTGCTGAGTCATTTTACATTCACCAATGCTGATGTACTAGTGGGCTTGCATAAAACTTTTGGTTTGAGCGATTATTTGTCCTTCACTTTGAATATTAATTTTTTTGTAAACTTTAAAAAATAAAAATTCAAGCGAGAGCATTACTGCATTTGTTTAAAGTTCTGGAAGCTTTTTTTAGCTAAACAGTTCAAAGAGCGCATCTCACTAATCAGGAATGTTCTTGCATCCCTGGGGTGGTCACACTGTTTTAATTGGAACTCGGGCTTCTTTGAAGTCCTTTTAATCCTCCCTGAGCTGGGGGAGAGGGTTTGAAGGCAGCTACTGTAAATCTGAAATTTCTTCATTTTATTTACATGTGTCTGGGGATGTGTGTAATTCATTTTCCTGAAGTTATTCAGCTGAGTTGTCGGCTTGTGGACAGCTGAGCGAGAACGGTACTTTGATTAAGTCAGAGGCCTGAGACTGATGGTGGAGGCCTGCTCATTGTGAGAGATTGTGCGCACAGTGTTTGTTAAAACCAGGATCTGACAAATGGGTTGTGAATGGCCAATGAACAGAGTGGGGAGCAGTGTGGAAACCATGCAATAGCTGAACAGGAGGTTAAGGCCATGCAAAAACCTGAGCCTCAAGTTGAGGCAGGATAAAATGGTAGACTCCTAGAATGCACTTGAAGGGAGGGTCCTTTGGTTAAAGCACTGGTCTCAGATTTGGGAGACCTGAGTTCAGTTTATGGATTATGACACAGACTTTTCAGGTGACTGTGGGAAAATCACATAATCTCGCTGCCTCAGAGGATCCCCATCTATAAAATAAGATGACTTCTTTTCTCTCACCCTTTGTCTGTCTTGTCTATTTAGATTGTCAGCTCTTTGGGGAAGGGGCAGTCTTTCCTAGATGTGGGTGTTGTACCTAGCACATGGGGCCCTGATTTCAGCTGGAGCCTCTAGGTGCTACCATAATACAAATAACTGTGCAACAAATATGCCACTGATCTATGCCAACAGCTTCCTTAACTGTTGTCTGTTTGTTGTTGTTTTTGTTCCACTGTTGATAAATAACAAACAACGGCATAAGCCATTGATTCTTCACATTTCCGTAAGGATTCTTACCTGTTTGCTGAAACCAGCATGATTCACGTTCTGTCACCACCGGTGGTGAAACACCTGTTGTTACAAACCTTGAAGTAGTCTGTGTGAGTTGAAACAGCTTTTAATTCATAGCAACAGTGGGCTTAACCCCATTCCCCTACCTGAAAATATCCTAGCACCCCATTTAAACCCACATAAGCACTCTATTCTTCTTTCTAAGTCTAATTTCCCCTGTGACTAAAAAGTCATTGGGTGAGTTTTAAAAAAGAAAAGATTTTTCCAAGTTAATGTAGCTTTAACTAAAATGGTAGCTCCAACTCCTGTTGAAAATGGCAGTTCTAGCTGTGAGATAGAAGAGGTATGTGATTATAAGTGGGTGTAAATAAGAATAATACGGGAGATGCCAAATAATTTCATACAAAATGACTAAAAATATAGTGTAGACAGACAGTCATTAATAATAGTTCCTCTTGCCTCAAGGTCAGGGATTTTGTGCTACTGCTTGCTAATATGCAGGTCTGATAGGAATCTAGGAATACAATGTGATCAGTAAAAACTATGAAAAGAATGCAAAACTTCAGTAAATGAGTTTATTTTACAAGGATCATCTCAGGCAAATATTAACAATGCCAAACCATAAGTTCTGTGAAATCTATAAAGTAGACAATCAAATGCACATTGCCCGTCAGTTGCCAGTTTGAATTACAGTAGTTAACTCCCTTTGCTATCAGAGAGCAGCTCTTAGAAGAATAATACTCTTGTAATCTATAACATGAGGTCTTTCTGCTGTGGTATCTTCCCTCTAGGGGAAAGTTGTGACAGAAAGGTGTATGTTTGATAGAAGAGTTTTATCTTAAAAAGAATTCTACTTGCTCTGTCTTGCCCTTCTAGGTTCGTCCAGATAACAAGGTCTTACCCATGCTATTCTGGAATTTAACAAAACAGTCTGGGCCTAATGCACTAATACTTGATCTTTAGGCCTTCCCTAGATAATTCTGGTTGCTGCCTGAACAATAATTTCCATGTGAACTAACTGATGTTAAATTCTAGCAATACCTCATGCACCCATCAGGTCAGTCAAGTGATCTGCCTTCAAAGCTAAGTTGTTCTTCTGTAGCATAAGGCAAGTATTGTCAAATGTCTTGGGAAGTATCTTTGCACAGTAGCACCATCAGAGGTTCCATAGAGTTGCTTGAGGAGCTGCAGGAGAATCTAGCTCCTTGCGGCTGTTTGTCATTGTCTTTCCTTTGGTTAATTTGGAGGTTCAGGAGTTAAATTTCCCAGCAGCGATCCCTCCTCAGAACCTGTAATTCCATAATGGTTCTCAGGCTAGTGGGAGTGGGGTCTGTTTACTGGCTTCTATCCACTGGTTTGAGATCTGGAGAGAGTGACTTTCATGAATGGTTCCCATTTAGTGGCATAACCCGAATGATGGTCTTGCAGATTCACAATTTCACCATGTTCTGACTGGCAGGAGGTTATCCTGGGCTCTCATTTAAGCTCATTTGTTGGCCGAGGGTCTTCTGTGGGTGTTCTAATGACCCTCTATTCTTTGAATGGTTGGACTTATTTGCATATGTATGCCTAGAATTCACTTCCAACTGATATATCTTCAAATTCATTTTGTTCTGGGGTTTTCATATACTATTTTTTGCTCACAATAATCCAAATATCCTGAAAAATATCCTTTGCTGGGGTATCAATGTGAGTAGTTTTTATAGTTGTTCTGTTGATTCTAGATCTGTTCTTTAAATTTTTCTGATGGAGCTCTCTCTAATAATTATTTACCATTTTCCTTTGACATATCACAAAGATTGTTGTCACAAAGATTGTTCTGAGCCCACAATTTCAAATTTAGAACTTTATGAGTAACTTCCATAGTGACTTCACCATGAAATAGTATACACTAAACATTGGGCACTTTCTTCTACTTTGATTCTTTTAATTAATTAAATATTTTACATAAGCTCATATTTTGTTAAAGTGGTATTAACTGCTGCTATAGTACATTTTACAAAGAAAAATAATTTAATTAAACAATAGAGCATTGCATTATTAACAGTGTTTATATTTCATGTTAGAATCTTAAGGCTAATAGGTGTAAGATCCCACAGTGCAAGAATATCCTTTCAGCATCAACATTAATAAATATTAAGTTTGCTAGATTAAATTGCAAGTTCAGGAAAACATTTACTCCCTTTATTGCAAAGTTTTTGCTAATATATATTACTCCAGGAGTGGCAGTGACCACTCTAGATAATATTGTATGATATTTGTCATTCCAATCCCCTGGAATCAGGCACTAATAACTTGCTGAAACGTCCAGATTTTGAGCTGAAATTTTCCAGACATGATTTATAACAGGAGTTGAACTTTTGGAAATTTGAACAAAAATAATTGTCATCCACAGAGTTCATTTTAGAACCTTTGAAAACAATATAGGGCAAAGCTTACAGTCTCAAATTTACTAAAGCCTAGGATTGTCCTTAATACTGAAAGATCCTTCCTGGACCTTGCCATAGATTTATTTCATACAAAACAAAGTTGTGATAAATCCTAGTCAGTGACAAATGGAAAAAGACTGGGGAAAAAACAACCATGCCTGCGGGTGCTATCTGAATGTAGAAGGAATTCTGCCACATATTCTGTGGGAATGCTCTGGGGCTAATGGTGTATCCCAGGATTTCTTACACCTCCCCCACAGCTGTTCATACTGAGAGCATTTCCAAGGGCTTTGTCCCTCATTGACCCCCAAATACACTGGATTCTCCCTGCTTCCCTAATAGTTAAAGAAAAAATGCTGCAGAGATGGAAGGCCTCAAACATCCTCATGCAGAAAATAGTTGAATTAAGAACTGTTTTATCTGGCAGATTGAGAAAAGAGAGCATACAAATGACTTGAGAAGTTTGAAAACATAATTTTTATTCCTTGACGCGTATGATCAGTGATCCCTTGTTTACACTGTAAGCCATGCATCACACTTGCACTTCATAGGCGTGATCCAGCCTATTGCATCAGTCTGTTGTGTGGTTGGCTTAATACACACAGTCCTGTTTAAATAATCCATAATGTAACACTCTCATTTGGGTCTCTGGAACAATACGTAGTGAAGTGTGATAGTTAGGGCTCTGAGTCCGTCACAGAGGTCGCGGATGTCATGGATCCTCGACGGCCAGTGTGGCTGACACCCAAGCAGCTGGTTCCGGGGCTAGCCACACCCGAGGCTGCTGGAGCGGCCCCGCGCACAGCCACACCAGCCGCTGCTCTGGTGGCTCCCTGCAGTGATCCCTGGTTGGCTGACCGGAGCAGCTGCAGTCCGTGGCCCCAGGCAGCGATCCCCGGGTGGCTGGCTGGAGCAGCCACGGCCCCCGGCAGCTGGTGCTGCTGGCACCAGGTGCCTTCCTCCCAGCAGTGCCCCCCCTCCCGACACCTCCCCCTAGCAGCACACCCCCTCCCCCAATTTAGTCACAGGTATTTTTAGTATGGTCACAGGCTGCGGATTTTTGTTTATTTCCTGTGACCTGTCCATGACTTTTACTAAAAATACCCATGACTAAATCGTAGCCTTAGTGATAGTATATGCTGCTATCGGGACTTATTGTCTGATGTTTCATAATAAAATTAAAATTCCAAAAAACAGTTTCTTCTTGTGATGGTTTCGGGGTGGGGGAGGAAGCATTAGGAATCTAGAAAACTATATTTCTGGATGCTTTATAAATACCAGGGAGAAGTGAAGGATTTAGAGTCAGCAGTATTTTTTGAATTATTCATGTAATAAAGCATTAGCTTCTGTGCTGAAAAATCAAAACCCATTCAACTAAACAGAGAGAAAAGAAGGGTTGCCCCCTGTCACACTTACTAGTCAACTCTGTGCTGGAACCCCGGTAATGTGAAACAGCAGCGCAATTAAAGGGCACTCCTGTGGGTTAGCAGTACTACAAATTGAGCTTATATGTGGATGTGCTTGTCATTATTAAGAGCTGGAGTCTATTTCTCGTTTCCAGCAAACTTATCTGTGTAGTGACTTAATTGGAATAAAATCTGTATAGTGATTTAATTGGAATAAATCTAATCTCTTGAACATCTCCGTAAGGTTAGATAAACAACCTGTTCTCACATTCTCACCTCAGAGGTACGGGTACAGAAAACATACCCTTTCTGGGTTTAAAGCTTCAAGTTAACTTTGACTGTCAGTGAAGTCCAGTTTTGATATCACTAAAGAGAATCCTTAGGAGAGACAGATGTCAATGACTCTCTTTTCTCTAAAGTTGAGAGAGTGACAATGAATATAGCTTCCGGCATTACATTCCTCCCAGGAATTCTTCTTGAATATGAAAGTAGGCTTCCCAGGAGGTACATAAAGCCAGAGGCAATATTCACTACTTAGCAAGGGAAAGAACAGTGGATATCTGGTGAAATAGGCACTGTTGGACTTCTCAGCAAATTCTTAAGAGCCAGGCTAACAGTTTATATGGGTCTCCTGGATTTGTGCTTGTGTCATCTGCCATGTTTCCTCTCCCATCTGGCCAGATGGTTCCCGCTATTAGAATACATGACTGCCAGTTTGGCTGCAGAGAGATCTGGAAGCCTACAGTGATGACTTGGCTGAGCTGCATCCCCTTTGAAGGACAAATCTCTTATTCATTGCAGCCTGAAGAGCATTGTAATCCTGCCTAAACATTTTCAAATCTAACTTTAACAGCTCTGCTTTTCTTTCCCTGTGGGGCACCTCAAAACTGAAGATTGGATGTCATGTTATGTGGAGTGCCGTGACTTCCGTGTTGAAGGCAAGCATCATTGACTTCATTGTTCTTGAGAATAAACAGAAAATGTTGCAACACAAAATATAGTACACAACAAAAGATAGCATTGTGCCTTCTTTAGGACTCTGAAGCTTTTCACTTGCAGGACACGTTGATATATATGATGTGTATTCTTGCTGAGTTTTGTGTTCCACCCTTCTATGCTTGACATTTGAACAGAATGACCAAAAAACAGGATGCTACAATAAAATGCAAATAGTGTGTAGCTCCCTATTCTTTATCTTTTTTTCCAAAATGAAAGACTAAGCAGATGCGGTTGAACCCTGGCATATACTGAAGGCAGGACTGAAACACAGGAAACCAGTTGTTGGGATGCCCATTTTGATTTAACTTGTGGGATGTGGGGAAAAACTGTTTCGGTCCAAAATCTCTGATGCTGAGTAGAATCTCTCTCAGCCACTTGTCTGACTCTTGTTCCCAAATTATGCATTTTTGGGTTCATTGGTGCTCTTGTACTTGGTCCAGCAAAGAGTTAGCAGTTACGTTTTCCAAGAGCCCTGCTAAAACACTTTCACACAAGTGAGTCCCTTTCCTGCTCCAAATGGTTAGCCAGACTTTCAAATGCTGGATTTATAGATGAATTCAGTTTTCACTTTTGCCAGAAGGAACTGAATTTGCTGATACTACTGTCCAAATATGGAGAGCATTTTCTAGATGAAGAGACCTCTAGAAGTTGGGGTTGCTTGTGGCTCCCTCTTTCTTTCAGATGAGTACTATTCCATTCACTGCTCTGTCTCCTCGCCCCCTTCTTTTTTTAAATGCAGAAATATTAAGCATGTGAAGACTTGTCACCTTTGATTGTGCTGGAGGTCCAGTAGGAGGTGTAAGTTTAGGTTTTTTGTGAGTTCTTAACAGGGCTGCCCAGAGGCGGGGGCAAGTGGGGCAATTTGCCCCGGGCCCCACAAGGGCCCCCACGAGAGTTTTTTGGGGGCCCTGGAGCAGGGTCCTTCACTCGCTCCGGGGGCCCTGGAAAACCCTTGCGGGGCCCGGGCTCCCAGAGCTGCTTCTGCTCCGGGTCTTTGGCAGCAATTCGGCGGCTGGGGGTCCTTCCGCTCCGGGGCAGAAGGACCCCCCTGCCGTCGAATTACTGCCAAAGCGGGACCCGCCGCCGAAGTGCTGGGAATTTGGGGCACTTCGGCGGCGGGTCCCGAAGCGGAAGGACCAGCCGCCGTCGAATTACCGCCGAAGCGGGGGCCCCCCGCTGCTGAAGACCCCAGGCCCCCTGAACCCTCTGGGCAACCCTGGTTCTTAAAACCTTAAATTTGAAGAGTTGACATTTTCCCTTATTCAAAATGTAATTAGTCAGCCATTAGAAGTTAAATAGGTGTTTAAAATGCACCAAAATAGGTGTTAAATTACACACAAAAAGTTTTAAACAGACTGACTTAGGCTGGTTTTAGTGCTGAAAAGCGCCAGTATAGACAGCACTTTATTGCTGGGAGCCCTGATCCCGGCGATAACGCTATCACCACTCGTTCGGGATTTTTTTTTTTTAAATCACTGGGAGAGCTCTCCCCCGGCGATAAACCGTATCTACACTGCTCATGTCACAGTGCTGCCATGCCCACGCTGTAACGTGGGCAGTGTAGACATACCCTAAAAATCCCTTCCTATCTCAACTTTCAGCTCACTCTTCTTGTGAGATTGCCACCTTACTGTCAGACATCAGAGGCCTGGTCTACACTTAGAAATTTTGGAACGCTGGTTTACACTTAAAAATTAGATCAAACTAGCTATGTTGCTTGGGGCTGTGAACAATTTCATGCCCTCAGTGCCGAAGGTAGGTCAACCTCATTCCCCAGTATAGACACAGCTAGGTCAATAGAAGGCTTCTTCTGTCAACAGAGCTGCTGTCGCTTGGAGAAGCAGATTAACTACATTGACAGAAAAAATCCTTCTGTCTGTGTAGGACACGTATACACTATAGTGTAGACATGGTCATAGTTTTCCAGCCGGGAAAGAACCTGGGTTTCAAAATGTAAAAGCAGAAGGAAAAAAACATTTTTTTTGTATAGTGTTGGAAATCCTTTCATGATGCCTTAAAGAAAGAAAGAAAAGCACAAACCAAACCTTTTTTATTTTGCAAGTGCCTTTAAGGGGTGAGAGCATTAGCAGGGTTTAGGGATTTGATGAAGAGAAGCAGTAGTGCCTGGTAATCCCTTTCTAATGTTTACTTTTGTTAACAAGCGTTCAGTGACTATCTTTTGTCAGTAACTGTGTTCTAGTCTGTTGAATAGTCACCGTTTTATACTACCTTATGGAAGTGTTTTTTTTTTTTTTTAAATTGATTAAAATAAAGTTTTGTGTCAAAAGTTTGGGCATGCTTTGCTTCAATTCAACATGACTTCAAATTAGTGAGTTGCAGAACCCAGAGTGTATGTCTGTATTCCTGCAGAGTTAAAGCAATATGCAGAAATGTTGCATGAAGAGACTTTAAACCCGTTATGCATGAGCAAAAATCACTACTTTGAGCATTTTAGTACAGTGCACTGCTTTGATAAGAATCACATCCATCCCAGATGGTCTGAGTCTTATAAGCAGTTGATTCGTACAAGCTGTGTATTTTAGTTAGCATAAGAGTGATTTTGTCCCAGTGGTTTTGATCACTATATGTGGTTGATTCTTATATCAGTGATTCTTATAAATGGAGTGCACAGTATTATACAAATGTAAATATCTTGGTGGCTTCAATAGTTTATTTAAGAACCAAAAATCTAAAAGGCCTCAATCCTCAAAACATGGTAGCCTCAATTTTTTTTAAAACAATTTAGTCTTATTTTTGCTTTGCACATCCATAGCTAAAGAGTAACTTCAAAGATCTAACTCAAGTCAAATCGTTTCCCTTTGCTATATGACTGACACACCTGCAATAAGATGTGGATGTTCTAATAAATTTTAAATTAAAAACATTTTATCCAATTTTACTTTTTTTAAAACCAAAAAAAAAGTTAGCATCTGAGCTGTTTACTGAGTCTCAGCTCAATGCTTTTAAAAACAGCTAGTTCTAAATGCCAAAGTATTGGAGTTTATAATGGAAATGCTAATAGCCTCTTAACTAAGACAGCACAATGGAGAAACTTTTTGGCAGTTTTATACAAAATTCCAGTTGAGTGGATGAAGAAAACCGTGGCATAACGTTTGCCAGTGGAAGCCTGAAAGCTCATTGACTGAAGCAGAGTAACTTGGACGGGCATCCCATTGAGCTAATTTTTCACTTCATTTGAGCAGTTGTGGAATTTTTTTTATCATTATTAAATTGCTCCTTTTCAAATTATCTGTACTTCAAAGAAAATCGGAGTGCTTTGGGTAAGTGTAATTTTGTCTCTTGACTTCCTTACTCCAGCTGTAAGCCTTGCTCGGCTAATTTGTACCTTAGGGCAAAAACCTTGTTTCTAAATTGGCATCAAATGCTCCTGACTGTTTGGTTATTGCTTCCCAGACACTGAAAAGGAGGACTTTGCTTTTAGGTTTATTGCAGAAGGAGATTTGATCTCTGAGGGGGAAAAGCAGCATCCAGATTTCAGTTCCTTGCATTTTGCTCAAGAATCAGACAGGAGTTGAATGACTGGATATCAAATACAGAAGCTGCTTGGAGTCTTCATTTGCCCTTCTGTCCATTCTTCATAGTCATTTAGTGGATGAGTAAATACTAACAACCTTGCATCCCAAAATCGGGTCACTAAGTCTGTGTATATAGTTGTGCAATTCAATCAAACTTTCATTGTGGAAGCACAGGTCTGAGTTCTCCATTATACGGTGAAAAATCCTTGTCCATGAGTTTGCTCTGGGTACATGTTACACAGTGTGAGGAATGGCCTGTTCCGTATGCATGCCTGGGAAATATTGGGGATAAAGCTGGGAGAAATGCTAGATGCTTTAACTTCTTTGAAGTAGCACTGGGTGCTGGGAAAATATGGATATGAAGTTGGTTGCTAGTTTTACAGGGCAGATCCTTTCAAAATGATCTGGCTGATTCTCTAATAATCACTGGTATGAACTGTGTTATAGTTACTGGGTGGTGGTATGTTCAGTGAGGCAAATGAAAACGCTTGAGGCAAACAAATGCAGGAGCGTTCAGTGTGTACTGGGATGCTGACAAGTAATTGCCATCTTTTCATTCACCACTATTTCCATAAACCTCTGAAGAGAGAGGACCATTTACATCAGCGAAGGTCCATTGCTAGTAGAGTGAAATGTGGGCTCTGACCTGCCCTGTTCGGTACCAAAGCTGGGCTGGTTTAGTTTCAGTGCATGTGCGTATGTTTAAAAAGCAAAATGGGAAAAGTGCGAGGAGTTCGGCTTTGATGACCTAGAAGGCACCTTATGTGACCTGGCTGGAATTTTGATGTGAATAGTTTTTGGAATCCGTAATAAAGGTGTGACATAAACGATTACTTGCAAGAGCCTGGTTTTATTTCCTGGCTCCCGTCATATGTTTAAGTTTCTAGAAAGCTAATGCCCCTGTTACATGGCAGAAGGTAATATCTGTTAACTTCATTGTCAATCTTCACACTCCTTCTTTTAAATCAAATGCTAGTAAAACATGTCAACCAAAAATAACCACAAACCCCAAAGCAGCCAGTTAATAAAACTAGGTTGGAAGTTAGATTGTTGACCTGAACCCTGTGACAGAGGAGGATGATTTGGCCTCTGATTGGAAATCTGTTGGCAGCTGCTATCTCTGAACATCATTGATTTTCTGATCACTTTCCATTAAAAGACCTTGTTTTGCAGTTGCTTATAAGTTTCCTAAACTTTAACTGAAATCTTCCATGCTGGGAGTCTGCCTACAGCTGATTTTAAGTTTCAGCAAAAATATTTCAGGCATTTCTCAGAATGAACGGAGAACTTTTGTTCATGTTAGAAAATTCATACAACTGTTTCACTGAGAAGTTTTAGTAATTTGGAGCAGGGACTCAGAATTTGGCAGCAGTGGTCACCTGCTGTCAGGGATTTTCCTTTTGCCATTCTTGTGAAAATCTGCCCACATCTGGATGAGTTGTAAGCCTCTGAGAATTGCAGCTCACATATGTTGTACTGACTTGTTAGTATTTGGCAGCTAAATTCTCTGAAGATTCTGCCTGCACTGAGAATGCTTCATCCGCTTAAAGCTCTGTGTTGAACAGCCTGAGCAAGCACCTTCCTCACAGAGCATGCTCCATCCCAGGACTGAACAGAATTTCCCCTATTATTGCTCCTCCTCATTGTTGGGGTGCTCTAGTGCTGGGCACCAGAACTGAGAGCCAGGAGATGGTCTCTCCTAGTCTGTCAGTGCTCCCTGTGCTGGTGCCAAGGCAGCACTGAAAAAGATGCAGCCTGTCTGAAATAGAGAAGGGTGATGAGCTAGTGGGGAGACTGAGACAAGAGCTGTGCTGAAGATCTAAAGGTCACAAAGTTTTTGTGCTTGGTACAGGAGTAGCTGGATGAAATTCTCTGCCCCATGTTATCCAAGAGGTTAGCTGATAAGATCGAATGGTCCTTTCTTGCCTTAAAAATCTATGAATGAATTAACTTTGCTATTGCAAATGCAATATGGCTCCACATGTTGAAATTTCTGATTTTAGGTTAGCTTTTTATAAAAAAACAATATAGTACAGAACACAACCTGCCTCTCCTAACATTAAAAAGAACATTAAGATTACAAAGGCAGGCACTCAAAGATTAGAAAATTCCAGAATAAAGGTTGCCTTTACAAATGTGATTCATCTTCCTTGTGTTTATGCATTATGATGATCTATAATTACTTGATCACATACTATATTTTCCACATTGTTTCTTTCGTATGTAACACAGCAAATAATTTGCCCTCTAATTGGTCCATCTTTTTAATTGTTTAAATTTGAACGTCTTAGCTTGCATACAAAGATCCGTAATGATCAATAGTCTCACTTTGCACCTCATTTCTTAAAACTGTCTCTTTCCCAGGTGACATTTTTGCATGGTATGAATGCAGAAAATGTTTAATAGACAGGTTTAGATTACAGTGGTGATTTATCCTGGATATACAGCCGCCAGTGTAACTGTGCCAGTGGAAACATCTACTGCAGGCAGGCGAATCTGCTGTTAGGGGGTTTGCATGGATGCAACTTATCCCAGTATCAGGCAGGGATACAAATAGTGGCTTACTGCATTTTTGCCTGTCTACAGTGTAGGGGTTTACACTGGAGACTTGTCAGTGATGGCTGAAATCCCAGAGTAGACAGGGCCCTAATGTGTAGGTTTACAGACTCATCTTTCTTGGTTCCCCTCCCTTCCCCTCTTATGCTGCCACTGGAATGAATTTAGATCTTCAGTGTCTATGAACCTGCCACATATGTGCATGTGGAGGATTTCAGTCTCTCTTGATTTCTCTGCGCTGCTCCTTGCTCCCATTAAATCTTGGAAATGCTGCCATCCCCCATCCCTCCCGGGTTCTCTGTCTCATTCCCTTCCAAGTTGGGAGATTCAGATGGCTTAATTGGCTCCATTTTTGCCGAAGGTATAGTTTACTTCTGACACCATGTAATGTGTGACATGTAGGAGTTCTGGTAAGAGACTATTTATTTCCTGGCCTTAGTTACAAGACCTGAGTCAAGGTTTCAAAATATTATATCCTTGACATATGGCAGGGGTTCATGTCTGCTGAGTCTAGTGAGCGGAACTCCCACTAGGGATAGAGGAGGTAGTGGAAAGGAGAACATAACTGGTTTGTATGAAAGCAAATTCCCCTTGTCAATTGTAATTCCCCCTGTCTTATCTCTTTTCCGTTTATTCCCACCCCAGCCTAGGACTTTCTAGGTAGACAGTGGGGAAAGAGAATCAGCATTTCTTGTGAATTGGATCAGAGTCCCAAAGGCTGAAGCCTGGTTTTGCAGATTGGAAATTAGAGAACTGAATAGCAAATGACCTATCAAGCTAGAGGAAAAGCAGTCTTTGCTATTAAATCTATTTTCCTTCAGGTTATGGGAGCAAGTGAAGTCAGCTCTCCACCATTTACTCACATCTGTTACCCTGTGACTCTCCTGCATGCAGCACTGGAAATAGGTGCAAAGCCTTTAACTCCAAAAACAGTGCTTACTTGATGTGTTAAACTATGTCTCTTCTCTTCAAGCTCAGCTATGTGAGCTAGCCTGACGTGTTCCATCCAGTAGAGGGCAGTGCTGCTCAGTGTATCAGAACCTTCTCCGCCTGCAGGCTCCAAGATTCATATTCTGTCTTTTTTAGTCAAGAATTGAAATTCATTTACTTTCTTGAGTTTTAAAAAGTAAACCAAGCAGAATCTGCAGTCTTTGGTTATCTTGAATGTTTAGTCGGTTTGGCAATACTGTTAAGTGAATTTTGGGTCTTGAGACTATTTTTGGTATAAAATCACTGTACACCATCTACTTCCACTGTGCTGTAAGAAGAGTCTTTATAGCACACACTTTCCTATAGCATGTGTGTTCATTGGCCATATAAACAGAAGGAGCTGTGTCTTTAGGAGATGTTCTGTAGCATTTGGTACAGGCAGAGATAATTGCAGTGCACTTTTTGGCAAATGCTCTTCTCAAGCAGGGAAACTTAACTATCTTAGGATAGGAAATGTGGTCTCTTAGACCCTAAGGCTTGATTTGGTGTGAAGTGATGGGGCTGATGCCTCCTTGATTGGAAGGGGGTGGATTAGAGTGCAGCAGGGGTTGATGTTCTAATGACTATAACTGGCTGTGTGTGCTTGACAATACACAAACCTGTGATCGTTCAGCTGTTGTAATGGACTGTGGCAGCCTTAGCCTATAGCAACAATCTTGTCTGCCTCTCTGTCATTCTTTTATTAGGGTCATGTCTGGGACTTAATTGTTCAGGCACTGGCATGTCTATGTTCATTAACTCTTCCCATTGTTGTTTTAATTGTTTAGGACCCCTGATGATCTCTCAAGGCAGATTGTTGCCCTGCAACAGAGGGAGCTTATGCTGAAAGAGCAGAACTCTACCATCACAAACAGGTAGGTGCTGCCAACAAAGAATGTTGTGTTGCAGGAATTTGTTACTTTTTATACAAGTAAATAGAAAATAAAAGGCTGCAGTCCCAGATACTTTTTGTACTTGCTGCTCTTCATTTTGTCCTACTGCCTCCAAGAAATCTTCTGTATCATCATTATCTTTACTATGCTGATGGTGAAGGTTACATTTGTCACTGTAACTTAAAGGAACACCATATATTTTGGAAGGGTCTTGGGGACTGGAGATGTAGAAATGTGTGTGGAGCACTTTATCCATGCTTACTTCCTAGGCTGAAATGATTTCAGGGTGCGAATGGAATGTGAGCTGCTTTCCCAACCTTTCTCACTGTTAAAAGGGATATTAAAGCTAAACCGACCAGTCGCCTGGATGTAGAGTAGGCTTAAGAATCCTTGGGTCCATGTGACTGATTAGGCTAGTAGAAAAGATCACTTTAAAGACTTGGAAATTTGTCTTGACGAGTGATGGGGGAAGACTTTGAATTTCTGGCTTCAGCTAGTGGCATTCTAATAGTAGGCTACTCTTAGACATTCAGAGGAGCCTGGATTACTGCACCTTCGGCCCTCTTCCTGAATTTGGGTTTGGGAGTGTTTTTTGCAAGCTAATTTGTTGCCATATTATAGCTGGTATAAAATTATTCACTGTAACTGGACTGTATAGGCACTGTGGTATTTTACACTGATGTGGGAACGAGGGAGATATAACCAGTGCAACACTGCTTCTTGCACCCTAATATGTAGAACTGGTTTCAGAGGGACATGTCAGTTCTGCTTTTTTGGTTACTGAGTCTGGTCAAGCCAGGTTGGCCTGAGGACCAATATCCTGAGATTTCTGCAGGAAATACTGAAAGATCTGGTTCCTTGAAGTAATTCTCTTTGACTCCCTATCTGGCTAGACCATCTATATCAAAAGGCATGAATTGTATATTTTGCTTCTGACACTCAGAAAAAGTAAAGGATGTGTTTTCATTTTGTTTAACCCTTCCTGGAGATATGACATGAAGGGAAGGAATTTGCTTTAACTTTGGAATTGCAGAAGTTGTTGTCTTGATTCTAGCATCCCACGCAGACTTAACCTATGAGAAATATACCTCATTCAGTAGTGGGCCTGTGATGGCTTCTGATAATTGATTGAACTCTTCTGTTGGGATTATTACTTATTTTATAAGGAGCCACAATCATGGACTAGGACCCGATTGATCTCGACACTGTACAAACACAGAATAAACATACAGTCTGTTTCCTAAAGAGCTTACAAACTATGCAATGACTGAGTCCTTTGTTCTTGGACCCTCTCCAGAGACCTGCTGACTATACTGTTACTGCTGTAGCCAAGAGTAAAAAAGTATATTTTGATGCAATACAACCTTTAATGTTACTATATTGAGGTGTTTCATAAGAGGACTGAGTTTGTTTGCCAGGCTGTATCTGTTTACTTCGCAGGCTGAGATGGTTTCAGGTGGCAATATTTTTTAGCATGGGGGGAGGGATAGCTCAGTGGTTTGAGCATTGGCCTGCTAAACCCAGGGTTGTGAGTTCAATCCTTGAGGGGGCCACTTAGGGATCTGGGGCAAAAATTGGTCCTGCTAGTAAAGGCAGGGGGCTGGACTAGATGACCTTTCAAGGTCCCTTCCAGTTCTAGGAGGTTGGTATATCTCCAATTATTACCTTTTTATTACTCATTGCAAGAAGGAAATGTGATTCTGCTGTTGAGTGTGCCCTCACCCTCAACTCATGTGCTCTCTCCTGTTTCCCAAGCCATGGCGTTTCCTTGAATCCACATGTCTGTTCTTGTTAGAAGCAATACCGCAACATGTAGCTAAAAGGTTTTTTGTGTTTGTGGCTTTTTATGTTGTCAAGGTGTTGGCTGAGATGTCCAAGCAACAGACATGTCTGTGCCCTCCCTTACTAATGACATGCAGGATTCAAGCAGGGCAATAAAAGCTTAGTATAAATACTCTTTAAGTGCTACTGAAACTGTTTAGCCAGTTGTTAAAATTGTTAGCCCAGGGTAAAATCCCCTGGATGCAGCCAGCTAAATTGGTTCATAGTTTGTTGTCAAGAGGCTTAAAGGGGAAAGCCAGTTTGATATCTTTTAAAAAACAAAAACAAATGACCAAAGTAAAAATAAAAGTGGTGGTGGCAATGTTTAACAGTTATTGATTTTGGAGGCTGCTGCTCACAGCCTGCCAGAGAAAATGATTTTGTCTAATTTATTAATCACCAGGAGGAATCTTTTTGTTGAGAAAACAGCCCTTTGGAAGTGCCTGTTCAAGCTGGTCACAATTGGATCAATTTAACTTAAAAACAAAAACATGATCAAAATTACTTTTTGATTTTCAAAGGCGCCTTCAAATGAAACAGGCAGTAAAAACTGGCTCAAATTAAAACTTTTAAAATCTTCTAAGACACAATCCTGTGAGTTCAGTCTTTAAAACTGACAAGTTCTCCTTTCTTCTGTCTAATATTTTATTCTGTCTTAAAATACAGGCAATCAGGTACGTTCTAAAATCTTCCATTACGGATTATTTGAAAGTTCCCAGGAGAAGATCATGAGTCTCTGACAGTAAAGTGCTTTTTAAGAAAGCAAATCTGATTTTTCTTTTTCCTTGAACGACATCCAGAATCAGCTGATTATCTATTCTTTTATTATTTGTTTCCTGTAGTGTCCAAAATGTGCCTATGTAATACAATGGCCTACTGTGTGTGATCATG
Organism: Mauremys reevesii; assembly: GCF_016161935.1. Lineage (NCBI taxonomy): Eukaryota > Metazoa > Chordata > Testudines > Geoemydidae > Mauremys > Mauremys reevesii. The sequence continues at coordinate 74,163,542 of NC_052632.1, read as the reverse complement.
ACTCCCTCTAGTGGTTGGTCCCAATAATTATACAGCCTTCTACTGTCTCACTACTAAAGTAGTTCTCTTTTAGCTTTACTGGTAGGATCTTGGGTCTTAGGGTTGAGCCTGCTGACAAATGTGTTACCTGCATAAGCATGGGCCTATGCACTGTAAAAACATCAAGGAAGACAGAGTCCCTGTTCCAAAGAGTTTTGATGAGTTTTCTCAGTAATTGCTAAGAGAATTATTTTAGGATCTCTACTACCTGGATACTTAGGAAAATCATGACCAGAAGTCAGCATCCTAATCTCTTTTGGGTAGTGGAGCAGGAAATCACTAATAAGGCCAATTTCCATGTTGTTATGGTGAGAGATCTGATGGCTGACAGAAGAGGGTTGAGTGTAAGGTGTGGTTAGTGATGAAATTACCTGCTCATGGACTTATTCCTCATTAGTGTATCTAACTTTTTCTCCTTAGTGCCAGTGGTGTAAGAAAGGGTTTTAATAACTAACTGATCAGCAACATCCCACTTGCATCATGGCAGCACTTTCCAAACGACTTTTGCTCATGTGATCCCGTCTGCATATTCATTAGGTCTGGATATGTTTGGTGAAAGTGCTGTTGATGGTGGTTGTTTTATGGAATAACTTGTGTGAACTTTTACAATACTAGTATCATTTTCCTGATGCTCATAGTATAATTTTTACTGGTATTTGATTTTGATTGGGGGAATCTCCTCCCACCTTCCCTGTATACTGATTATTGTAGACATTTTTCAATCTGCTGTTCATCCTGAAGTCTGACAAACAGCCCCCCAGTTTCCTTTTAATGGAGAAGATCTCGCTGCTAATGTAGTTGAGTATGAGCAGGACTGGGCTTCAGAAAACAAACCATAGAATCATAGAATTCAAGATCAGAAGGGACCATTAAGATCATCTAGTCTGACCTCCTGCAAGATGCAGGCCACATAAGCCGATCCACCCACTCCTGCCCCATGCTTCGGAGGAAGGCGAAAAACCTCCAGGGCCATTGCCAATCTTCCCTGGAGGAAAACCAGGCATGGAAATGATGGAATGGGGGTAATTTGCTACACGCGATCACATCTTTCCTGCAGAACTGGAGAGCAGATTTAGCTCTATATGGAGCCTGTTTTTGTTCGGTTTGCCCTGGGAGATCTAGAAAGAGGAGGGTGGAGAGGAGGGGAGAATACATGGGTAAAATGTGTACACAACAGCATGTTGCATCTCTGAGGAATGAACAGACAAAATCAATTTCACTTAGCACTTCCCTTGAATTTCTATCCCTCTAGTTCTATAGCAGGGGATCTCAAACTGGGGGTCGGGACCCCTCAGGGGGTCGCAAGGTGTCAACCTCCACCCCAAAGCCCACTTTGCCTCCAGCATTTATAATGGTTTAAAATATATTAAAAAGTGTTTTTAATTTATAAGGGGGTCGCACTCAGAGGCTTGCTGTGTGAAAGGGGTTCACCAGTTAAAAAAAAAAAGTTTTTGAGAGCCACTGTTCTATAATCCTCCTGTGGTGCCAGTGTTTCCATTATTAAAAAAATAATAAAAGGCCACTGGACCATAAAAGGTTACATTATCGTAACATTACAGCTCTGGTTTAGCGTTGATTTTTCTGGCTTTTGGGAGTGTAAGCACAGCCAGTGCTTTGTGTAACTTGTTGTATGTCAGTATTTCAGGGAACTGTAGAGAATAGGTGATGATGCAAATCATATATACGACACTACCTAAGTAAATTGGGGCACTTGAGACACACACAAACCATAGGCCAGAATTTCCTGATCTGTGAATTTAAGTCAATTTCTTTTGAGTGTGGGTTGATGTTTTGCTTGTCTGAATTATATGGAGTCTCTCGGAGGTTGCTAATATTTGCTAGGTAGGAGAGGAAAATTCCTCCTATACTGCTGGTGAGGAGGAGAGGAGAGGGTCGCTGCCACTCTTCCACTGGGCACATTAACTGCAGCAAAAAAACTACTTCAGCACTGCTGATTAATGTAGCAGAAAGCGCCGTTAATAGCGCATGATGGAATCTCACCTCCGTTTTGGAGCGTGTCGCTGTGAGTTGTGTAAATAGAGTAAATTATACTTTAGGTGGCAGCAGCAGGAAGTATTGTGGAGCCTGGGTAACTGTAGAATAAAGATAACAATCCAAAGGCTTAGAGGAACAGAGGATAATGAAGACTGCTTTGGGATCATTTTGATAGCTTGATGAGATGTAGCCTATGAGAAATTGGCCCTATTTAGGAGGAGCACTGTGTAGGTAATGAAAGAAACAAGTTTAATTACTAGGCCCATTTAGCTACTGTGATTAGCTCCTTTCCTTTTCCTTCACTCCTGAGTACAAAATTAATGTTCTAGAAACATGTCAATCGTGGCTGCCTTCCGCCGTAAGCATGTGCTGTGATGAGCTCCCATGCATGTCATCTTCAGGAGATAAAGGAGATGCAGAGAGAGATCTTAGACTTAATACTACCTGACTCTTCTTAGTGAGTTCAGTCAACCATTAAACTTTTTCCACTCTGCTTGTCCCCAACCATATTTTTTTTAAACTCAATTGGTTGCTCAGATGTTATGGTGATGATGAGTGCCAGAGAAGGGCCTATAAATCTCCTCTTCATATATTGCCCAGCAGTCTTGTGTGTTTATAAACAAGTGTCAGGGCATGTGTTGCTGCAACCTTGACACAAAGAAAGCACTAGAAAGGAAGGTAGCCCAGGTAAGTGCTACAGAGGTGAGTTGCTTTGGAGAAGAGCTCAGTACTTGAAAGCTCTGAGCATAAAGATTTGCAGACTCACTATGTCCTCTTTGAATAGGCCTCTGGTCATTGGCAGGTCTTAAGCCACGGACTCCAAATATTTTGCAGCAGGTTTGCCTTGGTCTTCTCTTTTCCTGGAACCGAAGCAATGAGGTAGACATGCCGGTAGTGAGTTTAGAGAAGCCTTCCATTAAGAGGTCTATCCTTCTATTGTTTGGCTCTTTTAAATAGCAGTTTCACCTACTCTCCTCCTGATGTCAGACCTACTTCTTGATGAAATTACTTCTGCATATCTCTGCTACAAGAGACTCATGAAGTGCTTTGTGGTCTGGGAAGAGTTCTAAAACAGCTCAATGGGAAACAGGTATGTGAACACTGACAAATGCATCAAATGTTCTTCTTTGAGTAGGAGTAGTTGTGTATTCCATGTAGGTGTGCGCACACGCAGCTCACTGGAGCAGAAAAACTTTGCCTAGCAATACCTGGAGGGGCGATGCTCGTGGCCTGCAGCCCTACCCCTTCCCCATGTCATATAAGGGAGGCACCAATTCAGCCCCTTCAGTTCCTTCTCATCAGCCATGGATAGAGTTGTTGTGGTGTCTTCACCTCACACTTTTGGTCTCAATTTTCCTTGTATGTAGTAGTAGGAGTAGTAACTTAGGTTTAGTTCAATGTTAGTTTGCTGCCCTATGTGACGCCCTTACCAGGGTTCAAGCATTGTCCATCATGTAAGGGTGCTGTCCCCAACAGTGACCCTCACATGAGATGCTTGCTGTGTCTTGGCAAGGCATACATTAAAGAGTGGTCCTTCATTTGCAAGTCGTTCAGAAAGAAGACTCAGGTGGCAAGAGACTTGGGGATAAAGCAGCACCTTTTAGAGCAGGCCATGAGGCCTGTTTTAGTACTGAAGCCCTCTTCTGATCAGCAGTCGCCTTTGGATCTGGCAAGTGAACCCGCTCCACATTCAAGTTCTGATGTTTCCCTGAAGATGAAGAGGGGTCGTTCCCCCTCCTGATGCAGTGAGAAAAAGGTCCCATAAAATGAGTTGGTACATTCCAGGGCTCAGGGAGACTCCTCCTCATCTTCTGAGAAAAGTGCTGACCGGCATTGTACTTCCCCCAGCATGTGGGATGGAGCAATTAGTCCAATTAGTCCCTGGTACTGTGACGAGACCAGCAAGAGCCCATAGTGTTGACTCCAGTTCCGGCCATAGGGCATCTGTTGAGTCCGGTACTGATGACATTGGCACCAGCACCAACTGTCTCTGTGCTGGCAGCATACCAGGCGGCCTCAGGCCTGCTTTGCATCTCAGTCCCAGACTCTCCACTGGTTCAGGAGTTCTCTGGTGCCATGGCTTTTACCAGGACAGATGCCAGGGGAACAGACTCTCCAGACATGGTGTTTAATCCTTATTGGGCTGGGAAAACAGGCCAGTAGCCCAACAGACTGAGCCACTGGCTGCAGAAACCTAGTGTTACGGTTGGATTCAGTTCAATAACAAGAGATGACAAATAGCTAGGCTTACTCAACTTTATGAATTCTAGTTTATTAGTCAAAGATGATTAGCACAGCATGCCACGGAAAGGAAGATCAATATGTTACCACCTCTCTGAGAGATAGTAGTATAGCTGGCCAACTGACTCAGAAGCTGAGCTGCACTCTACCTCTGTATATACTAGGGTTGAGGGTTTTCACCATTTCCGCTTATCGTTACCTTCGACATGTTTTTCAGGACTCTTTACTAGGCTTGCACAGACCTTCAGCAAACATGACAAAGTTTGTAACCAGTTGATTATCTTGTTTTGACTGTTCCAGAAGTCAGCAAAACCTTAGAGACCTACTTCACAAGTTATAGTGTGGTGCAGGTCAACAAATGTCAACAAAATTTTGTCTTGTCCTTGTTTTGTGTCTGTACTTAAAACTGAAAATACAGTACTTCACATCTCTCCTTCGTTAAACAGCTTAACGTAAGTGAAAAGCATTTGGTGAAAAGCTGAGCATGAAAAAAATTAGTAGATACACAAAAACATATGTGCTATATATAATATTATATCTTATACTGGCTAACACTGTAAACCTTCCAGAATTTCTCTTATCTGGCGTCATACAGTAGCAAAATACCTAAAGACTTGGGTTAAGTGCATTTCTCAAACCTTGTTGTATTCTCTTGCTACATATAGAGCAATCATCATCCAGAGGTTACAGCCCCTAACTGTAGTACAGTTTTAGAGTTATATAATTCAGCATTCTAAATATACTATACTATACTTATTCACCATTGGCTACTTTCTTATACTGATTACATAGCTTCTCATTTTTAATCACACTTATAGCTACAAGAAACAAATTCCATGATTTGATTAATACATTTTGCTTGTCAGCTGAATGCATCTATTTTCTATTAGCTAGCAAAAAGCAGTTTACATTCCTGGTTAATAATTCTGTTTGTGAGAGCTGTTTTCCTAATATATTCTGTTTACAAGAGCCAGCTCCACAAACCTTGATTACGTCCATTCCTTCTCTGGTAACTACCCCTTACAGCATTAACCAAAGCTAAATCTTCGCAAGCTGTGTGTTTCCATTTTGCCTTTGGCCTGGCTACGAACACCATGGTCCCTTGGATTAGTTCAGTCAACACTAGTGTGTCTGTCTGAAAGTGTTCAGATGCGTGACTCCTGTCACGTATGTCCAGAACTTTTTAAGCATGGCTAGAGCCTTGGGTCTGTGTCTCGCTTCTTTTCCAGGTGAAGCCCAGACTCTTCACAAGATGGATTTTTCTTCTTGGCTCATGCTTCCCATTGTATTGGTTCTTTCATCTCTTCTCCTGGAAGTTCCCAACAACACCAGGAACAGAAATGCTGCCAAGCCAGGGTCCTTGTTACAGCCCATTAAACCCATATGGCTCTTCTGGCTTCAAGTTAAACCTCCTTAAGGCTCCTCTTTAGAGCATCCTTTGAAAAGGAAGGAACATTAGAAGGAAGAATTGCTATATTATTTAGCCCATAGGCATCCTAAATCTGGAGTTGAGAATCCATCACATTCTGCACGTTCATCTGAGCTTGTCTACTTAAGACAGATCTTTGATTCAGAAGAGGAACAGGATTCTTTTTTCAACATTTTTGTCACTTTAACAGAATTTAATGCCATCTTTAACTCTTCATCTTCCTTCTGGTTTCATTGAGGACTTCCAAGAAATAGTGATGTATTTAGCTCAGGGTTTGGACATTCTAGGTGCTGTCGTCCAATAAAAGCTTCACAAACACTTGTCATTTTGGAGACGTGGTATGGACCCTGCAACAAAGATGTGATTGATATATATGTTTTAATTCCAGCATCCTTCCCTGATGTCTTTGGTCTTTGCTCCGGCAGCCAAGTCTATGGGTGGAAGATCTCCTAAAACAAATCTGAGGACAAAGCATCCAGGAATTGGAAATGTTGGGGAAGGTCTTTCTTCCCATCTATTCTTTCCTGTGAGAATTGTCAGTTGGTCCAACAGTGATGGCATGACACAACTTATATTTTTGGAATAAACTCTTCGCTGTTGTGGATTTTCAGTCTGATCCTTACAGGCATACTGTGAAAGCGGATTTTTGGGGATCTAGGATTTGGCCAGACACACATGGTATGCAGACTACAATACCTCTGCTCTTATGATCAGGAAGCATTCTTAACTTGAAACCTTCAGTTAAGAAGAACCAAACTAAAGGTGCTAGGAAGTCCATCAGTCAGAATGCTATCATCTTGAGAAGATTGAAACCAGAACCAGTTCTTATGTGGAAGAATAGGATGTCTTTGTTTAATCTATTTCCTGTTCTTCCCTCATCTTTTTCTTCCTCCTAAAGAACATATCAAATAGTGACTTTATTTCAAGAAATCTATTTTAAATGGAAAGTTCCTTTTAGGGGCATTGAGGAAAGGACCCCTTCCTGCTTGAACATGCAGCTTCCTGTGAGGAAGGTGATTCTGAAAATATGGCTGATTAAATGTTTTCCTTCCCAGAGTGCTCAGAAGACTTCTGTTCCGTTGACGCTCTAACATCACATTTCTTCATGTCCATCATAGGCTCCATTTGTGTAAATCAGATGTGTGTGATTTACTGATTTACTCTCACACACAACCAGAAAGAGCAGGTTCTTTGAATGTATATCGTAAACAAACCAACCACTTCAGTGAAAGAAAGGGATAGAGAGGCTGCAAATTCCACAGGAAATGCCTTTGAGTTAGGCAGCAGGGATTCTTTTTAAACAACAGTGAGTGAATTATAACAAGCTGGGAGCTGTCCATCTCCTCAAGTATTAAGTCAGATCCGTGTCATAAACCATCATCCACTGTCTGTTTTCCTCACTTCCTTGGATGTCCCAGAAAACGTCCGTCACGAATATAAATGGAGCCTGTCAGACTTCCTTCCCTAATCTTCTTTAGGCTTGGACAGAAGTTTAATTACAATGAAATGTCCTTTATCTAAAGGAGGAAAAAGTGCTGGATTTTTGATGGTTTCTGTAAGTTATTTTGCTATCAGGAGAAGAAGTTAATGTGTCATATGCGCTCTAGGGCAAGGACAGGCTTTCTTTCTTTCTTTCTTTTTTTTTCTTTCCTGTTTATATATAAGGGGCGCACACTCTGGTGTGGTTTGTGTGTGGATGTGTGTACGCACATTTACATAATACTAGACTAATGTTCACAGCACTTCAGGGTGGTATTAAATACTTTCCAGCATGTTCTGCATTTATATGTATGAAAAGACTCCAGTTTATATTAAGTTTTGCACAACCCCATCCTTTTTCTAAAAACGTGCACAAAATAGCCACTGTGGACCTGAAAATAGTTGTCTCTTTAAGAAACGACCAGCACATTCTTCTCTCAGCAAATACATTCAGATTGTAAGCTCCACGGGGCAGGGTTCTGCATGGTATTTGTCTCTAAAGTGCCATGCTTAACAATCGTGCTGTAGAAATAATAAATTGTACATTTTTCATTCTCCCCTTATCCTACATTGGTCCCTATTAGAAAGCAAGGAGGCAAAAAAGAACCATTAAGGCCAGTATAAAGGCACTAATCTCTTTCCACCTCAATAGGTTTCCTTTGTCCTAGAATCATAGACATCAGCCCCAGATCGTGGCTCATCATACTCATCTTCATTGTCCCCTCCCTCCCTTTTTTTTGTCTTTCCCCCTTGAGCTTTTTTTTGTCTTTCCCCCTTATCACACAGCTGGGGCGGTGTGATAAGTTTACCCTAATGGTGAGTGAAAGTTCATAAAATGTCACAATAACTTATAACACATGTTGCTGGGGAAAAGGTATGAATTAGTCCAAACCAAAAGACCTATTGATATCATTCAAGAACTGTGTTAAGATTACGTCTCGTTAACAAGAACTGTGTGAGTCTGAAAATCAATTAACCAGAATTGGTGTGTTGGAAATTAAGTCTAATTGGTGGGCAAAATAATCATGGGATGGGCTATTCCACCCATCGCTCCCTTTTGGGGTTCTTTGAACAAAAGACTTTGAAGAGAAAAATTGGCTACTGGAGCGAGCTTCATCATCATGCCAGCCACCCCCACTGTCTTCTGGGACCCCAGGAGAGGTGTCTTGACCAGACTGGGCCTGAAAGACCTCACCACCTCTACTGACTCCGGCTGAATCCCAATCACCACTTAGTATGGAGACTTTGTCTCCTCTGCTGTATCTTATTCTTCCCTACTTTATTTCTTCTCTTTCCAATTTCTCTCCTTTTTTCCTTCTGTCTGATAAGCATTTGTCTTAGCTAGCCAGGATGGTGAATTTTGCAACATTGCTATATACCAAACTCTGAACCTTGTTTGAAACTGATTAACGTTAGGGAGTCCCAGGGTCATGTTAACATCTTTGGCTGTTAGGGACCATATATTCCATCAAAATTAATGAATAATTGGAGATATAACTATCTCCTAGAACTGGAAGGGACCTTGAAAGGTCATCGAGTCCAGCCCCCTGCCTTCACTAGCAGGACCAAGTACTGATTTTTGCCCCAGATCCCTAAGTGGCCCCCTCAAGGATTGAACTCTCAACCCTGGGTTTAGCAGGCCAATGCTCAAACCACTGAGCTATCCCTCCCCCTGAATACAGCCACCGCCCCTCCGCCCCAGTCATGATTGGGGCCCCATTGTGCTACCCACTGTAGAAGCACATGAAGACATAGAGGATCATGCCCTGAGGAGATAGTGCTAGGATAGCTGAGAGTGGCCACTGTTATATTAATTTAGATGGAATATATGGGCCAAAGGTGTTAACGTAACTCAGTCCCTGTCCAACGTTAAACAGTGTTAAGCAAGGGTTGGGATTTGGTATACAGAGACCTTAGCCTGCTTAGTAAAGTGGCAAACACACCATTAAGCGCTCTAGTTTCCAGTGCGATCCTGCAGGGATTGGATTTTGGCCCTGTGCCATTTAATATTTTTATCAATGACCTGGAAGAAAACATAAAATCATCACTGATGAAGTTTGCAGATACAAAAATTGGGGGAGTGGTAAATAATGAAGAGGACAGGTCACCGAATCAGAGCGATCTAGATCACTTGGTAAACTGGGTGCAAGCAAACAATATGCATTTTAATACGAATAAATGTATACAAATAGGAACAAAGAATGTAGGCCATACTTGCTGGATGGTGGAGTCTATCTTGGGAAGCAGTGATTTTGAAAAAGATTTGGGAGTCATGGTGGATAATCAGCTGAACAAGAGCTTCCAGTGTGCTGCTGTGGCCAAAAGAGCTAATACAATCTTGGGATGCAGAAATGGGAATCTCAAGTAGGAATAAAGAGGTTATTTTAACTCTGTATTTGACACTGGTGTGACCACTGCTGGAATATTATGTCCAGTTCTGGAGCTCACAATTCAAGAAGGATGTTGATAAATTGGAAAGGATTTGGAGAAAGCCATGAGAATGATTAAAGGATTAGAAAACATGCTTTATAGTGATAAACTCAAGGAGCTCAATCTATTGAGTTTAAAGAGAAGGTTAAAGGGTGACTCGATTACAGTTTGTAAGAACCTACATGTGAACAAATATTTAATAATGTGCTTTTCAGGTTAGCAGAGAAAAGTATAATGTGTTCCTATGGCTGGAAGTTGAAGCTAGAAAAATTCAGACTGGAAATAAGGTGAACATTTTTAATGGTGAGAGTAATAAACCACTGGAACAATTAACCAAGAGTCATGGTGGATTTTCCATCACTGACAATTTTAAAATCAAGATCAAATGTTTTTTCTAAAAGATCTGCTCTAGGAATTATATTGGGGATGTTCTATGGCCTGTGCGATGTAGGCGATCAGCCTACAGGTCCCTTCAGACCTTAATCTATGAATCTTTTAACCTTCCATTAAAGATACAGAAAAGAGGAAAAACAGTTAAATCATTTGAAATGTAGAAGTATTAAATAAGCCTTTCATTTTAACATCTCTTGTTCCTTTTCCTTTGAGCTGTAGAAAGCTTTTAGAAGAAAAAAAAATCCCTTGTTGGAAGTCTCATAGATGATGGTAACTATTCTTTTTGGGGAAAAGAGAAAAAAGTTACGATGGACAGAACTGTTGCTGCCGCTGTTGTTAAAGTCTGATCCCACTTCCTAGAAGATGAAGCAAGAAAAAAAAACACACAAGAAGGGAGAGGAGAACAGCAAAAATAAAAATTGCAGCTTCTGTCTCCGGTGTCTCAGTTGCAGCCACACTGCTAGAGAAACAGAGGCCTGGCATGTGGTCTTACCAGCCACTCCGAGACCTGGCAAACTTGTACCAGCATCTAACTATTTAGGGTATTGCTTTTAGCTGCCTCTTTGGTCACAGCAGCAAAGAGTACTGTGGCATCTTATAGACTAACAGATGTATTGGAGAATGAGTATTCGTGGGTGAATACATGCATCCGACGAAGTGGGTATTCACCCACAAAAGCTCATGCTCCAATACGTCTGTTAGTTTATAAGGTGCCACAGGACTCTTTGCTGCTTTTACAGATCCAGACTAACATGGCTACCCCTCTGATCTTTGGTCACAGGCTCACAGCAGCGCTGTTAAATATAAAGTCTTGGCCTGCTAAGCCATACTCTTATTAAACAGATGGCAAAAGGTGAGAGAGAGGAAAGAGAATAAGGTAGGCAAGGAAAAGGACACACAAGATGGGGGGCGAGGGCGAGTGTGGGGGGAGAGCGATAGTCTATCAAACCAGATGGTGTTTGGGATTTAGCCAGAGCGGGTGGAGGTGATGGTGTCATTTGAGTTTCCATCTCTTTGGCCTGGTCTCGTCAGGATATCTCTCAGAATCAGGACAGTGAAGGTGCAATGGTATTAGAGTGCATCCTATGGTCCCAGAAGATGGTGGATGTGGTGGATATGATTGTACCTTTCTTGTCTCTCATTTTCAGCCTGCATTCATATTCATCCATCTGTTCTCCCCCTTTTTCTTTTTTTTTATTTTAAGAACCCCGAAATCCAGACTCATTCTTTTGTTCACCAATTTTGGTCCATTAATTTCTGGTCTCAGGCTTCTCTTGTTTACTAGATATGATATTAACACTGTTCTTGAGTTATATAAGTAGGCATTTTTGTTTGGACTAATTTAGTCTGTGTGTCCTTTTTCACCTTTTCCCATCAATGCTTGTCGTTGCAAGTTATTGTGACATTTTATGAACTTTCACTCACTTTTCATAATGGAGCTCACATTAAATTTGTAGGCCCACTTATTACAACCGAGGGTCCTCTGGATGTTACTGTCATATAAATATTAAATAATAATAAAAGGAGCTAGACCTGATTCCGACAGTGTCTTGCGTTGTGCCAGCCACAGGGAAGTGGGGAGAGGGTGACAACAAATGATCTATATTAAGATCTTCTCACAGGGACCAACTCTCGTCTTCTCTCTTCCAATTCTCTTACACACTAAGAGGGAATATGAGCAAATTTGCTATTAGGATGAGGATTTTTCTCATGGTACGTTCTCTCTGAGGCCAATCTCCTTCCATTAATTTTCTACTTGTCTATACTGTAGAGACCATTGCCCTTTATTCCCTTGTGGTCTCAGCACTTTTCATGGAAATCTTCAAATGCAAAACCAGTAGACCCAATAAGGATGGCACATAGTTCCTCCATCTTACGTTTCTTATGCAATGCCTTTTTTCAGAGATCAGAGCATTGAATGGGAGTTAGTGTAATTCTGCAGCTCTTTACTCTGGTTATTTGTGATTACCTAGCAAAGTTCTTTGTAAAAGCTGATTTTTTTTTCCCACTGTAATTCTCACATTTTGTTCTTAATTATCCATGTTCTAGAAGTTTGTTGATTGAAATGGTATGGGTCCACTGAGTCTTTATTCTAGCCTCTTGTGGCTCTTATTTTGTTGAAATAGAGTGAATGATGACTTTTATGAACTAGTGCACTTCTATATGAGAGGCTGTCTGCCCAGCATTTACCTGTGCCATGCCTGGTTCAAGCCAGTGTCCAAATCCCTTGCCTTCATGAGAAAAACATTCACTAGGCCCTAGATGAAATACACTGTTAAAATTGTTCTGCAATTCCTAGAAACTAGAAATGATATTTAAAGTGAAATCCTCCTCCTTTAAATTACTTCTCTCTTCCTTTTATCCATTTCTTATTACCCCATCTTGGTCATTACCATTGTTTTTGAATATGTGTGATGATCAACCTAATGATTAACTCTGAGCTGATGAGGGAGAGGAATACTGTCCCATGTCCAAATCATCTTTGATGCATGAATACAAAAGGAGACATTACAATCCCCTGCTACACAGCAGACAACTGCCAAAAAAAAAAAAAAAAAGGCTCTGAAACGGCATTAAAATGTAAAGTCTTGATTTCAGCCTGTCCCAAGCTTTGTCTAGAGCTCTTGGAATTGCAGTGACTTAACTTTCAAACTGCCGAAGGGGTTCTCTTTTATTTCTCCAGCAAAGTTGCAAAGTAAATTCTGGGGAGTTTTATGTGAACTGCAAATGAAGAGGCCCTTAGGTTTGGTTACTACTTGAAAGTTAGGCTTGGAAGAATGGACCTGCGGATAGAGCAGTGGACTGGGATCCAAGAGATTTCCTGGCCAAGCCAAACTTCTGTGCACCCTTGAGCAGGTCACTCAGTCTACATTGTCCCTCAGTTCCTCATATATAAGGGAAGTAGTATCCCCGTATCTCTCAGTGATGCTGTGGTGATAAATTCATTAGTGATTGTGAAACACTCAGATATGATGGTTGTGAGGGCCATATAAATTTAAACAAATCAAATCCCTACTCCTCTGCTGCTTATCTAGTCTGGACCTCACTTCTTAACTTTGTTTAAAAAGTAAATTAAATAACTTAATTCATATATATCTTCATAGAATCATAGACTATCAGGGTTGGAAGGGACCTCAGGAGGTCATCTAGTCCAATCCCCTGCTCAAAGCAGGACCTAATTCCAACTAAATCATCCCAGCCAGGGCTTTGTCAATCCTGACCTTAAAAACATGTAAGGAAGGAGATTCCACCACTGCCCTAGGTAATCCATTCCAGTGCTTCACCACCTTCCTAGTAAAAAAGTTTTTCCTAATAGCCAACCTAAACTTTCCCCACTGCAACTTGAGACCATTACTCCTTGTTCTGTCATCTGGTACCACTGAGAACAGTCTAGATCCATCCTCTTTGGAATCCCCTTTTAGGTAGTTGAAAGCAGCTATCAAATCCCCCCTCATTCTTCTCTCCTGCAGACTAAATATTCCCAGTTCCTTCAGCCTCTCTTCATAAATCATGTGCTCCAGCCCCCTAATCATTTTTGTTGCCCTCTGCTGAACTCTTTCCAATGTTTCCACATCCCTGTTGTAGCGTGGGACCCAAAACTGAACACAGTACTCCAGATGAGGCCTCACCAATGCCGAATAGAGAGGAATGATCACATCCCTCGATCTGCTGGCAATGCCCCTACTTATACAGCCCAAAATGCCCTTAGCCTTCTTGGCAACAAGGGCACACTGTTGACTCATATCCAGCTTCTCGTACACTGTAACCCCTAAGTCCTTTTCTGCAGAACTGCTTCCTAGCCATTCAGTGCCTAGTCTGTAGCAGTGCATGGGATTCAGTGACTTATATAACCGAATAAATTAACACTAGGGTAGTAGCCGTAATTCTCAAACTTTTTCCTTAAGTGTTCAAGGCAGCACACTTGAACGGTCGCAACTAGATTGTGTAACTCTTTGTTTGATAATTTGTATTGGGCTAAGTGTGTTACAGCTTTCTTGAGCAGCAGAGAGATTCTGAAGTGGGACAGTTGAGAGACGGCAGAGCGTCTGTGTTGGCTTTATGCTTGCACGTACCTGGATATCATGCCTGCAGTTGCTGTAATGCTAGCTGTACAGAATATCTTGGACTTTCAGAAGCTTTTCAGGATAGTGTGCATTTTAAATAGGGGAATGATGACTTCCTAATGAGTTGTGAAGAATGGGGAAGGGGGAGAGTAATAAAGTAATTCCAGAACGTGCTGAGTTACTTTGCAGAGGTAAATGTCTGTGATCTGAAGGTTTTTAGAACTATTATAAAGCACCCGTCCACGGGAAGGACTGGCTGCAAAATATTATGTCTAAAAATAGATTGTTTTAGCTAGGGTGTCTCAAAGTATTTAACAATAATTATGTGTAAACTTCATGTCCGGCTCTGAAGTTAATCAATAGCGTAACCAGTTCCCATCTAAACTGTACTCATGCCAGATCCCTGGTGTGTACTAGAACCTCAGAGTTACGGACACCTCGGGAATGGAGATTGTCCGTAACTCTGAAGTAGTCCATAACCCTGAAGATGTTACGGACTTCAGCCTCTGGGGGAGGAAGGGGTGGGGGAACTGCGGCCCCGGGGGAGCTGGGGCTTCTCACCCTAGGGAGCACCAGGGCTTAGGGCTTTATACTTGGGAAGAGTGCTGGGGCTTGGGGCTTCAACCCCGTGGCTCCGTTCCTGGCTTCAGCCCCACAACCCCAGGGCTCCACTCTGTTTCAGCTAGGGTGGTGGTGGGGAACACGCTGGGGCTTGGGGCTTTAGCTATAGGGGGAGTGCTGGGGCTGAAACTAGTGCTCCCCTCGTAGCTAAAGCCCCGAACCCTGGTGCCCCACGCGGGGCTGAAGCCCTGAGCCACAGCATGCCCCCTGGTCTAAAGCCCTGAGCCCCCATTCTCCTGAGGATCAGAAGCCCCCTCTCCGGCGAAGATCTCTGACCATCCCTCGCAGCTGCAGCCCCCCCCAGCGCGGCTGAAGCCATGAGCCCCAGGGCTAAAGTCCTGAGGTAGTACAGTATATGCTGTTTGGTGGGGTGTGTCCATCCCGGATATCTCCCCACCCCCCGTTCAGTCTCTGCTGCCTTTTTGACTTCTGGTTTCACAGTGTGTCTGTAACTCTAGTGTTCGTATCTTTGAGGTTCTACTGTCAGACTTGCAGCCTAATATTAGGAATGCTTGAAATAGTACGGCTCATTATATACACTTGTAGATAGTATTTGGAGACCATAGTGTAATGTACAGTGTGGAGCAAATATGGTAAAACATAGATGATGTGCAATGGTATTTTTAGTCATTTGTAAATTTTTCCCTAATGCCATAGTTTACCAGTCTGTACAAAAGACTTATTGCCTGAGAAGTTTCATTTAAAAAAAGTAGGCTGTCTAGTTTTTAGCTGTTTATGGCAAAAAAACAAATGGTCATAAATTGCAAAAAAAAAAAAAAAAGCTGCATTTTTGCTGCTCGGAAACTTAAATGGCTAAATAGATGTGCATAATTTATTTGAGCATCTGGACTGAAAACTTGCATACCAAGTTTCAGTTCAGTCTGATCAACAATGGCTGAAAATTGGGATTTATAATGGAAATGCTGACAGATCTGAACCACGTATAAGCTAAACCGGTGCCTGACAAACCTTTTTATTGTGCAGTGCTGATTGTTAAATACATTTTTTTCCTGCTTTAATTGCATTTTTCCACACTCTGCTTAATCTAGGCCTTTTCATGTCTTGTTGTTTTAGTTACACTAAAGATTTAAACTCTGTTTTTCATGAATCTGCATAAAACGTGTCAGGTGACTCATGATACTTCTAAGCCGGAAGATTGGCCTGAAGATGTCTCATGCCTTACTTACCACATTGGTGGTGGAAAGAACAGCAGCTGTAATGTAACTGTTCCATTGCAGTAACATGCTCTTAACAGAAGATGGTGCCTTCAGCCTTTGCAGGTGTTTTCTCCCCACCCCCACTTTTTTTTGCCTAGCACAGCCAGAATGCTGTCACTAGGATTATAAATTCTGGAGCCAATTAGACAAATATTACAAATGAAAGGAAAAAAAACCTAAAAAGAGGAGAATATCTTGATGTGCATATGCCTGTCTCAGAGAGCTCTTCCTGGGGAGTGCTCAGATGTGGCCTTTCACCACAGCTCTAAAAAAATTTCCATTAAAGCATGAGGCACTCTTAAGGCATCTGTTGAACTAACCAAGAGTTAGCTGGCGAAAGTCTGGAGTAAGGGGAAGATGGGCAAGGAAATCACACCATAATAGCTGAATGTGTGAATTAGGCTCTATTTCTAGGGTCTTTGATTAGGAATTGTAAGGATCCTGATGGGTGTACTGATGCCTTCAAGATATTTTCTCGCTCCCCCACTCATGAGATCCAGTACTGTGGCAACTTGAGTTGGAGGATGACAGGGTGGGTCACCCTTGAGAGCCCATCACATCTCTTCCTGGTTTATGTACCACATCACAGGGGAGCAATATGGCGACGTAGTCAGTTCCTCCTTTTTTCCCTTAATTACAAGAGAAGGAATTTTAGGAGTGCCCTCATACTAGTTCTTTGCTGCTTGACCCTCTGGTAGAGTTTCTTGGATGGGATCCCTAAGAATTTCTAACTGCTCTCATACTTCTGCATACATTTGGCATTCCCTGGATTGTGTGCTGCTTTGGCTGTGAGTTGACTGGTGACAAGGCTTGTCACCTTACCGGTTTTCCAAGACGTGTGCTCAGGGCTGCTGTTCTTCATCTCCAGTCTTTCATTTGTTACCTTTGTGTGCTGCTTCAGGGGGGATTTGCTGCCCTTTTTTTGTGTTTTGGCGTTGGCAACAGGGGGATGGCTTTATAAAGTAAAGCTGTAGACGCAGTGCAGTGATCAGCTTCCATGTGCATCTCTTCTTCTGTCTTTTGGAATGATTGGTTGGCCATCTTGGGAACCTGCCCTTTGTTTCTGCCATGAATATTTTTACCCACAGTTCAATACTTACTTAGCCATAAATTTCATTGTCTGCAGATTAAGGAGGAATTGCTGGCAACTGGTCAAGTTATTTTGCTGCAGATGGATGTAAACTCTTTCCTCTGGGTGTCTAGAGCCGAAATATTGCATTTCTTTTTCAGTATTGTAGTGGGACCTGGCATTTCAATTCCCTTTTAAGTCTGGATGGCTGGTCAGAGTTCACAGGCCTCATACATCATTAGAGCTAGGAATAACATTCTTGAAAAATGTAATTCCATTCCATTAATATTTATGTACTGTTTATACATATTTTCTATGTTAATATTTAAAACATTTACATATTCATAGGTCTTTTTAAATATTTTTTTATTGTTAAAGGAGGTGTAAATGGGTAAAAATATGAAACTGCTTTTAGTCAAGCAAAAAAATCAAATCCCCATGAGTAAAATAAACTTTGGAGAGCTTTTCAGTTTCTTAGCCAGGAACAAGATTTTGAAATACACAGGGAAATGTCTGGTTTATTTCTGTTTCTGGCATCTGCATAGGAGGAAGTATCAGACCCAACCAGTAGAGTTGCAAGACATATATTAAAAGAAGAGAGTGAATGTTCACATTTTAAGAAGACACTGTCAGAGAATAACTAATTTTGAAAGGGCTCCGTTATCAAAGATGTCACAAACCCGTATGATAACGATAATAAAAACCCCTTTCCTTACTCCTGCCTCCTTTGAGTATGCCAAGGGGTATTGTATTAATTGACTCCTGGAAATCAGAGTGATCATCTTACTTGTCTTCACCAATTCCAAGAGCAGAAGTCCTCCCATAGCCCTGCATCTTGTATATGGCAGTGTAGTTCTGCTTGGTTCCCTTCCAGATGAAAGCTTACCCATGTGCCATTGATGGTATAATTGTAGTACAGGTTGTCTGACTGGGTCACCCCTCCAAATGTGATGGTTAAATTTGCTCAACTATGTCTCGTGCCTTGTTTATCTAGCATACTCTGGTTTTTATCGCAATTTTGCACCAGTGTTTATTTGAGCTGGTTGACCCAGATGGACTTTGATTTCATTCAGAAAGGAGAATCCCTCTGTCTAGCAGAGCGTCCGTGAGGCAGGTACAACATGTATCATGGTTACACTGAGGCCATCTATATACACATAACTTGGTTCACTGACTCAGAACTGATTAGGAGAGCTGTAATTTAAGGGTCTGGGACTTCAATTTTGTATTCGCTAAAAATATTCTTTTCTTTATTGTCAATGAAATCATTTTTTATCATATTGTTTGACTTATCTCCTCTGGGCACGCAGCTGCAGCAGCCAGCCTGAACCTGCCATCACAATGACTGTTGAGTGAGTCTCGCTTCGTTTGGCTGAATGTGTTCTAGGATAAATGTGTTTTCTAAGGGAAACAATTTCTGCCTCTGGGAGTTGTGAAAACAGTACCATGGGCTATGCTGACGCTGGGAAAGGTCTGTTGTGGATACCGGGCAGGGGAGTTTTTGTAGCAAAATCAATTGTAAATCTGAGTAATCTTTTTAAATTGGTGGTATGGTCTAAGCAGTTTGTATGTTAAATTAAAAAAAAATACTTGTGCATGTAAATGTTTTATCTACACTTGTTACATGTAATACCTAAGATGACTAGTTGAAAATGTAGGTTAAAAAAAAAATACTTTCCCCCCAGTTTAGTTTGTCTGTTTGGTAGCACTGTGTGTAATCAGGTTCACTGTTTCAGCTTTCAAGTCAGTGAGTCAGGGCACCATCTTATTTGTGGCTCTGTCATGTGATTGTAAAACCACAAAAAATACTAAGAGGAATTGGGGCTGGAATAGTGCCTGAAACTACTTTTTGAAAAAAAACTGATTAAATTTCATGTGGATGGTGATCCCGTAAAAAGCTTTGTTTTGCATGGCTTGGGAGTTCAACTAGGAAATACCTGTGCTGCAAGAGAAAACAAAGTACAAGGCTGTGTCTACACTGCCACTTTCCACACTAAAACTGTAGTCGTTCAGGGGTGTGAAAAAGCTACCACACCTCGTTCTGGGTGGTTATTTTTTATTGCCGGGAGAGCTCTCCATCGGCGATAAAGTGTGACTATGCTGCCCATGTCACAGCAATGCCGCACTGTAACATGGGCAGTGTAGACATACCCCAAGTTATGCACTCCTCTCTTTAAACTGAAGTGCTGCTTCATGCATTGGTTTCTCTGCCTATAGAATGTACATTCAGAGGCTCATTTTTTTCAGAATGTTGTTAAAAAATGTTTGTTCTGATAACTGTAAGGAGAAGCATTGTCCTGTGGAGGAAGGGGATTAGGTTGTATCATTCTATAATGTTTCAGGGGTGGGGGGGGTGTTAAAAAGTATAAGAGGGACATAGCTGAATCAGTTGGGCAACCACACATTCATTCTAAAAAGCCAGAGTAAGTGTGAAATGATTCCAACCCTACTGTGAAATTAGTGTTTTTATGGCAACCTTTCATTTACTATGGAATGAGAAAACACAAATACTGGTTCAAGTGTCCTGTAAGTTTACAGCAGACATTTTTTAGCGCTTATAGGATCTTGTAGCTAAGGAGTGTTTTCTCTTGTATCTTATTAAAAAAAAAATCTAAAAATATCACCTTCTCTAAATTAGTGATGAAGTAAAATCTGGAGTAGACTTTGGGAGAATAAGGATGAGATTTGAGTAGTCTCCCCTCTCTGAGGCTTTTCTTTCAGTTTTGAGTGAGAACTTGACTAAAGATGGAGCTGTGGGAGCAGCTCATGAATAGTGACGCTGTCATCCAGACTGACAGGAGTGGGGTGAAAACATTATCTAAAGTTGTATCTACTCCCTGTAAATCTGGCAGTGCTGGTCAGATGTCTTCTGACTCTATTGGTATTGATAATATAAAGTGAGCGACTCTGTTTGTGTGACATCTTTGTTAACTTGTATAGACTTCCGAAAGAACTCTTCATGTGCTTGAAGAATTTGTCAGTTCAAGAGGTCCAAACTTTTCCATCTACTTTGATTTACCCAGAGGTTGCCTGATGGGTATTGACCTGGATCAAACCAAGGAGTTAATATAGAATTTGCCACTTCTGATCTGGAAGCAAGCGACCAAGCTAGTTTTTAATTCTGTTCCTTGCACATATCAGGCCATCCTACAGGCTCTTTAAAAAGTACAGGTTCCTTCCTTCCCAGTAGTCCCCGCTATTTGAAATTTAAGGCAGCCAGTGTTTCCTGTACAAGGTACGTACACAGTGTGGTCTGAGAAGCATGTCCTATCTGGAATGCTCCCTTGGGTTTGAAAGACTGACATCTTTAAATGAGAAGCCTATACTTGCAACCAAGCCACCTGGGATGAAATCCAAGACAGGCTTTCACTCCACTGTCATTGTAGAAGTAGCAGTTGAGTACGGTGACAAGTCTACTCTCATTTAGTAACAATTTCTATTGTTTCAAATTGGGATAAACCATTCAGCTAACCACCAAAAAATTCCATATACCCAAAGCAGAGTTTTAAATAGCTGCATTGATAGTGTAGAAAGAAGCACACTTCGTTTGGCTGGGCTAGAGGGCAGACATGGGGACCAGTGTTCCCTCTAATTTTCCCCACCCCCATGTGTGGAATGAATTTTGTTATGTGCACCAGTATGGAGGTGATGTGTGACACATAACAAAATTAATGTGGCAGGGTGGGGCCAAGAGGTTTGGGGTGGAGAGAGGCTCAGCGCTGGGGCAAAGGGTTGGGGGTGTGAGGGCTCTGGGGTGGGGCTGAGGGTGAGGGGCTCAGGGCTGGAAGAGGAGGCTGGGGTGAGGGCTCTGGGGTGGAGCTGAGGATGAGGGGTTTGAGGTATAGGAGGGTGCTCTGGGGCTATGGTGGAGAGAGAGGACTCCTCTCAGCTCTCTCTCCTGCAGTGTCACCTGAGCTCAGGGGGAGAGATACCTCTCCCCACTTGGGCAGCTCCAGGGCTGCCGGATAGGTCCGGGCTGGGGCTGGCTTCGGGACGGGGGAGAGGTGCCCCAGCCATGCTTGGGTCCATGCCGCCCCGGCCACACCTGGGGCCGAGCCGGGCCACCCAGGCTGCAGCAGAGTTGGGACCAGGGGAGGGGCGCTGCGGCAGGTTGGGCTAGGTTGGGGCTGGGGGAGGGGTGCCCCTCCCTGGCTGCAGCAGGTCCCCGGGCATGTTCCCTGAGCGCCTGTGTGGCGCAAAATAGGCTGCTCCGTGGCTGTGCAGCTTACAGGGAACTTAGATGGTGACCCAAACCCTGTATATATCATAGAGAAGGCTATGTGCAACAAAGCAAATGACATATATAACATGTTATGAAGAGGTGGAAGGAGGGTATAGTAGATTGAAAAAATGTTTTCTTTTACAAAATTCATTTGAGGGGAAAACTGACAGCACTTCTGAATGTTCTGTATCCACTTGTGCACTCTTGACTGGCCCAGCAAATCTCTCTGTGGTACAGACACTATTGTACAGTTCCTTCCTAAAGTACTCAGTAGTGAAAGCCTTCATCATTGCTGTCTGTCTAATCTAATACAGTGCTTTGTCGAAAGTGCAAGATTTCTCTAGCTTACAGGGAGGAGGAAGATATTGGGATGAAAATTCAGAGGTTTATGTAAGGATCGGGTAAAGAAATATCCAAAACTCAAGGGGCTATACCAGACAATATATTTTTTTATTTTCTTTTTTAGCTGTAGCTCTCCTGTAGCTTCGGTGGGGAGTTCTGGTTAAAAATTGATGGCATGATATAAGCCAGGGTTTTTGCATGAAATACAGTGTGTCTTCTGCATTGTTTTACCAATTGTTTCCTGCTGCTGTCATTGTTAAAGGAGTTCACATGATCTATTGGTTAGAGCAGTGGTTTTCAACCTGTGGTCCATGGACCCCAAGGGGCCTCAGACTGTCTAAGATTTCCAAAGGGGTCCACATCTCCATTTGAAAGTTTTTGGGGTCTGCAAATAAAAAAAAAGTTGAAAACCACTGAATTAGAACAAGAAGACCTGGGTTTCTAGTCCCAGCTCTGACAGATTCGCTGTGTGACCAAATCAACTAACCTCTGTGCCTTAGTTTTCCAATCTGTAAAAAGGGATAATATGTATCTCTGTAAAGCAATTGATTTCTTTAGATTGGAAAGTACTATAAAACGTACAAAGAACAAATATTTGATTATTCATCAGAGGATATTTTTGGAGGCTGCTAGTGCTTGCTACTTCAGGACAGAGCATAGGAGGTATCTGATACGTTCTTCTATAGTTGCCCAATGGAATACTATGAGGCGAAGCCACTATACCAGGGGTAGGCAAACTTTTTTTGGCTTGAGGGCCACATCAGGGTTCCAAAACTGTATGGAGGGCCGGGTAGGGAAGCCTGTGCTTCCCCAAACAGCCTGGTCCCCAACCCCTATCCCTCCCCCTCCCCCTCCCACTTCCCGCCCCCTGACTGCCCCCCTTAGAACTCCTGACCCATCCAACCCCACCTGCTTCCTCTGACTGCCCCCTGGCATCCCCTGCCCCTTATCCAACCACCCACTCCCTGCCCCCTTACCATGCCGCTCAGAGTCCCAGGACTGGCAGCCACGCTGTCGTGCAGTCTAGAGCGGTGGTTCGTTCCCAAAGCCAGTCTGCTGCTTGTTCAGGGAAAGCCTCTGGCGGGCTGGGACAGTTTGTTTACCTGCCATGTCCGCAGGTTCGGCTGATCGTGGCTCCCACTGGCCGTGGTTCGCCGCTCCAGGCCAATGGGGGCTGCAGGAAGTGACGTGGGCCGAGGGATATGCTGGCCACCATTCCTGCAGCCCCCATTGGCCTGGAGTGGCGAACCACGGCCAGTGGGAGCTGCAATCGGCCGAACCTGCAGACAAGGCAGGTAAACAAACCAGCCCGGCCCACCAGAGGCTTTTCCTGAACAAGCAGTGGACCAGCTTTGAGAACCACTGGTCTAGAGCACCCGGGCAGGCCGGCAGCTCTTGCAGCCGTGCTGTCTGGCAGGAGCTCGCAGCCCTGCCGCCCAGAGTGCAGGTGACATGGCGAGCTGAGGCTGCAGGGAGGGGGGACAGCAGGGGAGGGGCCAGGGGCTAGCCTCCCCGTCCAGGAGCTCAAGGGCCGGACCGGATGTGGCCTGCAGGCAGTAGTTTGCCCACCTCTGCACTATACCATACTGCTGTGCATCCTGTGCAGTTTCTGGAGTGGTGATAACTTTGTCTTGGCGCAGTGACACAATTGGTTACTACTTAGATCTATATCTATTTGCTTCTATGTGAACTTGCTTGTTCAATTTGCATTGTGAAGCTTCTTGGTGCTGTATATTCAATGAATGTGAGCATGGATAAGTCAGGGTGCAAATAAATAGAGAAGAAACAGAGATGGGGAGGGGAGCTGAAGTAATTTTCTCCAGCTCTATCTTATAAGGGAAATTGGGTGGAGTGGGAATTGAAGAGAAAATGTGCATTCATTACCACTGAACCAGTCTATGTTGAACACAGGTATGGGGATGACAAGTGATTCATAAATATTTCAGATCACCATTTCATAAACAAATTTAAGAAAACAAGCATGAAGAGCTGTGGAAGCAATGCTGGGGAGGGAAGTGGCGGGGAAAGAGCGTGTGTGTGTGTGTGTTTGTAAGTAATGTCTCATGGGACTGGGGCTGTGGTAGGCAGGAGATGGAGAAATGATAGTTTGAATTTTAAATTGGCTTAAAGTCCCTTCGATTTTGCAGTCTCTGCCTGCTCTGTATGTATTGCCACTGGAAGACAAGCAAAGGATGTTTAAGACACCCTCATTTCTATGCTCGGCTAATTTTATTGTCCTCCAATATTTTCTAGCTGTAAAAGTTGCAGACTTTATTACATTTAAACCAGTTTTAATATAGTTTGTCATAAAAAGGTGAGAAGCAGGAGAACAGAAACATTGCCCACTGCAGTGATGTACTCTGTGCAGGGCCAGTGCTCTCTAGTCATTGAAAGGCTTGCTTTAAAACCTAGATGATCAGCACCTAGCTATTGTAGGTTGTTCAGTAAAAAGCAGGAGTGTCTCTCCTGCAGTCGAAATCAAGTTTCATTTTGTGATTTAAAAAAAAAAAACTTCTTCATCCTTCTGCCAGTCGCTCTGTTGTCTTCTACCAGACACAGATGTGGGGTTTGCACTCTTGTGCATAAATACAAGCGTGAAGAGAAGAAGGTAGGATGGAAGAGAAGCTCAGTTTCCTTTGTTTTCATATAAAGATGCCCAGGAAATTTGTTATAAATGGAATGAAGCTAGAGCCCTTCACAGCTGATTGCTCATTTTTGCCCAAGTGTTATGAACGGTTTCCCTTGGTATCTGGATTTGTCCGGAGTCCGGTGGCACCTTAAAGACTAACAGATTTATTTGGGCATAAGCTTTCGTGGGTAAAAAAGTGAAGTAAGATTTTTTTTTTATCTATGAAAGCTTATGCCCAAATAAATCTGTTAGTCTTTAAGGTGCCACCGGACTCCTTGTTGTTACAATAGGGATGCTATGCCTATGAACTGAAAGTAGATAGTGTGGAATTTCTGGTTTCCTACATTATAAATTGGCTGTGATCAGTGCCAAGTGCCATACATCTGGCAGCTCTGTCATAACTTCCCACATACAGGTAAAATGTTAATATATTGAAAGGGGGAGGAATAGGGCAAGGGAGAGACCGTTCCCACAAAATACACTGTAGCCCAGGGGAATGTATACTGAGCTACAAGCCAAAAGACTGTAAGTTACAGCTGCAGCTTTTCAACTGGCTGCTGTCAATGTGTCCTTAGACTTCACAATCCATATTAACTCAGGCTCATGCACCTTACCTGGTGGAGGTAGCTATCAGCAACCCATTTTAAAGCTAAGATAACTGAGGAAACTTAATATAACTTTCATAGATAACCTTAATTATGAGATTTGCTAACTCTGAATGCTTGGCTTTGCAACCTTACCATTTTTTAAAGTATAGATTAAAAAAAAAATCTTATGTATCTACAGGAGCCTTTCTTAAGTTGGTGTGGAGACCTAGTAATAGTTAACAGTTGTTGAAATTATATGACATTGGAAGACGTATTTAGAAGTGAAAGTTATATTATTATTGTTTGTCTTTTGGTTGCTGGGAGCTGTCCTTTTAACAGCAGGTTGTGGTATTTGATTGTAAGATATGTTTGCAGGAACTTCAGAATAGGGTGTGAGAAATTTTGCCTGTGTCCTGAGAATGGAAGATCCTGCCTGTGTGAGTTCCAAACAGGTTGGAGCTTGATTTAATCAACTTACCTTACCAGAAAGGAAGCTTCATTCTTGAAAGTGAAACATTAGCCCTGACTGGGGACTGGATGCCTGAGAGCATTGCTAATGAGCTGCAGGGCCTTTCACTTGTAGTTCACTAATTTGAATCCAGCCCAGCTCAGCAGAAATTTAAAAGTTTTCCCCATAATGGCCCATTTGGTGGGTCTCACTTCAAGCTCCCACATTACAAACTTGTATCCATTATCAACCAATTTACACTAATTGGCCCACTTGGAACAGAGGCCAAGAAATGCCCAGGTCATGGAGACAAGCCTACTCTTAGTCTGGCCCTTTGAGGTCGTCTCTCTGCCCTACCCCAGATCAAAGTGAGGCTGGCTTGCCAGGGTATCGTGTTTGGAAAATGTGACTTGCCGCTTCCTTGTAGATAGAGGATTTAATTAATCAAGGCTGTTAAACTGACACCTTTCATGACACAACTAGAGCCACACATTTTTTGAGATCTGAAGTTTGATTATATATATATATATATATTATTTGTAAATATGCAAATGAGCTAATTAATACATTTACATAAAATGTCACATGGAGCTGCACAAAATTTGGTGGTGGTCACATGTGCTGGGGCTGAGTGGGAAGCTATTATTCCCAAACGCTTGGTGGTGGGTTGGGATGACGATGATGTGGAGATTACTGGCCCTGTCCAGGTGTCTGAGTAGTTTGCTAATATGTCTGAGTAGTTTTTGCGAATGGTTTAATATAGCTTCAGCTGTATAACTGTGTTCAGTTAAATTATTTCAACAACTGGCTGAGGGCATCCACACTATCCTTCTGGGAGCCATTTCAGGTTGGCTTTGGAATGCATGAAACAGGTATCTCATGATTCATCAGATCATATCCCCATCTGACCAAGTGGTTGAGTGGGTTAACCCTTTTCTTCCCTTTTTAGACTTGCATTTTGTCCTGGTTCTCTAGAAATGCCCCCAGTCTCCTCTGCGTTAATTTCCTGCTGTGAGAGTGATCACTGTATTTGATTCTGCATGCATCTTGTGGCATTTTGAAGATTTTCCCCATATTTTAAAGGTTACCTGAAAGGAGAAAACAAATAGTGTCCTATCTGCTGCTTTATAAAGTCTCAAATCTTTTTAAACACTTTTTTAAAACAAGAAATTCAGTTTTTATCTACTCTGTTTTTCCTGGAAGACTCTTTATGGCTGGAAAACTAGTAGGATTATTAGATCACATGTAGGAAGGACGTGAACTTTTAACAATTGGGAGAAGAATGGGGTTTAGACAGACTATTTAAAACACTTTGATATTGTTTAACACTCTCTAACTGATGAATAGTTGGGAGGAAATGCAACATTTTTGCTCTTTCTAATAGAGACTGAGAAACTTGCTCCAGCTTCCTGATCCTCCAAGGGAAACATTGTTAAAACAGGAAACAAGACTTGTTTTGATACTTCAGAAATATCAGGAATAACATCTTTTTTTTTTTTTCAGGCCTTCTTTATACATACTCAAAAAACAAAAAAGGGCCCAAACCAATTTTCTGTTGGTTGCTGCTGCTGCTTCCATCTGCTCTGTGGTGTTGAGATTGACTCTTTTCCCCCCCGTGCTAAGGGTTCTTCTGAAGGTTTCTCTTGGGGTATCTCATTGCCTCTTACCAGTTGATTTCCATTTGATATCTTTATGTGGGAGCCTGTGTATTGGCAGCCAGAGTACATGGTCCAAGTACATTTAGTGTTTCTCATAGACTTTAAGGCCAGAAGAGACCATTAGGATAATCTAGTCTGACCTCTTTCACATTGTAGGCCAAAGAACACCCCGCCACACCCGCGTAATAGACCCATAACCTCTGGCTGAGTTACTGAAGTCCTCAAATCATGATTTAAAGACCTTGTTACAGAGAATCCACCATTTACACTAGTTTAAGTCTGAAAGTGACCCGTACCTCATGCTGCAGAGCAAGGTGAAAAACACCCAGAGTCTCTGCCAATCTGACCCGGGAAGAAATTCCTTCCTGACCCCAAATATAGTGGTCAGTTGGACCCTGAGTATTTTGGCAAGACCCAACAGCCAGAGACTCTTGGGAAAGAATTCTCTCCAGTAATTCAGAGCCCTCCCCATCTAGTGTCCCATCACTGGCCGTTGGGGGATATTTGCTAATAGCAGTTGCAGATCAGCTATATGCCATTGTCATACCATCCCCTCCATAAATTTATCAAGCTCCGTTTTGAAACCAGTTGGGTTTTTCGCCCCCACTTCACCCCTTGGAAGGCTGTTCCAGGACTTCACTCCTCTGATGGTTAGAAACCTTTGTCTAATTTCAAGACTAACCTACTGCTTCTGGTAGCAATGAGCTGCTGGTTGTGACTTCTCTGATCTCTCTGTTGGTAATGAAGATTTTCCAGCCAGTGCCCAAAATCTTGTGTAGGTACTGTATTTTTTTAAGGTATCTGGTTTTCTGTCTGACATCTTGGTAGATCTCCAGGTTTTGCAGCTGTATGTTAGCATTGAGCTTTAGTTTGCATTGAAAATTCTGAGGTTTGTTCTGGTGCTTTATATATATGATTTCCATAGATTAAGTTTGTACATGCTATGGATGGCTTTCCAATCCTTGACGTCACTTCTTTTTTAAGGTCTCTATTGGCCAATATGGTGCTGCCCAGGTAGATGAACTGCTCTACTTTCTTGATATTTTTGCCTTCTAATGTGGTGATTACTTGATATCTGGGTTTCAAGGATGTTTGTTTTAGCATAACTAATTTTGAGCTCTGCTTGGCCTGCAGTTGTTGCCAGGTTGTCTGTGTTTGGTTTTTTTTGTATTTTTGGGGGGTGCTGCTCAGTAGTGGAATACCATCAATAAAGTGTAGGTCTTCCAAGCTTTTACCGTCTGCCCATTCTATGCCAGTGTTTGTGTTGCTAATATACTTTATCAAGTCTGTGGAGATGTCAGACAACAGTGGGGATAAATTGCAGCCATGTTTCACACCTGAACCACTCCGCTGTCTGGTTTTTCACCTTTACAGAGCACTTCACATCTCTATACATGGCTTTCATGACAACTTTGGCCGGGATTCCATAGGACTGAAGAATATTCCACAGTATGTGTCTGTGCAGGCTGTCAAATGCCTTTTAAAAATTGATGATGAGTGGAGCTTGCCATTCTATATGTTTTTCTGTGGTGGTCCTTATTGTGAATATCTGATCTACACAGGATCTCTTAGTCCTGAATGCAGCCCATTCTTCTCTAAGTTTTGTTTCCACTGCCTCTTTCATCCTGTGTAATATCAAGCTGCAGAAAGCTTTCCTTACAACAGAGAGTAGTGTAACCCCATCCAGTTGTTATAGGCAGTAAAATCACTCTTTGGGGGTATTTTGACAGAGTCCATGTTTCCACTGGTCAGGAGGGGCATCTTTTTCCTAAACTTCATTGAACAGTTCGGCCAGTTTCATTAGAATAATGGTCTAAAGTGCTTTTAGGATTTCTGTGTGATTTGGTCATCTCCCACCACTTTATTTTTACACTCTTGATTGCAGCCTGTACCTTGAGTGTTAAATTATTTTCCTTGAAATGGTCTAAAAGCTGTAATGAAGGCAGTGTTTAAAGCACTCTGTGGGGAAGAGGAGGTTCTGTTGGCTGGTGGGAGAAGAAGAGATTGACTTACACTTGAGCTCTATGTGGCTCTGTGGAGGTTCTGTCAGTCAGTCATTGTGGTGAGCTGCCTAATACCAGACTTGCATCTTATGTGTGAGTTCATGAGAGGTGCATGCAGTGTCCTGAAGAGGCAAATGTTGCTCTGGAGACCATAGCTTGAATATAAGATCCCTGAAATCTTGTCATGAGAGAGATTTTATGAGTGGAAGAAGGAAGATGATGTGACCCAAAGTTCAGGCCATTTGAAGGAAGACAGAAGAAAGGGAGGAGGGCATTGTTAGGGCCTAGGGTTAGAATTTTGATTTTATGCTGTAGTATGGGTGGGCATAAATTGACGTCGGTGTCTCACCATTTAATCCTTTAGTGGCGGTTAATTTTCTGTCGACTAGGCCAGTAAGACTGACTGCAGTAGCGGTTACCATCATACTGTTTGATAAGAGAGAGTGACTCCATGCATCTGAAGAAGTGGGTTTTTTACCCACGAAAGCTTATGCCCAAATAAATCAGTTAATCTTTAAGGTGCCACCAGACTCCTCGTTGTTTTTATAAGAGAGAGTGGAGACCCTTGTATGCTGCTGATTCAGCAGAATCTCCTGGAGATAATGTATTCAAAATGGGTAACCCTCTACTGGGCTACTTTAAAATCTTTCCTTCTGAAGAATGATTTGTAATAGGTACTTTGCTATCTAATTTGTATTTTAAAAAGTTTAATTATGGAGTGAAGTGTGAATTGACATTTCTTCACCTCCTGGATCTGGTGATTTCTCAGTAAATGTGGAAACTGAACAGGCCCTTTCACCTCAGAAAAGTAAGTTCCCTTCAGAAGAAGGTTGAACAGTGTCTTCTATCCCAATGCTTACGTTTTCTGAGATACAGTAGGGGTGATCTTTTTGGCTTTGTGGTCCACTGATTGAATCATTTTCCAGAAGCCTAAACTTGCAGACTAATTTGCCAGAAGAGATTGGAACCTCCAGGATAAAGTATTTTGACATGAGGAAGTGTAGTGAACTTTGCAGTCACCGTTTCCTCTGGCTACAGGATCCTGCTAATGATTCTGCTCAATGTTGCTGGGAGTGAAGTTTGCTTGTTAGTGTAATGAGCCTCTCAACACAAGTCTGAGTCCCAGATCGGAGGATCTTTTAGAATTGTCAGGGATTCCATCATGGTAGCGCGCTGGATGTTTCTGTGCAGATTTTCCAAACCCTACCATAGAGGTCTTGTGATTACTTGGACAAATCCCTTCACCTGTGCATACCTCAGTTCCCTCAGCTATGAAACCTCCCTCACCAAGATGTGAGCTCATTACATAAAGTGTTTTGACATCCTTCAGATGGAAGGTGCTGCAGAAATGCCAGGGTAAGTGCATTTTGGAGGTGGGTGAAGAAATCCTATATCCCTTAACTCCAGAGGGTGTTTGTGAATCTTAACTAGTATTTGAAAATATTTGTCTGAAAAATGCTATATAAGTACAAAGTATTGTTCATCTAACTGAACGAGCCACCACTGGAGCCTGAAATCCTCTTGAGAATATTAATCTCCACGAGAAATTTTTGGAGTGAGGCTGGCTCCTTTGGTACTGGTGCCTTATTTTTCCTTCTGGCTGCCTCAGGTAGGTGCTATGAAAGTTGGAGTTGGTATTTTCATATGTGTACTTTTGGTCTGAGTGAGCAGGCGAGCTCAGCAGCCCCTTATCGAGCGCCATATACTTTGACTAGTGACCAGACAAACGCTGAAATAAACTAAGCAGCTCACTGAGATGAGGCTAGCTAGAGATAAAAGGAAAATGCTGCTTTTACTGTGGCAGTCAAACCTGGCAAGCTGATTGAAACTTAATGTATGTATGGCACCCTCCCCTGTACAGAAAGAGTGTGAGGGAGGGACATGTCCCTATTATTATGACATTATTTGTATTCCTGCTTTAGTCATGCACCAGGACCCCACTGTGCTCGGCGATATACTCCATCAACAAGAGTAGCCAACATTGCCAACCTCAAGAGATCAAAAATCCTGTCAGGCTCCAAAAAATTGACTTAAAAATATTGCTGGTTCTTTTTATTTGCTTTCTGTGTTTTGAGTCTTTAGGTTCACACTTGGGTCACATTTTCAAGCATTTTTCTGCAACCGTAAGAGTTAGAAACTCTTACTTGAAATGAAAGTTGATATTTTCATGTCATCAGCTGCCTCTAGGAGCTGGGGCTATCAGAAAAACACCAAATTTTGCAAGACTTGTAATAAAACCACAAGCACTGGCAACAAAGCTAGGTACAGTACACGTTCGCAAAATGGGCAATCTGCATATTTTTAGCACTCTGGGCCACTTCTGAGAGAGCTTACCTGAGTGGAATGGTTATTAAAGTTCTTAATCTTCTCTTTGAATCAGGACTTTCCTGTTTGAATGGGGGATAGAAGTGTGATGAAACCATTTCTAAGTGCCTCTTTAATTAGGGGAGAGTTTTCTCTCTAGCCTTTTGCAAAAATTGAAGCATATATTTAAATCTGAAGACATTGCTGACTTCCAGGACAAAATTCAGTGCCTTCCCTTCTGGAGTGACAGGTTTTGGATTATTTTGGGGGTTTGAACTCTAAGTTAGCCAGGAACAGGAGGTCTGGAGGGGTTACTGTATGTATTATTAAAAAGCAACAGAGTCCTATGGTACTTTATAGACTAACAGACGTATTGGAGCATAAGCTTTTGTGGGTGAATGCCCACTTCGTCGGATGCATGTAGTGGAAATTTCCAGAGGCAGGTATAAATATGCAGGCAGGAATCAGCCTAGACATAATGAGGTGAGGTTAGTTCAGTCAGGGAGGTGGGGCCCTCTTCTAGCAGCTGAGGTGTGAACACCAAGGTGGGAGAAACTGCTTTTGTAGTTGGCTAGCCATTCACAGTCTTTGTTTAATCCTGAGCTGATGGTGTCAAATTTGCAAATGAACTGAAGCTCAGCAGTTTCTCTTTGAAGTCTGGTCCTGAAGTTTTTTTGCTGCAGAATGGCTACCTTTAAATCTGCTATCGTGTGTCCAGGGAGATTGAAGTGTTCTACAGGTTTTTGTATATTGCCATTCCTAATATCTGACTTGTGTCCATTTATCCTTTTACGTAGGTACTGTCCAGTTTGGCCGATGTACATAGCAGAGGGGCATTGCTGGCACATGATGGCATATATTACATTGGTGGATGTGCAGGTGAATGAACCGGTGATGGTGTGGCTGATCTGGCTAGGTCCTGTGATGGTGTTGCTGGTGTAGATATGTGGGCAGAGTTGGCATCGAGGTTTGTTGCATGGATTGGTTCCTGAGTTAGAGTTACTATGGTGTGGTGTGTGGTTGTTGATGAGAATATGCTTATGGTTGGCAGGTTGTCTGTGGGCAAGGACTGGCCTGCCTCCCAAGGCCTGTGAAAGCAAGGGTTTGTTGTCCAGGATGGGTTGTAGATCACTGATGATGCGTTGGAGAGGTTTTATAGAAGAGAACCTTATAAAAACAAATTGAAGAAAAGTGACAGTGTGTCCCTAATCTGGGGATCAACCCAGCCCTGAGACTTGCCTTTCCTCAAGCAGTCTTCCCCTCCTTTCTCTAGCAGTACCTCCTTACAACCTTTGCCCTGAACAGTGAATACCTGTGAAAGGGGAGGGGAAGCTGGGGGTAACCCCTTGTGTGCTAGATTTCAGGTAGTGCCGCTACACCCTTATGCAATATATGTCATAGGAAGCTCTTTAGGGGGTGACTATTCATTATTTCACTACTCAATTACAGAGGTCAGGAGTTACTTAAATTTACCTTAGTCTCCTTTAATTTCTGCTCTTACTTTGAACATTCATTATCTTTAACTTTTTGTTTTTTCCCCTTTCTTCATTTCTGTCCTTTCTTGTTTTTCCTTTGTACTAGGTCAGTCTATTGATTTTTGTCCTTTGTTGTTGTTGTTTTTTTTTAGCTCTGTAT
This sequence comes from Mauremys reevesii, assembly GCF_016161935.1. Lineage (NCBI taxonomy): Eukaryota > Metazoa > Chordata > Testudines > Geoemydidae > Mauremys > Mauremys reevesii. The sequence goes on along the minus strand of NC_052632.1, from coordinate 74,130,737 downwards.
TAGTCAGCCACTACTTAAAATGATCAGCCACTTCCACAACAACTTTTTTTTTTAAAGTTTCCAATATCTGATTTAAAATTACCAGTTTGAACTGACCATTGGTTGACATGTAATGTTCATTTCTCTACTGCATTAGTTAAGGTTTTCCCTGACTACAAGAGCAGAAGATGAAAGAGTTCTGGTTAGTGGATTCATCCATGTCCTCACTCAGCATGGCCCCCTATATAAATCTCAATCGTTGGCTTCCTCTAGCAGCAGGAACAGAGATTCATATGATGCTATGGTCATTCAATCAGTGTTGCAAGTGCTTTAATCTTTTCCATTCCATTCCATAAATGCTTTCTTCCCTGTTCTGAATTGTAGATCTCTGGAGTCCCCATTGTTATAAGGGTAGGGGAAGAAGAGAGGTCATCCCATCCAGTTAGGTGTTAGTTGTTCAGTGATGATGCACCCTGTTATTCCTAGAGATTCTGAAGGACATTTTGTACGTGGCCCTAGTGGGGAGGTGCAAATTTGAATCCCTTGAGTGCAGTTGGGGAAAATGAAGTATAGGATGGAAGACAGAGAAAAATTTGGATATTGGCTGGTTACCAATTGTGGTGATCTTGCTAAAACAAGGAGAGCTTTTATTCAGCAATTCATTTATTTTTTACCTCTGATGCAACAGAAATCAAAGCTGGCTGTTGGCAGCAGCCTGCAGTTTTGTGTTCTGCTGATTGCTGAACAGTTGCAGAGCCCTACATCGCTTCATGAAAAGTGATCGTTTGACCTCTGCAGCCTCTTCACACATCTCATACAACAACAGCAACTGGCTACTTGACAGACAAGTGAAGGTACGGTCACCTCTGATACAAAGAGGTACCGCGTATGACCTGAGGGTTGGGGCAGAAATCTAGCATTCTGTGAGGCTGTGGATACTTAATCTTTTTTTTTGTTTCACTTCATAGCAGCCACACAATAGTGTAACACAAGCATCTACTTGGTTGCTTTATTTTGCTCTATTTGCTGTATTGATGTGAGTTAATAGGGCAGAAGCAGAAGACAGGCTGGGCTCAAAGCAGAGAGATTTTATGACAAAAGGGATTGTAAAATAAGAATTACAGTACAAAGGGTGAGTACAGAAGGGAGCTAATGGCTGGCCAGACCACACGGTGGGCCTGCAAGTAGAGAGAATCCCAGAGCCTTAAACTCCTTTTTGAATGAAATATTTTTTCTTCGTTTTCAGCAAATTAACATATGTCACAAAATCATAGAATGTCAGGGTTGGAAGGGACCTCAGGAGGTCATCTAGTCCAGCCCCCTGCTCAAAGCAGGACCAATCCCCAGACCTCTAAATGGCCCCCTCAAGGATTGAATTTACAACCCCTGGCCAATGCTCAAACCACTGAGCTATCCCGCCCAGCTGTTCCTGCCATCTCTTCCCTATGGTGCTGATGATCCTCTTTACTGCTTATCTGGAAATTGAGGTTTAGGCTAGACCTGTTTAACAACTCCCCCTGACATGCCTGGTTTAAACACACTTTAATCATAATTTTAGCTTAAATCCATAACTCTTAATACCCACCACATACATACATACACTGTGCAAGAATATTAACTATCAGAGAGTTATTAGTTTCCAAAAGATATTTCACGTCCTTTTTTTTTTTACAAACATTATTACAGTAGTGTGGAGGGTGTGAATGTAGTGGTGCTTAGTGTCAAAAGATTGTGGTCCTTTCTAGTACTTGTCACAAAGCTATTTTCATATTGCTCTTTTATGAGTCATTGTTTGATAGATGGATCATTTTATTAAAGCAGAGAGCCTCCATTTTTAATGACTATAGGCCTACATACTCCCTTGATTTGGCACTATACAGTATGTTAAAAAAATGGAAATGGGTGTTTTAAACAAGATCTCTAAATCTACAGATGATTAGAAGTTGAAAGCAGGACAAATTCTGATTAACAGTGTATTAAGATCCGAAATGATTTAGATGATTGACCAATTGCCATATGCAGTGCAAAGTGGAAAAGTTTGAAAACAAATAGTTTGGGAAAAAAGGAACTAATTAAAAAATATGAGCTTGTGATACACACAGATAATAGGATTTGGGGGGGTTCTTGTGTTCAATTGTTAAAACATCATCCCAGTGTGCAGCAGTGGTCTGAAAGTCAAGTGAAATATTTGGTTGCATTAGCAAATGGTTTGAACATCAAACAAGTTAATAGTGTTACTGTACAAGGCATTGTTGGATCCTCATTTAAAAAGGATATTGATAGGGCTTAAAGTCAGCTGGAGCCGAGCTCCGGTAAATATTTTCAAACTCACGGGAGCCCTGGCACCGCTCTACAGGGCTGAAGACCCGAGCCCCGGGGCTCCAGGAAATACTCGGGGAGAATTTAAGCCCTGGATATTGATATTGCCTTAGGCAGAGAGTAGCCTCGGATAACACATTAGAGCAAGTGTAAAGAACCCAAGTTGTTGGGGCAGTTTTAGAAAGTTGGTCTGCTGCTCACTGAAAAGTAGATGAAAGGAGACATATGATATCTTCTTAATTATGAAGAGAATGAGTTTAGATCAGACGTGGGCAAACTACAGCCTGTGGGCCCGTCCCGCCCGGCCCCTGAGCTCTCGGCTGGGGAGCCTAGTCCCTGGCCCCTCCCCTGCTGTCCCCCCTCTCCCGCAGCCACGCTGCTGCGTGGGCTGAGCTTTGGCCTGGCGCTCCCGCTGGGGGCATGGGGAGCGCAGCTGGCTCTGGCCGGTTGTCGCGACTGCAAGCTCCTGCTGCTGGTAAGGGGATGGGGAGTGGGGGAATCCTGGGGGGGCAGTCAGGGTGGAGGGGGCGGTTGGATGGGGCGGAGGTTCTGGGGGAGTGGTCAGGGGCTGGGGAATGGGGAGGGTTGGGAGTGGGAGTCCCAGGGGGCCTGTCAGGGGGTGGGGACGTGGATAGGGGTCGGGAGGGCAGTCAGGGGACAGGGAGCGGTGGGATCTCAGGGGGCAGTTAAGGGTGGGGTCCCGGGAGGTGGTCAGGGGACAAGGAGCAGCCGGCGGTTGGATACGGGTGGGAATCCCGGGGCTGTCAGGGGTGGGGGTGTGGATAAGGGACAGGGAGAAGGGGGGGTGGATAGGGGGCAGGGGTCCCGGGAGGGGGTGGTCAAGGGACAAGGAGTAGACGGCGGTTGGATAGGGGGTGGGAATCCTGGGGGGAGCAGTCAGGGGTGGGGGTGTGGATAAGGGACAGGGAGAAGGGGGGTTGGATAGGGAGCACGGGTCCCGGGAGGGGGTGGTCAGGGGACAAGGAGCACGGGGGGATTGGATGGGTTGGGGGTTCTGAGAGGGGCAGTCAGGGGTGGGAAGTGGGAGGGGGCGGATAGGGGGTGGAGGCCAGGCTGTTTGGGGGGCACAGCCTTCCCTACCTGGCCCTCTATACAGTTGCACATCCCCGATGTGGCCCTTGGGCCAAAAAGTTTGCCCACCCCTGGTTTAGATGATAGATTATTTAGATAGCATGACAGAGTGCTGGGAATGAGCAAGTGAGCCAGCACTCTGGTCACTGTTTAACCAGTTAGGCTCCTGGAAGGGCCTGATTAAGGAGCGAAGTCATTATCAGATAAGATTGGGGCTGGGAAGCTAATGAGCTAATTAGCCTATTAACAATGAGACTGGATAAAAGAGGTGGTGAACCAGGGGTCTCGGTGGGGAAGTGAAGTGAGTGAGAGAGAACAGTAGGGCCCAATAAAAGGGAGTTTAAAGGAGACTTTTTAGTCAGTTGTCAATTGTAAATGTTTCCCTAATGCCACAGATGGATTAGGAATTAAAAAGCTAGAGCTTCTGTTAAACATTAGGAAGCTAGGAGTGAATGGGATGCTCAAGCAGCTCTGTTTGATACAAAGGATGATAAATGTACGGCATAGTTTATGGAGGAAGGAGACTGAAGCACTGGGTAGGTACAGTGTAAGGTCTATTTATTTGGCCAGGCTTTTGATTAGTTTTCTAACTGGGTTTTGTGGTTTTTGGTAGCAAGTGGTTAGCAGGTGGTTCTGTTATATTCAGGTGATTGGTAATTGATTGTTTTTATTGATGTCAGGTGCCTTGGCAATGAGCACAAATATACATTAAAAAAATATAATGAGACCCTGACTAGTTGAGCTCTCAGAATGCTCCTGCTGTGTCTGGATGTGGGAGGGGGGGGGACAATTTGGGTAGAACTAGAGGGACAGAGAAGTCTCACTCAGTGAAACGAAGACAAAAATATTAAAAGTATGTCTCAGATTAATAATGTAATACTCCATAGTTTCTCATGTGAGAGAACACCCCAGTGGGAGTCTTTTGATCTCAGTGACTATGATCATCTCAGGAGAACAGAGAGAGAGCAGCAATAAATGAAGCTTCCTTTTTACACTGGCTCAAATCTCATTTGTTCAGTGGGTGAAAACTTTTATAGCTATACATATAGTAAATGGACCCCTGCTTGGATGATATGGAGATACGATAATAGGACAATGATACAGGTATATATGTAAATGTCTTGGTGGGTGTGCATTTCACATTGAACTTTAAATGGGGCGTAATCTAGTTGGACTAAAGGCTTACTGACAGGTATTGACTTTTTTAAATTGGGTAGTGTCTTAGGGGAGAGAGGCTTTCAACTTGGAAAACAGCTGTTGCTGCTGAAGATTCAGTCTACAGAACTGGCAAAAATGGGTGGACATAATGGATTTCTGCAGACTCTGAGGGCACGTCCACACTTGCCATTTGAAGCGCAAAAAGTCCCTTTTTTCTGCAAAAACTGCAGGGGCGTCTACACTTACTAATGACTTTTTGCGGTGAAACTCAGAAGTTTCATCGCAAACAGAAAACCACCTCCACAAGAGGTTAACAGTTCTTACCGGTGAAACTGATGTGGTGATGTGCAAGTGAAGACACGTTCTTCTTGTCTACACAGATTTTAGCCTTCAAAGGATATCCCACAGTGCCTAGGTGACCACTCTGGCCAGCAGCGCTGCTGCTCTGATGCCAGGTAAACAGACGTCCACCCCTCCCCCTGTAAAGCCCCAGGAATGAATAATAGTAAATTGTATGGTGCATATCAGCTGTAGCATTTTAGGCATCTTATCCATAACAAGATAAAACTCATTAAAACACTAAAACATGCTGAAGATAAAATTGCATAAATTCAGATTAAATCATAGCAAGCACCATGGCAAATGCTTTTCTGAATAGTCACCAAACTTCTTGTAAAGTAGCCTGAATCTGTGGTGTTACTTGCTTACAAAGGGAGGGCATGCCACAGACTGCAGGCAAGTGGTACTCAAATATGCAGAGTACCTGAACTGTCTTTGAAAATCTTACACTTTCTGCCCCTAGAGGTGAGATGGCAGGTGTCAGAAGCTCTGCAGGGGATTTGGAACCCAGTACAGCTCAGGTTTTAAATGTTTTAGTACCTAAGGCTGGGTTTTTCAAAGGGCTTTAAGAGATATGCATGCCTAAATCCCATTGAATTTCACAGAGATTTGGTCACTTAACTCACTTAGGCTCCTTTGAAAATTCCACCCTTAAACTCTATTCAGTCACCATTAGGCAAAGCAAAAGAATGACAATAAGGGTATGTCTACACTACGAAATTAGGTCGAATTTATAGAAGTCATTTTTTTAGAAATCATTTTTATACAGTCGATTGTGCGTCTCCCCACACAAAATGCTCTAAGTGCATTAAGTCGGCGGACTGCGTCCACAGTACCGCAGCTAGCGTCGACTTCCGGAGCATTGAACTGTGGGTAGCAATCCCACAATTCCCGCAGTCTCTGCTGCCCATTGGGATTCTGGGTTGAGATCCCAATGCCTGATGGGGCAAAAACAGTGTCACGGGTGGTTCTGGGTACATGTCGTCAGGCCCCCCTCTCCCTCCCTCCCTCTGTCCCTCTCTCCGTGAAAGCAACAGCAGACAATGGTTTCGCGCCATTTTTCCTGGGTTACCTGAGCAGACGCCATACCACGGCAAGCATGGAGCCCGCTCAGCTCACCGTCACCGTACATCTCCTGGGTGCTGGCAGACGTGGGACTGCATTGCTACACAGCAACAGCTCATTGCCTTTTGGCAGCAGGCGGTGCATTACGATTGGTAGCCATCGTCATCGTACTCCTGGGTGCTCTTTTAGCTGACCTCAGTGAGGTCAGTCGGGGTGCCTGGGCAGACATGGGAGTGACTCAGCCAGGTCATTCCCATCTTCTGCCGAGCACCCAGGAGATGACGATGGCTAGCAGTCCTACTGCACCGTCTTCTGGCAAGCAGCCAGAAGATGATGATGGCTAGCAATCATAATGCAGCATCTTCTGCCGAGCACCCAGGAGATGATGATGGCTAGCAGTCGTACTGCACTGTCTGCTGCCAGCCTAAGATGTAAAAGATTGATGGAATGGATCAAAACAAGAAATTGACCCGATTTGTTTTGTGAAATCAATGGCCTGCTAAACCCAGGGTTTTGAGCTCAATCCTTGAGGTGGCCATTCTGTGTGACAGTTGTTTGTGTTTCTCCTTGGTGTGTTTCTCCACCCCTTTTGTTGATTTTAATTCCCTGTAAGCCATGTCGTCAGTCGCCCCTCCCTCTGTCAGGACAATGGCAGGCAATTGTTTCGTGCCTTTTTTTCAGCGCAGAACCAGATGCTACAAAAGCAAAACCAGGCGAGGAGGCGACGACAGCACGGTGACAAGAGTGATGAGGACATAGACATGGACTTAGACTTCTCACAAAGTATGGGCCAGGCAGTGTGCCCTGGCAATGTGCACATCATGCTGATGAGTTCTGCATGAGCTCTGCTTGGTCACCTGTGCTGATCAGCTCGCCACGCTGGCCAAACAGGAAATGAAATTCAAAAGTTTGCAGGCTTTTTTGTGTCTACCTGGCCAGTGCATCTGAGTTGAGAGCACTGTCCAGAGCGGTCACAATGGAGCACTCTGGGATAGCTCCCAGAGGCCAGTACCCGTCGAACTGCATCCATGCTACCCCAAATTCGACCCAGCAAGGCCGATTTCAGCACTAATCCCCTCATTGGAGGTGGAGTAAAGAAATCAATTTAAAGAGCCCTTTAAGTCGAAAAAAGGGCTTTGTTGTGTGGATGGGTCCAGGCTTAAATCGAGATAACGCTGCTAAATTCGACCTAAAATCGTAGTATAGGTCTTACTAAGCCTAATCTCTCTTCCCAGTCTCCTCTAGAGTCTAGTCAATGGTTCAAATGCTGAGTTTCTGTCCCAGATGCAGGTGATGGATCCATTTCTAGCAGACCTTACTGTATCCAGAATGCATTGCAACATTTTTACTGTAGTGTGAAGGAATGCATTGTGACTGCAAGATCAGTATAAGGAGAAGGCTGCAGTCTGGTAACATTTATAAGATGAAAAAACAGTCCTGTCCCTTGTGGCCCAAGCTGACACTTGAGTTTTCTAAAGACCGCACTCGGTTGAGGATCACACCTAAAGTGTGCAGCCGCTCAGTCTGCTGAAGCTTCTTCCCATCAAAATCAGGAGGCCTGGGGAAAATGTTGCTCTTTTCACACCGCCTGCCTGAACCAATTATCATAATTTCAATTCTTTTGAGATTCAGTCTCTGCGAGTTGTCAGCTACTGCTGAATTTCAGTAATATAATTCCTTAGACCTCACAGGCCTCCTCTCAAAGTTGGACAGTAGAGGAAATGTAGCTGGCTGTGGGTTGCATAGTAATGATTATCCAAAAGCCATATCTTTCAGATATCCCACTCAAAGGTGGTAGAGATGCAAAAATGTATTGGAGCCTGAACTGTTTCTGAGAGTACATCTTTTACAATCTCAGCCAAGGTGACAAAAAATTCCCCTCCTTCAGTGGCTGGGTCCACTTTGTCTCCTAACCAAAACCAGTTCAGTACTGTCCTGTTCATATACCTCAGATGAGCAAGCAGAACACAGTGATAAATCATACTGAAAGCTGCAAGCAGATGATGTAATATAACCATCTCTCTCCCTTTTGTGCTAGCCAGATCATTCAGAAACCTGATAAATGCAGTCTTGCTACTTTCTACACATTTGGATTAATAAGATTTTGTACTTTAGAATTTGATTTTAGAAAAACATGTCTGTCCTTAAGCCTCTGGGCACATTTACACTAATAGAACACAATTTAACATTTTGCTGCCCGCTATTGGCTGCAACAAAGAACAATCCTCAAATTTACAACTACTCTCTGCCACCACAAAATGGACACACAAGTATGACAACCACAGTCTGAAACTTGAGCAGTTCTACAAACAATGCATCCGTCACAGTTAATCTGTCTCCGAAAAAAGCAAAGCCTTTGTGAACAGATCGGGTTTTCATTGTGGCCTGAAGGTTAACAAACTCAAGCTGCTCTTGGACCAATAGGAGAAGCAAGTACCAGAGTAAAAGACTGTCAATCTGGACTGGAATTTCATAGGTTGTTACTTTCCAGATGTTCTTGTGGCTTTATTGACACAGCCTTTTTCTAGTTCTGCATCTTAACCAAATGCTACGTGGCAAGTTACAGACTGGTTGATAATCACAGTAATTTTCAGCACAGCTGGATAAAGCAAGTCCTCTATTTAGATAGAATAAAAAAAAAAGCAAGCATCATAGCTATTGCCTTTTCTAAAGTCATGGCAAAATGCCCTTGCTGCTGTGGTAGCGCGAGTATTGACAGTTTGGGCATTGGTGACAATAAAAAAGGGAATTTATTGGCCAAGGATACTGGCCATATGTGGAGGGATGGACTTATGTCAGTGGTTCCCAATCTGGGTTGGGACCCCAAAGTGGCGTTAGACTTGCTGGGGCTTGGGGCTGAAGCCAAAGTCTGAGCCCCACTGCCCAGGGCTGAAGCCCACAAGCTTTGGTGCTTCCCAAGGCGGTGGGGCTTGGGTTTTGGCTTTGGCCCCCCTGCTCGGGGTGGTGCGGCTTGGGCTTCGGTCCCCCTTCCCGGGATCGTGTAGTAATTTTTGTCATCAGAAGGGGGTCGCGGTGCAATAAAGTTTGAGAACCCCTGGACTAGGTTAATCTCACTGGACATGTTAATCTTGTAGCTGAATCATAAACCGGTCAGAACTAGCTCTAGTAAATTAAGAAATGTGTAATATCCCAATCTCAAAATAATCCTCTAGATTGCATGGCAGAGCACTGAATCATTAGGTCACCTTGCTGTCTTACTAAGTAACTGATTGCATTGTGCTCCAAAGGCAACTAACTGTTTTGGATTTACATTCCTAAAGTTGGCCAACCCTGAAACTACCCAAGGTAAATCGGTCTAATCTTCTTTGCCCTTCGTTTGAAATTTTTGAGAACCCCAAACCACAGACATCTGAGAAACCAAGATGGTGTTAGTTATGCTCTCAGGATGTTAATGGCAGTGGTTAGTACAATATTGTAAAATTTGTCTACTTTGTTAGCATCTCCAAGACAAAGAAGCAAAATTCAGATTTTAAGTTTCTCACCAAGTTTTATAGTTAGTTAATAAATACTTTGTTTGAAACCAGAGACATTTTGGAAAAAAACCCCAAATGTTTAGAGTCCATAGTCCGGAAGTTGTAATGAAGAGCATTATCATCAGATTTCTTTTTTCGTGATTGACTATATAAACTCTTTGGGTGTGACCCAGACCACCAGCAAAGTCTACGATGTTGCCCCGTTGCAATTGCTATACAGCCACGCTAAATCCATTCCAGCAAGTCCATTAGCTAGTAGAACTTGATAGCTAACTGATTGGAGTTCTGCTGTTCTTGGACACTGAATTCTCTTATAAACAGGGTCTCTCTGGTTTACAGTTACATTATTGAGATGAGCTCTGCAAGTGCTTTGATGAATGCCATGCTGACATGTGACCAATCAATCCGGAGAATCCTAAAGCTTTGTCCTACCATGCATGTAAAGGCCAGATGCTCAGTATATCTCAACTTACACCTGAGCTATGCTCTACATTCATTATGAGATCAGATTAAAACTGATTAAATGTTCACTGTGTATTTATGTTTGCTCCATTTTGAAGTGAGGTCACTGCTCATTTCATTAATTTTCTTAGGAAAATTGAATATGCTTTTAACTTCTCCAGTGTTTTGTAATACCCAATTAGATGCCTGAAAATAAAATTTCTCTCTACTGACTTGGTGATTTTTCTGGTTGCCAGACAGTGGGTTTTTTGTTTCAAATGTCCAAATGGTCTAGGATTGTTCACAGGTTGGTTGGTTAATGTCTCAGGTAATCTTACTAAAAGTTGCTGATTACTGGGTTTGAAAATTCATCCATTATATACTGAATTGCTTTCTGCTAGAAAGAAGAGATTTCTGAAGTAATAGGGTATTTTTGCAGGATGCTTGCAAGTTTCCACTGAGAGAGGGGCTCATCCATGTCGTCTCAGACTCTGGACAGAACTTGGTGTACATTAAAAAACCAACAAATCCCTAATTCAATTGCAGCGTGGGTTTTTAAAATCCTCCTTTTTGTATCTGGGAGTAACTCCGATGAAGTGGGCTGTAGCCTACGAAAGCTTATGCTCAGATGAATTTGTTAGTCTCTAAGGTGCCACAAGTACTCCTGTTCTTTTTCCGTTAGTGGCTTGCTTTGTTTTGCTATGCCTGTGTGTTCTTTCTTTGCTCCAAGAAGTGAGCTGAAACCATCAAGTCTCACAGTAGCCTATTGGATGGTGTGTTGCTGGTTGCTGCATGGTGTGTTGCTGTATGATTGAAATATGACCACATACATCATTGTTGCTACCACTGTTAGATAGTTGCAACAAATCTTGTACAAAGTATGTCACGTAAGGTGTCAATGGAAAAGTTATGATTGGCTAAATATGATTATCCTGTTTAAATCCATATGTTATCACTTTAGCTGAAGTTATGACTATTGACTATGTATCTATGTCTTAAATGTGGTGTTCCTGGGATAACACCCAGTTTACATCCAGCCTAGCCAGCACATTGTGAATGGACTATTCAAGTTTAATGGCCCATTAAAGGACACTTCACTCTAACAGTGGGCCACAGAAGAAGCTTGTCCTACCTGGTGAGTTTGCTATGGGCATCTCAGCCAGAATATGGATAATGGCTGCCCCTGTGGGTCAGCAAGCCGTGCAAGGACATGTGATATATTCATGTGATCCTGGACTCCATTTTGTGCCAGTAATTTTCCACAAACTGCTGTGAGCTTCATTTTGGGACAGTAAAATTCCAAGCACATGGCAGAGGGTATAAAAGACCCTTGAATCATCTCCATGTTGCCTCTTTCCTGCTCTGATTCTCTGGGCTGTGGACTTACAACTAAAAGGAGCATTCTAATCTATGGACTGAGGATCTTCCAGTCTTTTGGAAGTTACTGTAGACTTTACAAGCCAGCAGTTTATTCCATCACTGCTACAAAACTCATACAAGAACTTTGCAATGATTGTATGTATATGATCTATTAACCATTTTAACCTGCTTCTTCTTTTCTCGTATCAATAAAACTTTAGATTTTAGTTACTAAAGCATTGGCAGCAGTGTGATTATTGGGTAAGATCTGAGTTATATATTAACCTGGATATGTGGCTGATCTCTTGAGATCAGAAGAACCCTTTGTTTGATTAAATTGGTTTTCGATAATCACTCATCATAAACTCTAGTGTCTGGGTGGTGAAATAAGGGCTGGAATGCCTAAGGAGACTTCCTTTTTGACGACTTGTTAACCAGTGTGGTGAGGCAGAAGTTCACTTTTGTTACTGACTTGGTATATCTAATTGTAACCCTTCTGCCCAACAAGGGCTGGGTTTAGTATCTAGGGGTTCCGTTTCAATAACGCAATGCAAAATCGTTTTGAGCCCCCACCCAGTGACCTGGGACAATTACTTACCACCCCCCGGGCACCTCTAGGAGGCAATACTTGCCCTCTCGCAAGCACAGAGTCTGAGTGTAACAAAATCCTTTTAATAAAGGAGGGAAACAATGCGGCATTATGTTGGGGAAACACCACAAACCGGATTTATAACACAAACCATGAGCAAAAGACCCACTCCTCAAGTAAGTTTGGCAGTATCCTTTTCCCCTCAGGGTCTTAAGTTCAACCACCCAAAAGATCACCCCAAAGTCCCAAAAGTTTCTTGAGTCCAGCAACCCCAAAATCACCCAAAAGTCCAACAATCCAAAAGTCTCTGTCCCTGGTCAGTTCAGACTCAGAGTTCAAAAGTTTATCTGCAGAGTTCTACCCCTCCCCCTGAGGTGGGTGGAATTGGTGGGGGAGAAAGGGGCATGTGGGGTGTTAAGGGGCACCTTACATGGTCCGAGGCCAACTGTCCCACCTCTCCGTGGGGTCCTGCTGCAGCCTTTGCCTGCTCCACCAGTCATCCCGTGAGCTGCTTCAGCCATCCACGAAGTGCTCCACTCTGCCCCGCTTTACTCCATTCGCTGTCTCACAGACTGCTCCGCTCCGCGTCCTATGGGCTGCTCCAACTGTCCCGCAAACTGCTCTGCTCTGCCAGCTGCTTAGCAATAGATCTTCAGGCCCCCCCACTAGTTAACATAGCACTCAGTAATTTCAGTTCTTAGTAGTTTTCACTCTTTAGTGATTTTAGCTCTTAGTGATTTCTGCTTGTAGTAGGGGAGCCCTGGTACTGGTGCACCCTTGGCCCAAAGTGAATTTAGCACAGCAGCTGTAACTAGACTCTTAATGGAATCAAAATTTGCTCTGCTATTCAACAGTGGAGAGAGGAGGAGGTGCAATTGGTTTTTCAGGCCCTCAAACCAGGCCCATACCATCAGGTACATGTGCCTGTCCCCAGCCTTTCTCAATTCACTGGGTTTTGGAACCCATGTCCCTTGTTTAGCAAGTGCTACTTAGGTGATGGTGAGTCCCTCCATCATAAAACAGTTTCACTGGCCTTGATTTACATAATCAGGGTAACACTTCATTCTTCTTGCCCCAATAACAGAGAAATGGGGATCCCACAGCAGCCAGAGTGACCATTTGGGCAGCTATGGGCTCATGCTAGGTGGGGTGGGTGTGCCTATGCAAACAAGATCAGCCCTTGAAGTTTTTTTCCCACAACTCACCACCAGATGTCAGGGTAGAGCTCATCCTGACTCTGCTTACATAATGATAGAATAACCATCAGTTTGGGGTGAGTCTGCCCTATTTCTCATCAGTTTGTCCTGATTCTGGTATTCTCAGCTGTGACCCACTGAGGCACAGTGACAGATAGTTACAGTTTTGTCACTGTTTGACCATGGCTGGATTTGAAACAGTTGTTTTGTAGTGAAAACCCCTTGCATCCGACGAAGTAGGTATTCACCCACGAAAGCTCATGCTCCAATACGTCTGTTAGTCTTTAAGGTGCCACAGGACACTCTGCTGCTTTTACAGATCCAGACTAACACAGCTGCCCCTCTGATACTTGTATCCAATTGCTAATCACCAGACCCTTCCAGTTCTTCCAGAAACCCACTTGAGGATAAATGTAAGTGATGCATGCTCTTTTTATAATGTACATTGCCTTTTCAGGTACATATAAAAGTGTCTCCTCTGGAGCCCAACTTGGCTGTTTTATGTTTCAGGAATTTGTGTCTAGGAACTCAAGGATGAGCTGAATCTCAGATTAGAATGATAGCTAAAAATTGTGGGTGATGTGTAGATGAGCCTTTGCTTGCTTGCACCTGTGGATGTGCACCTTTAGCTCAGAGAATTTGCCTGTGGGTCTGGATTTTAATCTTGCCTCCATCTTCCTATATTTTAACGAGGTGTTTTTCCTTTGTATTTAAGATAGGCCTTCGGGAAACTTATTCTGTCCTGATACTCCCTATGCTGTACCTGCACTTCATTTTCTGGGCCTGTCAGTCCAGCCTCTTCGCTTTAAGAAAAACAAAATCTATTTGAATCTGTCTTGTGCTGCTTCTATGCATAGGCAAAGTGATCCATATCTAAGGGATCTTGTCTAATAGCTGCTTTTTTAATTGTAATATTTGTCTTGTAGAGAGTTTCTCTGAGATCATAGTTGATTTTCTTAAACCTTTTTCCTATTGACTTTTTTCACACTGGCCTGTGATGTCTTAATATCTGCATTTCAGTTTGAATAATTTCTGTGCTGTATTTTCCTAGGATGTTCCCATTGATTTTTAAGGCTTGGCTGGCTTGATGTTTTGCTAATTTTAAAAGGGTTTGTGGTAGAAAAATGTAGGGCAGTCAGTTCCTAAAGTGGGTGGGCTCCTTCTGACATATACTGTTTTACGTGTGCATTGAATTCCTTTAGCTTTTACTTTTTCATCATGAACCTTGACTTCCTTTCCCTGCTATATGATTGCATAACAAGGTGCTTGCACTGCTTTTTTTTAACCACATCTGGGGCTTGTGGGAAATGTAAACAGTTACTGTTTGCAAAGGGAAAACCTAAGGAATTTCAGGAATATATTGACTCTCATCAGCAGGTGGGAAAGGAGGAGAAAGAACGGGTTTCTTCTAGGTACATATGTACATACCCTCTCACCTGGATTGCAAATGTCATTTTATTAGACAAGCTGGCACAACACTTCAAATAGCTCACAAAGTTTGTGCTCCCCACACAATCTCTTCCCAGACAATGTCTCTGAAATTAATTTGTGTCTTTTTATATAGAGAGAACACCATCAAATATCCTAGTATATAAAACAGTGCTACAAATATTTTTGGATTGTTGTATTGGAAAATTTGAGTGAGAATATATAATCTTATGTTTATAAATCCCTCCCACCCAAAATATCAATTTGCCAATACCAACAAACATGCAATTAGATCTATCTTAAATTGTCACTAAAATGGTCACTCCTTTATATTTCTTGATAAGTTGATGACCAGGGCAAACTTGGAGACTTCAGGTACAGAAAAGACAAATGCCATCTATGCAGATTTTCCTTTGAGGCCTGTTAGTGGAAGATACTTTTGTGCACACTCTCACAGTTCTGACTGTGTGCTTAGGGGCTCATCTAACAGCATCAGTTTAATAAAAAATAGGCTAACTATTTACACAATGTTTTCCCCAAGGGTAGATGGGAATGTGGTTGTACTCACATTCTACTCAAGTTCTGCCCACAATACCAGAGTAGCTGGATGTTTCCAATTTAATTGTAGCAGAAGCGTAGTAGTGAAGAGGCACTTAACTCTGAAGTCTACTGATAATTTATTAGTCCCTTGAGAAGAATGGGTATTCTACATATCTGTGTCAGGTTTTCTGTCTGAAGGCGTATTAACAGAGCAGTGTACTAGACACCGAACAAAAATAAGAGCCAGTGCTTGCCTCAGAAGAGTTTACAATCCAATTTAATGCAATATTTAACAGGAACATAACAAACAAATGAAAGCAATGGGAAGGGGAGAGTGAGGGTCAGAGTGATAAGAAATGTAGCTCCATAGATTAGATGTATGCACAACTAGATGGTTTCAAGCCTGGGAAGAGTTTGAAGATAACAGAAATCCCTGGTGGACACTCCACCATTTTACAGATGAGGAAGTTGAGACAGAAGCTACGTCTACACTGCAATAAAAGAGCCGCAGCATGGCTGAGGTTGGTCTGAGTCAGTGGAGTCAGGCTTGTCGGGCTTGGGCTGTGAGACTATAAAATCACAGTGTAGATGTTTAGGCTTAGGCGGGACCCTGGGCTCCAGCCTGAGCCTTGATGTGTACGCTGCCATATTTAGCCCTGTGGCCTGAATCAGCTGACCTGGGCTCTGAGTCTCCGTGCCTTGGGGTTTTTATCACAGTGTAGACATACCCAGAGAAGTTCAGTGACTTGTCTCAGGCTAACCAAAGGAGTCATGAAAGCTGGGATTAGGGCTAAAGCAGTCCTTACTCCTAACTGTGTTTTTGCATCATTGAACTATGCAGTTCTCAATAAAACACTTGGAATATTGAAATTTTTGGTATATTGTATAAGGGAAACTGTTTCCCTTGGGTTGAGGAGGTAGTCTGCCATTGGCACTAATACCTGAATCAACAAGTACATCCAGATTCAGTCTCTAAGGTGCCACAAGGACTCCTCGTTGTTTTTGCTTCTCCAGGGAGTCTTTCGGGCATTATGTTTTGGAACTCTAGTTTGAAATAGTCTTCTTCCCAAGTTGGTATTTGAGTTGGTCTTTCATTTGCAATACCTGTCCCAATTCTAAAGTTTATTCCCACAAGGCCGTTGGGTTTCTTTGATCCTTTTTTTACTCACGGGGTTTAGCTTTTTATTCCTTTTGAATCTCTTCTTGCATGGTTGAAGGGGAACTCCAGGACTGATACCAATTCAATCTTATGATTCATTTGGATGGCAGCGTGGTCTAATAGATAAGGCACTGGGCTGGGATCTGGGAGATCTGGATTCTGTTCCTGGCTCTACTACTGATTTGCTGGGTGATATTGAGCAAGTTACACCCTCTTTCTGTGTACTGGTTTCCCATCTGTAAAATGGGTGTAATGATACCAACCTTCCTTGTAAGGTGTTTTTAGATCAACTGATAAAAAGCTGTATACAAATTAGGTGGTGGTAATATTATTGGGTAGGTGGTTTGTAAGGGCAAGTCAGTATTTTTCTCCTCACTTTTGCAAATCCCTAGCATAGGAATTCAGAACTGCTATTCACACTGGTGTAGTTTTAGTCCAGGTTGAAATAGGGGTAAGCTCCCCCACTACTTAGTGGCTTTGCTTGTCTACCCTGGGGGATTTCCCTAATGCAGCTGCATCAATGGCTGGCCGTGAATGGATGTCAGAGTAAATCTGCACTGTAGGCAAGGTCTAAGAAGTTAGGTCACATGAGTCAATGGTAGAGCTAGGAATATTAAACCAAGAGTCCAGACTCTGTCCTCTTCTGTAACCACTTAACTTACTTTTCCCCTACCTATAGACATGTTAGTAAATAGTAACTTTTATGATTTTTGTATGTTAGACACTTATTCTTTTATATGTTAACCACAAGCCCATTTATTTTGTGTCTATATATTTATTTCCCTATATGTATTTAAACTAAAAAATTCTTTGTCCTTCAATTGAACCTAATGGGTGAAGGAAAAATGAACTCAATAATCGAATGTGTGTAATCTTTTAACCCTGGATTTTACCCTGAGTTTACTAATGTAGCCCAGGTGTCCAGGGAAAAGACCCTTCAAACTAATGAAAGTGTCCACAAAAGTATGTTATAAACAAAACGAGGTTACTTGTTATTGCAGATGGGTTCTGTAATGGAGGAAATGACCTATTGAAAGATGTTTTTAACTCATTGAGAACTATTGGTTGTGTCAGCTGTTAGTAATAATGACTGGGTTATAGATTCCTTTTTACTAATCAATCAGGTAAACTGAGAACCATAAAACTGAACATGGTAAAATTAATAGGGGGGAAAGGATTTTTCCCTCCAAAAAAAGGAGTTTAGTTGTGTCTTATCCTATAAAAGGAAAGAGGGTTGGAAAGTTAGATTGGGAATGAACACTGTCAGCATTCCACCAGGTGCAGAAGAAATGACCCAACCATCTTCCCTTCACCATCTACAGGGGATGGGAAAGCATATATTGTTTCTGTATAGTTAGAGCCTTGCAAATCCACGGATATCAGCTTTCTATCCGCATATATCCGCATCCGCTGATGCAGATATCTGCGGATCGTTTTTATAGATTGTGAATGGATGCGGATCCAAATTTTATATCTAAAGTCCTGCAAATCTGCAGATAGGTGCTTTATATCAGCAGATCATTCCTGCAGGTTGTGAATCAGATCCGGATACAAATGTTGTATACACGCAGGTCTCTATGCGTAGTGTTGTATTAATCTTTCATTAATAGTATTTGATTAAATAATTCCATTTGAGCTTCTTATGTGACTCTCTCCAATCGCTAAGTTCAAACACGCAGCATGTTGAGTCTGTGCTTTGTTAAATATATTAGAATGAGTCTTCTAATTCAATACTAGCGTGTGGAACAGGTTGGCAACGGTGACTTTCTCTCCAGGGCTGACCTATCCTGTATGAAATCTGTGGTAAAGCATAGGATGGTCAATATTGCTATTTCTGTGTCCCTCTATGCCAGGGGTGGGCAAACTTTTTGGCCCGAGGGCCACATCTGGGTGGGTAAATTGCATGCAGGGCCATGAATGTAGGGCAGGGGGTTGGGATGCGGGAGGGGGTGTGGTGTGCAGGAAGGGGCTCAGGCAGGGGGTTGGGGCGCGGCGAGGGCTCAGGGCAGGGGCTGGGGTGTGGCAGGGAGTTGGGGTGCAGGGTGAAGGAGGAGTTCGGGGTGCAGGCTCCAGCTTACCTGGAGCAGCACCGGGGTGGCAGCAGCGCACAGCGGGGCTAAGACAGGCTCCCTTCCTGCCCTGGTCCTGTGCCACGCTGCTCCTGGAAGCGGCCGGCACCACGTCCCTGGAGCCCCAGGGCGGGGGAGGAGGGGGCAGGAGGCAGAGGGCTCTGTGCTGTGCTTTCGCCTGTCGGTACCTCCCCCTAAGCTACCATTGGCTGCAGTTCCCCGTGCCCACCCCCACCATCCCTCAGGGGCTGCAGGGACGTGGTGCTGGCTGCTTCCGTGAGTGGTGCGGGGCCCGCTGCCCATGGCAATCCCACGGGCTGGATCCAAAGCCCTGACGGGCCGGCCCGCATGCAGTAGTTTGCCCACTCCTGCTCTATGCCTTTGAATAATGTGTGAGCAGTTTGTTTATAGCTTATATTTCCTTATTTGTGCTCAGTGCTGTCATATTATTGCTATAGGATGACGACAGACTCCTACATTTATCTTTTAACGAAGTGCGAGTGCAGTGCAGTGCTTGCTGTTAAGCCCTGTGCTGCTAATAGCATAGACTGTGGAAACAAAAGGGTGCTGCTTAATTCCGAGTTTTTAGGTATTATTTTTTGTTTGTTCCTGAATTGTAAACAGATTTGCTTCTTGTGTGGGAGTAGAGCAAGGCACTTGCCTGATTGATTCGTTATTTGCAGGGACATAGAGCCAAGGGGATCTATTGATTCCCCCCAGCCAGCTGAAGTCAGTCTGTAATGCACTTATTTGCCCTTTAACAGACTTCACTTTATGTACTCATTTCTGAGTTTAGAAAGAAAGTTCTTTGAATTCACAGTCTTATTTAAGATGATGTTCTGCATATTATGGTAATATCTTTGGTGAGTGAAGGACTGCTGGCAGTGGCTGTTTCCAGGTATAGCATGAGCCAGTGCTATGCAGGTTCTCCATACAATTCAGCCAATCTCTTTGATCTTTTGACATTCCAGTCTTTGATTCCAAATAGCTCTGTCACTACCCTTCTGTTCTGATTTGCCCCATTATTCCCTTCTTCAGAGATTGGCCTTTTCTGAACAGACTGCCAATCATTCTGAATCTGTGGGGGTGTCTTTTGTTGTGTAGACAAATCTGTTGGAGGCTTTGTCTACAACACTCAAGTAATTTATGGCTAAACTCTAGAGTCAAATTCTGGTCTCCACTGTTGGTGGCAATTACTTTCGGATAACACCTCATCCTGTCTCACAGGGCGTTGGGATTCATCATATAACCCTCTCAGGTAGATTTATCGGGCTTCAAAATCGAGTAAACGCCTATTATGCTTAACTGTCCTCTTAATTTCTTCAAAGTTGTGAGTTTGTTTAAAGGTGTCTTGGAGAAGATTATAAAAAATGTGTTTGTGCCCTCTGTTGCTGCTTTATAATGTGTGTGTAGAAGGCCTGAAAAGTGTTAACTATTTTGTCTGTTTTTTTTTAATTTTAGAAATATCTGAAATGTAAGTCAAGGTGTTTCCTGGTTTTCCTGGTGAACTGTGGAGTCTCATGTCTTTTGAGCTCTTACACTTTAATTGAAGTGAGGGAGTATTGATTTTGTAAATAAGACGTCGTTTCCCTGGTGTTCATTAGTCCCTTGAGTTAAATATGTTAACAAAAACAAACAAAAGCCAGAGTTTAGGCAATGTGACTGAAAATTCCTTCCCATCTCAGTTACTCAGTGTCTGACTCTTGTGATATCATTTCACTAGTTCTCCAATCACCAGTCTTCCAGGGTAGCAAAAGACCTGTATTTCCAAGGTGGATACAAAAACCAACAACTTTTCAACAATCTGCCTTTATCATAAAGAGGAAACCTTCCTCCGCCCTCCCCAACACATATGATTTTGATTTCCTTTTTAGGACATCTTTAAAAATCAAATGGCCGTTATTAGAGCAGCGCTGAGTAGGTTGTGATGTCTGATGGAACTGTAGGCTGCATCTCCCTCCTACCCTCTCAGGTGCTGGGTGACCTTGATGCATATTATCTAATTCTTGGCTGTGTCAGGGCTAGTGATGGAAAGAATAAAAGTAGCTTGTTAGATAAACTTCCAACTTTTTATCTTCTAAACTCAGTCCAGCCTTGGGCGTTGTGGATAAATAGCTTGGAAAATGGGAAGATGTGCTTTTTCAAAGGCTCTTGCTGAAGCTGGTAAAAGGACATTCTTTGTAAGAATAATCTATTTTGTGGCAGCTGAGTTTACATAGTGCTATCTGTATTTTAGCAGAGGGGAATAGGGTTGAATGGGCATAACACTATAATGCATTTTAGAAAGATTCCTGAGTTGGTTTGAATTACACAGCAACTTTCATGAAAGCTGGGGTGAAGACCAACAAATGGCTGCAGTTTTTCGCCCAATTATTTTAAATGGGAACACAGTGATTTGAAGCCCTCCTAATTTCTTCACTGGCAATTCCATCAGTGTCCTAACCTAGAACTCTAACTCCGGCCCCTTTCATGTACCTCTATCTTGGGATGTAATCCTTGAGAAGGCAGGAGAAAATGTCATAAGTAAATAATTTTGCTAACGAGTTTTCCTCCTGGAACAGCAAAGCGATGCCAAGCAATACATTGGGAAGTGCCAAGCAGGAGGGTAACGGCTCCTCTGTGCAGTCTGTTGTAAACGGGATGTGGTTTGTTTACAGGCCCTATCTGCTCTCTGTAGTCCTCCGGTCAGAGCTGTGCAGAGATGACTCCCACTATGGCCCAGAGGAATGAGAGGTTTGTGAGCAAATATTGAATATCTAGTCAGAGGAAAATGTGGCTTCAGGCTTAGGAGCAAACAAAATTAAGCTGTGTATCTTGGACTCTTCCATGCTGTCCTGGGGTATTTATCATTCCGACTGCACGGCTGCATTGTAGTTGACTGCAGTGCAAAGGGAGTTTATTAAACTGGGAATAACCACTCTTGGGTGACTAACTTTATGAGATTATCTGAAAGATGGTGGGTGGAGATGGACTGGGAGCGATGGCTCTTTTCTTTCTCAGAGAGTTGCATTAAACTTTGAAGAAACACTTTTTTGTGTATATTGCAAAAAGAGTCAACTCTTCCCCTGCACTGTAGGTTGATCAGTTATTTAGCTAATTAGCCTTTCCTTTTTGGAGATCTGGGTAGAAATGTTGCATTGGTTCCAGCATAGTTTCCTGCTAATTGTGAGTGGATATAGTTGGCCATTTAAAAAAAGGTTTGGTATAATAGCTGGCAGCCTTTGCCCACCCATAGCCCAGGACTGGTGTTACAAGACACATAGTTAGAGCTGTGTGAGGGGAAAATCACATAACCCCGGCTCTGGTCAGTGATATTAGTTCTTCATTTTCATGAGTGCTGAACTGACTCATAAAAAATAAACTACTTCCTATAACAGGGTGTTGTAATCTTCTGTTGATCCACCTTGTAATCAGATGATGGAGCTCTGCATGAAAATATAGGGGAGGTGGTGTAGAGGCTTTGTAGGTAGAAGGATATAGGGTCTGGGGCATGTGGATCCTGGAGGGAAAAACCCAGGAGCAGCCTCACTTAGGCTGAGCTTTATACTCTTTATTTCAGATGTCAGTAATAGAACCTCCCTGGGAAGATAGGTGAATTCAGGCTCTAGCCCTAAGATGTGTGTTCTTCATTTGAGCAGGCTAAGGATTTACGGTAAAATTTTCAGAAGTGTCTAAGTGGCTTGGGAGTCTGTCCCATTTTAAAAAGTGACTTAGGCACCTGGTAGCCAAAGTCTCATAGAAAGTCAGTTGGATTTAGGCCCTTAAATCACTTTGGCACTTTTGAAAAATTTGTCCTTAGTCCATTCATGCCGCCAGACCTTGTACCTTGATAAGGAAGGGCTCTCAGTGGAAGTCAGTAGACCCAGTATTGTTTCTAAGTAATGTATGGGGTCTCCTAACTGTGTGTTCTAATTCACCATGTATTTCAGCCTTTCAGTACAACAGGTTGGGGCAAGAGTGGAGCCAGCAACATGAAATCTGGATCTATCAGTTAATATTGATGTATTTTAATTTTTGAGGTTTAATAGATGCATGCAGTAAATCTGTAATGCTACTTATATCACCCATCTGAACGTCTTTCTTTATTTGTGTATTTTGGAATTTTCCATCGCCTTTTAAAATCTGTTCCTTGGTTCCTAGGCCTTGTGTTATTGGTTTGGGATTTATCCAGGTATCATGGTTCACATTTTATTTTCTGGGTTGCACTGACTGGTAGCTGTTCCTGTGTAAACAGAACCTTTCTTTTTGACAACTTGTCTTTCTTGCAATTTTTTGATAGTATGCTAATAATTCAGTGTGTTCTCTTTACCACCTATAAAGCTGAAAACTGAACGGGTTAATTGGGGCAGGGAGTAGAGAGGAAAAGTATGAAAATCCAGATATTTGAGAAATGCACTTGTTTTGTGTGTGAATTATGTGCTGTGAGCTAAGGTGATCTGCTTGTACAGTATTTCTCAATCTGAAACTGAGGAACAATTTACCTTCAGAATATGAACAAATTATTCATCTAGGTTCCACCTAAACTCTCTGTGGTTGCAGATCTTTTGAAGGTCTGTGGGTGAATTCAGAAGGTCTCGGGCCTGGCTTATCAGGAAAGTTTCTGTTGTGTCCTATTCTGAGTTCATTCTGACAAAAGACCAGAGGTAGAAGTATTGCGGGCAGGCGGCATTTATATGCATGTTTTTCCTTTTCTTCCCCAATAGTTAAGAATAACTTAAAATAGAATGAAGTCATTCCCCAAATAATCTGTATTACTACTACAGTACTACTGCTAATGAAAAAAGCTAGCTACATGCAGCAACTATAACACTACAGTGGCAAGTGCTTCAGGAGACTATTTCTCACATAACTCTTAAGTATGAAAAGATGCTAAGGATTTTTTAATCTGACTTGAAAGAGAAGGCCTTAGTTCAGATTGCAGCAAGCTAACAGTGCTCATCCCACAAAAACATGGTAGCTGCTGTACTTAACTCTTATATCAAACGACAACTTAGAAAGTATTTGTGCTTCTGATTGCATTTGACCACTATGCTCTCCTGCTCAACCCTGGAGGAAGAGTAGTGGTTTGACAGGAGAAGAGTCTTCATGAGTAAATTAAACACTGCAAATGTGAAACTGTCAGCCCAGCATGGGATAGCCTTCTTTTGCGAAAACACCACTTAGCCATGAAAAATTTAAGATTTTCACATCTTAGTACAGGAAATACATGGTTTTTTTACTTGTCAAGCAGCTAGCAATCTGTGGAGGAAGATATAAACCTGACTATTAGTAGTATTACGATTATTACCTGTCCTTGATTGTAGGCTGTTGATAGCTAAGGGAAGCAGCCAGGGCATAAGGTCTGAGTATGGTGTTCTGAGGAATTCTGAAATGCGTCTCCCCCCATGAAATTATAAGAGGAAAGAGAAATGTGAAAAAATAAACAAAGAATTAAAAACAAAAAGGGTGTGATCTGTTCTGCCAGCAGTGAAGGAATCTAGATGTTGATGCTGGGTTTTAAGAGCTTAGATGTTACCCATTAAATTTTTCAGTGGTTTCTGATTACGTTGATTTAACTTGTGAGCTGCTGTTATAATGGGAAGGATCTGAGGAGAGCCAGTTTATCAAAGGTTATTTGGGAAGCCTGAAAAATCAGAGTGGCTTTTTGCACTGAATATATCCTGTAGAGCAGTACCATAGATTTGTTCAAAACTCTGACACTTCTGTTAAGATAACCAGGAGATCATGAAGTTTTGAATGATGGTGTTCAGCCAGTATTGTTTGCTTCTCAGGCAAGGGCTAGTATGTATGTGTCATTGCTTTCATCTAGAAACTAAGGGATGCTATAAATTCAGTAACGCAATGACTTTTGAGATATCCCTGACTGATTAAATCGGAATTTCGTACTGGAATAGGCCAGTTGTCCATCTAGTCTGCAGTCCTGTCTCTGTCAGTTATCTAAATCAATGAATGCTTCAATGGAATTTGAAAAACACTGTAGTGTATCTGTTCAAATATGGAGACAAGGACTGGCTTGTGTGGTAATTTCTTCATGACCCTGGAACTTTTATCCTAGATAGTGTAAATGTAGATGCTATTTAATCATAGAAATGTCTAATTCTTTTCTGACGTTTACTAGTCTATTTGTGTCAATATGCTGTAGTACTGAGTCCCTTTAATATGTGCATTGCAAAAATGTTTCTCCTTTTCAGTTTAAAATGTGTTGATTTTTAACTTAATGAGTGTTTTCCCCTTTCCCCTTGTCATGTTGTGTGCCATGGAGACCTGAACAGTGTTGAAGGTAAATTTTGGACTTTGGAGCTGGTGTGGAACCCTATTCAAACCTCCATTCATTAATGTGGGCATGTGATTTAAAAAAAGTGATGGTACTCTGTTGTCTGGATTTGGTTCTTTCTGTGCCTTCAATATACCTGACCTTTTCCTAACATTTTCTGTTATCTATTCAATACCTAGCTCTGCCTCCCGTTGTCCTTGGAAAATTGATTACCAGCGAAAGCAGAATCCCACAGTCTATTCTTGTAAAGAGAGAAACAGAGTACCTGAACCTATTTAATAAAAATATTTCCTTATCCTTGGTAAACCTTTCAATTAAATGGCACAACTGTTTCTTTTGTCTCTATACCTTGTATATTGGAAATTATGCTATTTCAGGTACTTTCTGAAGTTTGCTGTTAATCCTTTGTGCTCCTTTGTTTTTTTCTTTTGGCTTTTTTAACTTTACCAATCTTCTGCTTTCCCAGATTCTTTGTATATATTTTTTTAAATGTTCTTTCTTGTACTGTTATTTACCTCCCTACTTAGTCACATTGATTTATGTTGCCCTTTTAGCTTTTTCGATTTTACAAGGAAGAAGCTTGATTTGTAGCCTCCCTAACTGTACATTAAATACTTTTCACTTACCTACTGTTGATTTTCCATACATATTATTATTGAATTCCAGGCAATTTCCTTTAAAGCTTTAGAACTTTATAAACAGACTTAAATTTCATATTATTTTAAAGTCCCATATTTACTTATCCTTTCTATGCATCCTCATTGACATTTCACATCTTATGATCTCTAGAGCCTAGGTGATCTCCTATCTAAATCTTCTTTACACCTGGTACTAATTCTTTATCAGTGATACTCCATGACTTGTTATATTCATTCATAGTGATCTTCATAGAGGTCATGCTTTTGTCTAGGATTTGCAGTCTACATTGTCAATAGCTGCACTGCTTCCACAGATATCGTCTCTGGTCCAAGCTCTAGGCCTTCTTTGAACTGTTTTTGGCTTTCTCACTTGTATTCCTCTTACCTTGGAGCAGCCCACATACTTCCGCATTATATCCCATGGCATTATAAGTCCCCTTTTCAGCATTTTGTTATGAAATTGGTTATTAGACCTATAACTTTGCGTAGTACTTACCAGTGAGACTTAAGGTCTCTTATAGTTGTAATGTACATTTTGTAGCTCAAACTGTAAAAATTTTTTCCCTTCTCCTTAACAAAATCTAGAATTTAGCAAAATTTGGTCGTTTTTTACTTTCATAAAAGTGTGCGGGGAAAAAAACCCCAAGATTTCTATAATTTGTTTTTTCTGTAAATTGAATATATGTATTGTGTTTGGAAGGGGTTTACATCATGGATTTCCCACTACCTATGTTATTTTGATAAAGCAGCTTTAAGTGCCAGCTATTTTTTTTGAAAAGCATTGACTGATAAGGTTTAGGAAAACTCTCTCCCCCTGCTCCTCCTTTTCTCTCTCTCTCTCTCTCTCTCTCTCTCTCTCTCTAATATGACTGATAATTGATCCAAAGGAGCAATCAGATCAGGGAACTAAATAGAAATGTTTTCAAACATCATTGTTGCAGCAGGCCATAGTGGCTACTGACTCATTACAGATGACTTAAGTGAGCATGAAAACCGTAAAATTGAGAGACAATTAAAATTTTAATGAAAGAATTTTGACATCAGTGAGTTACATTAATTTAGTCCTTGATTTGCCACAGCCATTTTAATGATCTTTTAGGTCAGGCTTTGAGCCAATGGTCTAAATAGGTCTGGATTTTAAGGCTTTCATGCTTACTTAAGACTCATCTGTAATGAGTTAGTAGCCACTATGCTGCATCATTGATGTTTTGAAGACATGTTTAATTCTTTGATATGATTGCTCCTTTGGATCTGTTATTGTCAGTGTGGATTGTGAACAATACACTCATTTTAATAATGCCCTAATTAGACATTTACCTGATAGTCTAAATTAGTTTATTATAGGGCGCATGCAGTTATGGAATATAAAATTATATAATTGTTACGCTTTTTTAAAGCTTTCTACTATGGATAACACAGAAGGAAATACAAATATAAAAACGATTTAAACCCACACAATATTTTTTTCTCTCCAGGAGTCACCCAGGAAAGCTGTACTGAGGTTGAACACAAAAACAAACTCCCTCCCTCATTTTTTGTACAGATCTTGTAGGAAATGAACACAGTTCCATTATACATGTGACACTGCAGAAATGAGTGTTGAAGCTGAAGGTCTGGGCAGACATTTGGGCCCTTAATTGACAACAGTGGCCCTTTTGTCTTAATGTACTGTGACATTTGGTTAAAGAGCCCTTCTTAAATGAAACTTAATTCTAGCATTCTTGGCTTCTGTGGGTTTGTTGGACCTAAAAAATCACTTAAGTTGTACGTGTCACAGTTCAGGGAAAACACTTTTATTTCCCCTCTATGGTCCAGCAAGGGCTCCCACTCCTACGCTTCTCGCTCCCCAGCCATTGCCTCTCTTGGGCAGAGACGTGCTTCTCTCTCTTCTGACGGGGGTATTTCCAGGCTGCACAGCTCCCTGCCAAATCTATGAATCTCATGAGTTGGTGAGTTCCTTCTTTGTACAGTTTTGGTTTTTTGGGTTTTTTTTCATCTGTCCTGATGTAACAGATCCTCCTAGAGGTATCCCCGGAAACCAGCTTATCTTTAAAAGTTCATTGTTGTCTTGGCCCATTTTTCAAATATTCCTTTGAAGCCCCTAACACTTCCCAGGGTTTACATTAGTCACGTTTCATACAATCCCACAATAGCCCATAAACATTTGCATTTTTAATACCAGCTCCTAAGATACCAAACCTTAATTCAGTAAGGTTTAACTTAATTCAATAAGTTAGTCCAGGATATTGCAGGAGATTGCAATATCTGTCCCAATAGGTTTTATACTTGAATATTTTGTTCATCTAATTACTGTTAATATTAGCAGTGACTCTCTATCTGCTCACAAACAACCCAAGAATGGAAGAATTTGCTGAAGGCTAATGTTATGCCCATAAGCTATCATTTGTATTAGTAGGGGTTCACTTACATTGCTGGTGGAGGAGGAAAATCCTCTTGTATTTTTCTTCATTTACCTTGAATACAAAAAATCCATGCAATTAGTAAAATGGTTGTTCATTTTGTTGTTTGACATCTGAAAAGTGATGCAAGGTTTTTCTTTTCAAAAGAGAACCTAGAGCAAAAAACCTAGATTACTTTGAAAAACAGGCCTTTCCTGGTAATCAAGTGTTTACAGAAAGATGTTTTGTTCAAACTCTTTCTGGGCTCTGTATGTTTAAACAAAGAGATTTTAGACTTAAACACAGCTGTTCATTTGAAAATGAAAAATCAAATTAAGCAGAACCCGCTTTTGAAAGCTAATGCTGTATAGCAACTGAAACAAAGGAAGAAAATACTGTGTTGTACAATTCGCTTAAATAACTTTTTTAAAATAAAAGTTTTCAACTAAAAAGTGTGGTTTCAAAGCCGCTCATCTCTTGCCGTATCCCGCAATAGAACATCTGCGCTCATTCTGATGCGGATGAATGACATGAATTAAACTAAAACCGTTGAAGTGCTCTTTCTAACATAATTACACCTTGTTCATTTTTGAGACACAATGCAGGGATGAAATGCCAATTAAGCCTGGTATGTTAATGAGATTGAGACTGAATAGCGGATTAGAGCGGACACAAATCCCACTGGAATTGATTTGATATAATCCCTCAAGTTTGTTCTGTTTTAATAGAAATGTTATCGTACATGTGAAAATCTCCAGGCACAGTTTAAAAAAAAAATCTTGATCTATTTTGTTGGGATTTTACTCAGGAAATTGTAAAATTGGTTCAGTCCAGGTAAAAGTTGGTTGGTTTTGTTGTTGATATTCTCATTACTACTGAGAAAAGTTTTTCCTAGGTGGTTGACTTCTTGCCTTGTGTGTTGGCTCGAAATTTCCTTTTGCATGCACTTAAGATACAGCATGGAGTGCCAAGCAATGTAGCTGTTATTTTGCTACGTAGCTCCCAGCTTGTGAAGGCCCGAATATGCAAATCCAAATAAGGGAAGAAATGTAAAGGGGTGTATTTCTTCAATAAGAATCATGGTTTCTAAGCATCGAGTCATTTTTTTTTAAAAAGTTCTTTTGCTAAATAGATGTAGAAGAGAAAATATATAGACAAGAATGCTTTCCAATGTAATTTAAAAGCCAGGGATTGGTGCATGCATATGTTACATGTTTTTGAAATTATTACACACTGTCAATTATTACAGACTAACTTAATGACCTCATTAAAATTAAAGTAATTATTCACTGGTCCCTATAGTCTAAGGAAAGACTCCTTGTTATATTTAGAAGCATACGTCCTCTCTGATGTGTAAACTGTAAGGATGGAGTGCATCCATTAGTCAATAAACTCAGTCTTTCAAGCTCTGCAAAATAACTTCATAATAGCTGTTATTGATATATCTGTTTTCCGATGGTTGAGTGGTTCCTTTATGGTGAGTGGTTCATGTTCTAATAAAAACATATTCAATGTTAATTTAGATTTTTATACTTTTTGGGGAATGATATGTTACTTTTTCCAGTTTGACAGAGTGAAAGTAATTGCTAGATGTAGTAGGTAGCATAGAGTATAATATTGTATCTAGTGTCCTTGTAGATTCGTGAAGTAAGAGATAGGATAGATGATCTAGCTTTTCTGATATGAGCAATATAAAGTACCAGCTGCTTGTGACAGAAGTAAATTTGGGTCCACAAGAGACTAGAATGAGTGATAAAGCTGAGATGTTAAGCTCTATATGAATCATTACAATTCCTGGCATCAAGTGTTTGCATCCTGTCCTATTTGTAGAGAGTCAAAGGGGCAAATAAACAGACTAACTGAATGTTGCCCTTCAGTGGTAAATAATGGGTCAAGTCTCTTAGAGAAGCCACCATCTTCCTTGGGTTTACTACTTCCTTTGCTCTATCTGTTCTTCATAATGTAAGACAACATGACTGTCACCAAGCTAGTTTGCCCAAGACCAGCTCCTGAGTGAACAGCTGATTGGTGTTGAACCTGAACATGGTAAACGCCCTAGTGGTTGGCAGAAGAATACACTTGGAGGAGTTTGCAACCACTGTGCAGTCTTCTCTGATTGAAGATTCACACTCACAATTGGTAAAATTGATCCACACCTTTTCACTGCTCCTGGGTTCCTCGCTGTGGCTAAGCTCTCACCTTGCAGCTTCTGTGGGTAATACATACTACCATCCACCTTTGGCTCCTGATGAACGATGACCTAGCCTCAGTAATGGATTCCTTCCTCACTACTTGACTGGGCTAGAGCAATGCAGGTTACCAGAGCATGAAACCACCAGCCCTCAGGAAGCTGTAACTTGTACAATATGCAGCAACATGCTTGCTCATTAATGTGATCTCTGGGGAGCAGATCAAACCTGCGATCCACTCTTTATGTTGGATCATCACTGAATATCAAATAAAAGTCAAGGTCATGGGCCTTATCTTCAAGACCTGAGATGTCTAAAAGATTGCTCACAGTGATAACTGAGCTCCTTGGGCACAATGAAATGGCTGCTGTCAAGACAAAGATAATTTGAAATGATAGACAATTTTCTTAGACTAGAACAAACTGGATCTAAGAACCACCACAACCATATTGTACAAGTGCAAGGTGCATTCTTTCAACTTTGCCTTCACTAATAAAACAACACACATTATGTTGGAAAAAAAATAAAATGCGAATTTTAAAGAAGTGCATGAACTGTTTCCCCCTGGGGCAAGGGAGAGAAAAGGAAAAAGCCATGTGTATTTGGTGCAGTACTGAATGGTATTCAGATACCACAGTGCTGGTCATGGTCTAAGAACCTGAATAGAGCAGAATATATTGTGAAAGAGAAAAAGCAGTTCTGTGACTCAGTGCATCATGCACCTGTGCAAACTGTACTGGCAACTGTTTCAGTGCTCTGGACCTGATTCAGTGCAGGATTATCGATATACTTACATGATGCTGCTTTTGACTTGTCTCTTTACAGATTAATTTAATCGTTTTTAATTTGAAAAGTGAGGCATTGGAGTGTCCCAGTTCATGGCTACTGCCTATGCCTGTGAGTAGGATAAGGGAGGAGTAAGTGTGCCCAGTGGTCTGTGATGGGGATGTTAGATGGGATGAGATCTGAGTTACTACAGAGAATTCTTTCCTGGGTGCTGGCTGGTGAGTCTTGCCCACATGCTCAGGGTTTAACTGATCGCCATATTTGGGGTCAGGAAGGAATTTTCCTCCAGGGCAGATTGGCAGAGGCCCTGGAGGTTTTTCGCTTTCCTCTGCAGCATGGGGCATGGGTCACTTGCTGGAGCATTCTCTGCAGCTTGAGGTCTTCAAACCACGATTTGGGGACTTCAGTATCTCAGACATAGGTTAGGGGCTGCAGGAGTGGGTGGGTGAGATTCCTGTGGCCTGCATTGTGCAGGAGGTCAGACTAGATGATCATAATGGTCCCTTCTGATATTAAAGTCTATGAGTCTGAGTCCCATTTCTGGACTTCTAATTTTCCATGGTGCTTTAGGGGGTAATGCTGTGCTTGGGAAGCTGACACATCCTAGCATCCGTATCACTTAAAAATAACAGGCTGCCTGCCTGCTGTCTGCTGAGTGGAACAACAATGATTGATACAGCTAGCATAAATCAGATTCACCTGTGTGCTGATAATTAAAATGGGATTTGGAACTGATGTCTTTAATATAAAAAACATTAGGAAAGTCGAAATGAGGCATGTAAGTATAAAATAGTTATGTTTTCAGGCTAAGAACTTAACAAGAAATAAATTCATTTACCAAGAGAGATGGCTTAACAGGACGGCCTGATTATAAAATGTGTAACTGCAGCTCTCTCCCTGGCACTTAACATTTTTTCTCATTTTTACTTCAGTCTGCTACAGCTAGGGGAGGTTAAGACTGGAGTGGTTATGAACTCCAGGATAGCCTGGTGCTCTTATGTTGCCCCTAGACTAGAGTAACTTCTGCTGGCAGAGGTTGGGTCTGGAGTTCATTGTCAGCTGTCTGCTTTCAGCTGCTCTCACTTTGGATATTCATCCCAGCTTGTGTTGGAATTGTGCTTATTTTCTGCTCTTTTCCAGGAATGCTTCAATACATTATTTTTTTTAAACAGAAGTCTGGGAAAATGAGCAACATTTTATTCCATGTTGAATCTTCCAGGGTTTGTTTTGTCTTTATTGAATGTAAGACATATAATTTACACAGAGAGCTAGAATCTGCCACTGAACAGCTGGGGTTAAATTGCTGTGCTGTTGAGCAGTCAGACACTATTATCTGTGGTGCCTTTGTCCCCACTCACTTAAAATGGGGAGATGATCCTTATTTGTTTCAACACAGGTTTCTTGTAATCAAACCTCAGTGACTTTAATAACAGATATTGCCTGTCATGCAAGCTGGGCTATGAAGCTCTGATCATTACTTATCTGACTGTAGATGTTTCGCTCCAGGCAGCTGGTTAGATAAATTCCTATCTTTATCTTTAGGTTTCTAGATACCAGCTACATATTCCCTTCTCCATGATTCTTTTCTTGAGTGTTTTGCAGTGAAGGTTTCCCATGGTGTTTACTCACTCTTGGATATCATCAGGGTCTAGATACACTATTAAAGGGGTCTGTGAGTTTTGGGACCTGGTTTTGTCAAGATTACAACTAGCCAGTAGTTCAGCTTTGATGTGTGTTACCAGATGTTATCTGTGTTTCTGAAGTACAGAGCAAACAGAACTAAGATTAAAACTAATGGCACTCTTAACCTGTTGTTATCCCAGATGGGTAGTGGAATTTTCTGCCCTCACTGAGGCATTGTTTGGAAGCTCTCTCTCGGCAATGGCATTTGTTTATTACCAACTGTTTCTCATGTAGACAACTGCGAAAGCAGCCTGTTATATTTACCGCCTCAACTATAATTTATGACTCTATTCCTGAAACATTTGTGCATTTTCAATTCTGGTTTAGATTTTGCATTACGGGAGCTCTGCTGCCTTTAGTTGAGGTTTTGTAATGGCCCAATGGTTAAAAGAAGAGGGTAGTGAAGTTCTGGTCTAACCGTAGCCGTAATGCTATTTTCCTGGGCATGCGAGTTTGAAGCTTTCTCAGAATCAGATGTGTTGACAGTACTAAAGCACGTAGTGCCAAATCCTGCTCCCGCTGAAGTCAGTGGTGTAGTTTCAGTTCATTTGGTGAGACCATGATTTGGCCAGAAACTTTGCACCAGAGACCCTGGTATAATGGTAGTTAATAGATGGAACAGTAATAATTGTATTCATAGAATCATAGAATCTCAGGGTTGGAAGGGACCTCAGGAGGTCATCTAGTCCAACCTCCTGCTCAAAGCAGGACCAAACCCAACTAAATCATCCCATACAGGGCTTTGTCAAGCCTGACCTTA
The DNA here is from genome assembly GCF_016161935.1 of Mauremys reevesii. Lineage (NCBI taxonomy): Eukaryota > Metazoa > Chordata > Testudines > Geoemydidae > Mauremys > Mauremys reevesii. The sequence goes on along the minus strand of NC_052632.1, from coordinate 74,097,781 downwards.
AAAACCTCTAAGGAAGGAGATTCCACCACCTCCCTAGGTAACCCATTCCAGTTCTTCACCACCCTACTAGTGAAAAAGTTTTTCCTAATGTCCAACCTAAACCTCCCCCTCTGCAACTTGAGACCATTACTCCTTGTTCTGTCATCTTCTACCACTGAGAACAGTCTAGATCCATCCTCTTTGGAACCCCCTTTCAGGTAGTTGAAAGCAGCTATCAAATCCCCCCTCATTTTTCTTTTCTGCAGGCTAAACAATCCCAGTTCCCTCAGCCTCTCCTCATAAGTCATGTGCTCCAGCCCCCTAATCATTTTTGTTGCCCTCTGCTGGACTCTCTCCAATTTATCCACATCCTTCTTGTAGTGTGGGGCCCAAAGCTGGACACAGTACTCCAAATGAGGCCTCACCAGTGCTGAATTAGAGGGGAATCGATCACATCCCTCGACCTGCTGGAAATGCCCCTACTTATACAACCCAAAATGCCATTAGCCTTCTTGGCAACAAGGGCACACTGTTGACTCATATTCAGCTTTTCGTCCACCGTAACCCCTAGGTCCTTTTCTGCAAAACTGCTGCCCAGCCATTCGGTCCCTAGTCTGTAGCAGTGCATGGGATTCTTCCGTCCTAAGTGCAGGACTCTGCACTTGTCCTTGTTGAACCTCATCGTATTTTTTTTGGCCCAATCCTCTATTTTGTCTAGGTCCCTCTGTATCCTATCCCTACCCTCCAGCGTATCAACCACTCCTCTCAGTTTAGTGTCATCTGCAAACTTGCTAAGGGTGCAGTCCACACCATCCTCCAGATCGTTAATGAAGATATTGAACAAAACCGGCCCCAGCACTGACCCTTAGAACATGACAGTGGCCCTTGGGGCACTCCACTTGATACCGGCTGCCAACTGGACATGGAACCATTGATCACTCCCTGTTGAGCCCGACCATCTAGCCAGTTTTCTGTCCACCTTACCGTCCATTCATCCAGCCCATACTTCTTTAACTTGCTGGCAAGAATACTGTGGGAGACTGTATCAAAAGCTTTGCTAAAGTCCAGGTATGTATTCAACTTGTCCATGCTGATCTGAGTGCTCAGCTGTGTGGCAACACACTTCTGAAAGGACAGCATATGGCTGTATAATAAATTACATGAATGTGGAGTTTCTAAGATTGTGTGTTTAACCTGGGAAGGAAAAAATATGTTCATAATATAATAATTTTACCAAACCTGGATCTTCTTAAAAATTTCCTTAGATTAGGAATATAAAAATTCACCTGGCAAAATAAATAGGGAAAGTTGCTGCCAAATTTAAGTAAAATTAAAAAGCCTTTCTCAACCATTTTATTCTGATTGTTGGTAAGTTATTGAGATGAGTCTGTTTACTTGTTTTTTTTCCATGTTCTTTTGGATTAGTCATTCATAATACACCGCTATCTCGATATAACGCGACCTGATATAACACGAATTCGGATATAACGCGGTAAAGCAGTGCTCCCGGGGGGCGGGGCTGTGCACTCCGGTGCATCAAAGCAAGTTCAATATAACATGGTTTCACCTATAACGCGGTAAGATTTTTTGGCTCCCGAGGAAAGCGTTATATCGAGGTAGAGGTGTATATGGTGAATATCTGTTAAAAACGGAGCAGAAATTGAGACTGTTGTTAGAGCCCATTGAAAATGAAACATTGTTTCAGTGGCGCTTTCCCTAATTTAAAAGGAAAAGAACCTAACAATTCAAAGTTGGTGTTGAGAAATCCTGGTAATTAGAAAATTATTCTTCCAGCTCACATCTGACAGGGAATTGTAAATTGCATACATTTACAAAAGGGGAAGAGAAAGGAATGGAGTACAAATTGGCACCTCCTCTCCCCCTTTTCCTCCGCTGATGGGAAAAGCAGTTAATTAGGTGATTTTTCTCTTCCTCTGACACGTGTAAATGAGAATCTGTTAATAACGGAGCTGTAACATAAATGATAAAAATTAAAACAAAAAAGTCAACTTGTCAAGTATGCTCAGGGAGTGAAGTTGAGTCTCTGGGGAATGCTCTAAGTGGAGTGTTCTGAGATTACCGTGCTTGAAACACTAGGCCCAAGCCAGTACCATCTTTCCAGAAATCCCTCCCATAAGTCACTGGGGTTTACTGCTCTGGTGATAGTAGTGAGAAATCTGTCATTTGATGCAGTCCTTCTGAGCTCCTTCTGGTCTGAAATAATTTATTTTGTAAAGTGTGTGTGTGTGTTTCAAGATGAAGTTAAAATAAAAGTGTGGTGGTGGAACTCATGGAATGCTTGGTGTGCTATTACAGTGGCAGTCTCATTGGTGTAAAAACAATACAGTGCCATAGTTGTGTTGCCCATATGGATGCCAGCAACTATCAAAATAAATTTGGGGTACATCTGAGGAATAGATGTTGAATGTGAACCAGGGAAAGCCATCAATAGCCATGATGGGAATGTTTGCATTTGCTCAAGGCCTGAATTAAACCTTTCCAGGAATACTACTGGCAGAGAACCATAGCCCTCCCCCCTTATACCAATGTTTCATATCATGAAAGGGATAGGCTGGCTGTTGATTCTTTATATTAGAAAAGGAGAATTACCAAGGATTACCAAACAGTGAGTGTCATGTGATCAGAGAGACTGTTACGTTAATTCTCTACGCACGCGCAGGCACACACACAGCGAGGGAGGTCACTCACTTTTTTTTTTTGGGAAGGTCAGGGTCTTTTCTTTTTTTTTTTTTTATGATTTTTTTTTGCCATGCCATCCATTAGGTATTTCATTTCTCAACAGCTAAAGATCTTGCTTTGTTTTTTGAAAGGAGAGGCAAGCAGATGGCAGATTGTCTCATCAGGGTAGTGAGCGCTCTAACTGAGGATAAAAAAGCTTTCCTCAGTGCCTCTAGTTCAGCTTAATCTATAATCTTGGATCTGGAATGTCATTATTGGTGGTAAAGAGGGACATGGAACAACATTGGGCTTGCTGTCCTCTGAGCTCAGCACGTGTTTTGTTTCAGTGGCAGAGCTATTGTCAGCTCAGTGACCAGTGGGTTTTTAATCAGCCCTTTCCTTTTTGCGTTTGCACTCTGCCCTACTTTCTCATTAAATGGTGATAGTGCATTGTTGAAGAAAGCAGTCAAGTGTAAATTTCATTTTTTGCTTCAGCTAATGCCACCGTTAGAGGTGGATTTACACAACTGCGAATATTCCCTGACTCCAGGCAGGAGGCGTAAAATCGATACAGTTTAAATGTTTTAACAAAATAAAATATGAGAGGGGGTGGTGGTCTACAGGAGTGATTTAGAGAATACTGGCTGTGTTGATTACAGAACCTTTCCGGTTTCACATACTAATGATGGCTTCTGGTAACTCTAACCGTCATGCCCAGTTTACATAAAATAAACAGAACAATATATGTTTTCCCTCTTCATGAATTTAAGGATGCAACGGACATTAAGGTATGGGTTTATTGGCAGCAGCGGGGGACCTTGCTGTGGGTGGAGTCTCTTTCTTAGCCAAGTGTTTGATTCTTTTGCTGTGAAAGTAAAAGGGATTGAAGTGAGAATGACTGCCTCGATTGGATTCTTTATAAACTTTGTTAAATCAGGGAGAACTGATTCACTTTTCAGTGACTTCGACCTCCGGGTGGTAAAAGTGTTGTTTAAGGTGCTTTCTTCACATCTTGCAAATTGACAGTGCCCTAAGTTTTCTGTTAGGGGCTGTATGTGAGAGAGAGAGAGAGCCATAGGCTGAATTATAGAAGTTAGAGATGAAAAAGGATGTTGGATCATCCAGTCTGTTCTACCCAGTGCAGGATTGTTTCCCTCCAGCATATTCCCTAGTCTCTCTTGTCCAGCCTAGATTTACAAATCCAAATCCTGGGGCTTCTGTCACTTCTCAGAGGAGACTGTTATATAACCCAACAGCTAAGGACACCGGGGGTAAGTCAGGGCTTGCTTTCTTTCCCTCACCCATACTGGACCAGAAAGACTCTCCCAGCCCAGCAGCTTTTTCTCCCATCCTCTATATGAAGAGGAATATTGGCAGCTGGGAGAAACTTGCATTTGAGGGGGAAAGCTGCAGACTTTCTGAGCTCATTCACCAAAGCAGGCAGCACCACTTATGGATAAAGGTGCAGAAGGTATTTAGGCACTTCCCAGCTCCCGGAGTCTTCTCTCATCTTGCCTCGCCTCCCCTTTGATGCAAATCCCCTGAACTCAGTGGTACCATCTGGGAAACCAGACTCACAGGGACCTTCATAGCCTCCTAACAGCAGCATATTCACTTGATTCTGAGACTTGAGCTCTGGACACTTTTTTCTCATTGGCTGTTGGTCCCCCTTGATCCTCACACTTCTCCTATCAACGCAGTCCTTTAGCTGCTCAAGCCCTCTCTACTAGCTGCTTCTCCCCCTCCAATTCTTCTCTCCCTTCACCAACTTCTTCCTTAATACCTTCTTCCCTGCTTCTACCCCAATAGCTCACTAACATAAATTAAAAAAGCTAAAAATATATTTGAACTGGGCAAGGGGGCGGGGAGGAATCCTTCACAAATAAAATGCCCATTAAGCTGCATGCATGGATAACTAAGGGCTTGTCTACACTACAAAGTGAAGTTGACATAAGGCAGCTTATGTTGACCTAACTGCGGAGGTGTACACACTGCAATGCTCCTCCCACCGATTCAACTCTCATGCTACGCCAACATAATAAAACCACTTTGACGAGAGGCGTAGCACTTAGGGCGACATAGTTAGAGTGCCGCAGTGTCAGTGTAGACCCTGCATTGCTTATGTTGCCCTAAGTGGCCTCGAGGAGGTGTCCCACAGTGGCCGCTCTGGTCACCAGTTTGGACTCTGCTGCCCTGCAGTCAGGTACACAGGCATGCACCCCTCCCCTTTTTGCATTTTTGAAATTCTTCTTCCTGCTTGCTTGGCATGGAGCGCTCACATAGCATCTGCGTAGCTGACCATGACAGCTCCCTGGAGCAAACACGCTCCTGCCTGGAGTACACCAGAAGTGGTGGGTCTGTGGGGAGAGGAAGCTGTGCAGTCACAGTGCTGCTCCAGCCGTGGGAGCTTTGATATCTAAGGGCAGATTGCTCCTGGTGTGGGGAAGGGGTATGACAGGGACATGCATCAGTGCCATGCAAAGCTCAAGGAACTGAGGCAGGTGTCCCAGAAGGCAAGGGAGGCCAATAGTCATTCTGGTGTGTCACCAAAGACATGCTGCTTCTACAAGGAGCTGCAAGCCATCCTTGGTGGTGACCCCACCTCCACCACCAAGAGCCCCAGGGATACTTCAGGGGGGCTGGAGACAGTGGCCAGGTGAGTGCACCCTGAGTAGGACGTGGTGGGACAGACAACAGGGACACATGATGGCATGGTGAGCCAGAATCTTTTTTTTTAACTCCAGAGGGGTCTAGCCAGTCCCAGCACTCCAGCTCTGGCGTGCCTGATGCAGGAGAGGGAAGCTCTGGTAAGTACTCGTGCTTCGATACTGTAGGGAGATGTGAGATAGTGCTCTGCTTTTTTTAATCAGGATAGAAGAGGGGTTGAAATACAAACTACACCCTATGCTGGCTACCTGCTTCTCATTCCCCTGTGCTGCTAGGCAGAGCGGGTCCTGCGGAAAAGTTTGTTTATGCCACACTGGGATGTATAGTAGAAAGACGCAGTTAGAGCATTCTGCTGCTATATATTCGCTTCTGCTGGAGGTACTCATCCTTATTGCCCGCCTTCCTTCCTCATTACTCACTTTTTGATCATTTGTGCTGTCTTACTCGGGAAGTAATATTTTGTGGTATCTTCATGTCGTATCTTTGGCTAATATAGTTTATAAGCTCTTCTGGGCAAGAACGGTTTCTTTAAAAAAAAAAAATCTGTAAAGCTTCATGCAAAGTGTTGACAATATGTAACTGTTTAATGTTGCAATCCAGTAATCAGGGGCCCACCCTCCATGTAGGAGAGTATTAAGCAAGTGTCCAGTTTTCAAATGAATTCCTAAATATTGACAGGGAAAATTCATTTTACTTTAGAATGAGCTGGGATTGAAACCTTCATACCTTGAGATATAGCTACACTTCTGGCTGCATGTAGAGAGTACAGATACTGCACTGTCAGCTAGCATGGTTCTAAATAACCGTGTCAACGGTGAGACACCGGTGAAGTGTTTAGAGTAGAGTGCTCCTTGGGGCTGAATGGCTACGTGGACTCTTTTTACACCCAAGCCGTGCCTCCATGCTATTTTTAGCAGTGCAGTGCAGCCTGCTGTCGTAGCCTTTTTCCCTACTCTCCCCCCCCCCCCCCCAGCCAGAGCCTTTCCTTACCGCCTCCCTGCTTCCGGAGCCTTTAACTGTGGTGTGTAGCTACACACCACAGTAACAAGTGTAACACAGCCTGCCTTTCACTGTGATGTGTAGCGCCACATATAGTGCCTGTAGTGTACGCTCCGCCATAAATGTAGACACAGCCACAGTGTGTTATCTGCCAAATCACCCAGCCACTTACAGCCTCACTGGGTGTTTAATTCACAAACCGTTTAAATGATCTGTCGTCCTTCACAAAAGAACCCCAGCACTTACAGCCCTTGTGCATGTTAAACTTTCATGAAACGTCTTCAATTAAAATGAACCTTTTGGAGCTCACACTGTTTATATGCAAAAAAATGGTTATTGCCATAAAAATCCCAGGAGGGGAGCTGAGAAATGCAATAAAATTTCACACTGTTTAATACTTATCACCCCTGGGTATCTAGTAGGTTTCCACTAACTAAATGTGAATGTGAATTCCATTTTCTTTAGCTGCTGAATCTGCTTTATCAGCCAGTGTGCTTCTGTTGCTGCCCACAGAGAAGACTGTTATGAGTATCTCCCTTTGAAATGCGTTGCATTTGTTCAGATTTCCTCTGTCCTCACTTACTGAGCTACGTTTCTTTAAACTGGTTTATTTCCAGTGACATGACTGAATCTCATATTTGGACTCATTTGGTCAATTCTTGGCTGCTTTTGGACAGAACTTTGTAGAAAGTCTGTAAGGAAAAGGGAAGTTGATTATCCTCCGTTCTCCCCTAGGGCAGCCTGAAGTATCAGCATCAGAGCTGGATGTCCCAAATTTATGCTTAGGACCCCAAATGGGACCCTCTGTTTCATCATCTGACAAAATTCGCTTTAAACACCATTTAACCTTTCAACTTCGCTGCAAGGCAATATAGTGAAAGTTTTGAGCAAGCTAATGCTTCTCTGGTTCCTTCTCCCTCATCCGAATCTCCAAACCCCTCCTTCACCCAGAGTCCTACGGGAGGCTGCAAGAAGAGTGTTTAGGCTTCCTCTGTCTTCAGTAATTCATCCTCAAGTGTGCTGTGCACACCATTAGGCTGGACAGAAGCAGCAAAATACTTTTCGTCATGAAGAAATCACTGTGCTACCCGCGCCACCTGACGCCACCATCTCCGCCTCTTACCTTCCCCTCCATAAATCATAATTACTGTGTATTCTCTCTAGTTTGGCTTCCACTGAGACAACAGGGGATACCCAGTTTCCCATCCATAACCTTGGAACAGCACTAACCAGATTTGTCTGCTCTCATTTCTCTTCTGTTATCTGAAATTAAGGTGATTTTTCCCCCTAGCTGGCTGTCCAGATCCCAGGCCTATATCTCTTTTATTTATTGTATTTCTGCATTGTCCCTACAGATACTGAGTGAAGACTTTGCCCTGTCTTACTTTTGACACTTACTTTGTAATGACTTCAGTGCTTTATGAGGTTTTTGCCTTTCACAAGGAGGTATTATTATTCCTGCCCTAAATGTGATTACAACAAAAGCGTGGCTTTTCTGTTGAATCCTATATATCTATTTTAAGTACTGATAGAGATTCCATTACCATAATATCTGAGCTCCTCATAATTTTCATAATGCATTTATCCTCATGCCTTCCCTCCAGGTAGGGAAGTCCTGTTATCCCCATTGTACAGCTAGGAGACCTGAAGCACAGAGAGTCTTAAGTGACTTGCCCAAGGTCATACAGGAAGATTGTGGTGGAGCAAGGTCTTGAACACATTTCCGCAGCTAACTTTTAATGACTGATACAAATGCAAAACATGAAAACATGTGCGTGGCAAAGCACAAATGCAGTAGCTATTGTCCCATCTGTTACAGATGGAGGTGACTGTCAAGAGCGAGAGGTTCATTCCTACTTTTTGAAGTAAAGTATTATGGCAGAAGCAAAAGTAATTGCCATTAGGGTCCTAAGTCTGGCTTCAGTCTAAATAAATCCCAGTCACATCAGATATTGGTAGCCTGTTGTAGATTCATACTACAGGCATCATTTCGCTGAGGGCTTGCATGCATGCTGTTGAAAACCTGTTAAATCATTAACTTCAGTTGCAGCCAAGGTGTGAGAGAAAATCCTTCTAAAATGTGGTAAGTTTGCAATGGTATCAGTTGTCCAAAGGAACTGTCACCACTTTAGAGAAGGTTTTTGCTTTTAGAATTAGTCATTTTTAGCCATAGAGGGAAATATGAGCATCTTAAATATGCAAAAATTACATTTTTGTAACTCCAAAACCTAATAGGTTGACCAAGTTAACTTTGCTACCATGCTGAGAACTCATATAGTGGCACAACTTTGATTGTAGAGGCGCACATTGTTTCATATGTATAGACAAGTATATGTACGGTATACAGTTAGGAGTACACTTTGTAATTACATTGCTTATAGTGCTAGTAGCCTCTACATCAGTGGCTTTCAACTTCTTCCATGCAGTGGGTCTCCCATCCATTTTGCCATTTCCGAAAGGAAGTGGTCACACATCCCTTAAGCCTCTTTGCAACTCCCATATTGAGAGCTCATGCTCTATTTGTTTCCTGCGTATCAGTAGAGACAGTGACTGCCGAGGAAGCTGTTTTCCTCCCACAAAAATGTAGCTAGGTGGGGAATGGAAAGTATAATAGTATCTGACTCTTGCATAACACTCTTCATCCATAGATCTCAAAGTGCTTTAACAAAGTAGGTTAGTATTATAGCCCCATTTTACAGATGGGGAATCCGAGGCACTGACTTTCTTTGTATAAGGTCTGGGTCATGAGTGAGAATAGTTTGTATGAAGACTGCATGTCGGAAGGGTTATTTCTAACCCCAGATATGTGTAAGTGTGTTAAGGGTGTGGGACCCTAGGGGTGAAAAGTGATTTTATTTGTTGTTACTGGCAGATTGGTCTGAAGTTTTTTGGTACTCAGGGTTAAGATTCATCTTAGCTAGATGTGGCAACAAGAATGACAACACTGTATAAGTTAATTGGTTAGATATACGTGTTGAATTCATCCAACCTCTTTTTGTATAAATACCTGCTGTGTATCATATATACACTATTTGAAAATGCAGCATGAGAGATCCTTTCGAGATATGAATGGATATTACCAGCAGCTGTTGTACCTAAAATAAAACCTCTGGAGGGAAAATCTAAGTTAGGCTGTGCAGTACGTATTGTTTTGTTCTTTTTATACCACTCACTTGCCAGTTTTCCCCAATCTAGGGCAATTCTAATGGAAACTTTGACCTCGTTTCTGTATGTCTTAGCAGAGGGTAAAATCTCCTGGTCTTTGTAATACTGTGCTGTTCAGTACAGGTTACTTCAGAGTTGCAGTGATCTTGAATTTGGAGTAAGAGCTTTACAGTTGAGTTTTGTTAGATGACTGCTGGCTGACTGGGTGTTTAAATGACTCTGCTCTTTGGGTTTTAATGTGCTCATGTAGTCTATAGTGGTTGCATGGGGGAAATAGTGTGCCTGTTTCACAGAGACAAAAGAAAAAGGGTGTTTAACACCTTGCATGAGGAGATTTGCATTGGAAAATGAGATGAAAGTAGAGAAATACAAAAAGCTAAATTAATCCCCTCAGCACAGAATGGGTTTCTCATCTGATTTTAGGGTGGTTAGGCTGCTTGCCCTCTCTGTTACCATGAAAAATGAGGAGTCCACTTACATCTGTAGATTTTACTGTTTTGTTTCATACTGGATCCTGTGTCCATTTGGAAAGTGTGAATGTCTGGACTGGTTTTTAAAGTGCTAATGTCTGCTTTTGGTCCAGATCGCTCTGATTAACAACTAAGAACATAAGAACGGCTGTACCAGGTCAGACCAAAGGTCCATCTAGCCCAGTATCTGTCTGCCGACAGTGGCCAATGCCAGGTGCCCCAGAGGGAGTGAACCTAACAGGCAATGATCAAGTGATCTCTCTCCTGCCATCCATCTCCATCCTCTGACGAACAGAGGCTAGGGACACCATTCTTACCCATCCTTGCTAATAGCCATTTATGGACTTAGCCACCATGAATTTATCCAGTTCCCTTTTAAACATTGTTATAGTCCTAGCCTTCATAACCTCCTCAGGTAAGGAGTTCCACAAGTTGACTGTGCGCTGCGTGAAGAAGAACTTCGTTTTATTTGTTTTAAACCTGCTGCCTATTAATTTCATTTGGTGACCCCCTAGTGCTTGTATTATGGGAATAAGTAAATAACTTTTCCTTATCCACTTTCTCAACATCACTCATGATTTTATATACCTCTATCATATCCCCCCTTAGTCTTCTCTTTTCCAAGCTGAAGAGTCCTAGCCTCTTTAATCTTTCCTCATATGGGACCCTCTCCAAACCCCTAATCATTTTAGTTGCCCTTTTCTGAACATTTTCTAGTGCTAGAATATCTTTTTTGAGGTGAGGAGACCACATCTGTACACAGTATTCGAGATGTGGGCGTACCATGGATTTATGTAAGGGCAATACTATATTCTCAGTCTTATTCTCTATCCCCTTTTTAATGATTCCTAACAGTCTGTTTGCTTTTTTGACCGCCTCTGCACACTGCGTGGACATCTTCAGAGAACTATCCACGATGACTCCAAGATCTTTTTCCTGACTCGTGGTAGCTAAATTAGCCCCCATCATATTGTATGTATAGTTGGGGTTATTTTTTCCAATATGTATGTAACCCCTCTGCCAGGCTGAAACAATAGCAGCAAGGGCCAGGTTCAATACCTAGGGGTCCCTTCCCCACAACGTAATGCAGACCAGCTCGAGCCCCCACCCAGTGACCTGGGAAAATCTTACACACACCCCTGGGTGCCTCAAGGAGGCAATACTTCCCCTCTCGCAAGCACAGACTCTTGGTGTAGCAGAAAAGGTTTAATTACATAAGATAAACAACAACAAGCATGAAATTTGGAAAATACCTCAACTGGAGTTCATAGGTCAAACCGTGAGCAAAGACCCACCCCAGCAACTTGGGCCGTGTCCTTCTCTCTGGGCCCTTGAGTCCAGCAACCCCCCTAAATCACCCACAGTCCCAAAAGTCCCACAATTCAAAGTCTCTGTCCCGGGTCAGGCAGCCCAGAGTTCAAGAGTCTCTTTGCAGAGGTCCCCCTCCCCAGCCTAGGTAGAAAGGGGCACCTTACGTGGTTCGGGGCCAACTGCCCTGCCTCTTCGTGGGGTTCTGCTTCCACTAGTCATCCCCGCAAACAGCTCAGCTCCGCTTACTCTGTGGGCTGCTCCACTCTGCCAGCTGCTCTGGTCCACCAGCTGTCCTGTGATCCGCTCCAGCCGTCCTCACGAGCTGCTCAGCTCCACTCACCCAGTGGCTGCACAAACTGCTCCACTCTGCTCTGCCAGTATTGCTTCAGGCTCCCCCACTCATCAGCACAGTGCTCTCAGCTCAGCAAGTCCAGCTCTTCAGTGATTTCAGCTCCACTCATTAGCACAGTGCTCTCAGCTCAGCAAGTCCAGCTCTTCAGTGATTTCAGCTCCACTCATTAGCACAGTGCTCTCAGCTCAGCAAGTCCAGCTCTTCAGTGATTTCAGCTCATAGTAGGGGAGCCCCAGTACCAGTGAATTCAGCTCAGTAACCTGCATCTAGATTCTTAAGGGAATCAAAAGTTAACTCTGACATTCCACAGTGGAGAGAAGCATAGGTGGAACTGGTGCTTCTGACTCACACAAAGAGCCTGCACCACCAAGTACAGATACCTGTCCCCAGCCTCTCTCTTTTCAATGGGTTTTGGAACCCATGTGCCCCATCTAGCAAGCGCTATCCAGCTGACAATGAAACCCCCCATCACAAGACAATTTTGTAGTTCCCCATTTACCCAATCAGGGTGACAACATTTCATTCCTCCTGCCCCAATAACAATGAAATTGGGGCTCCCACAGCTGTGAAAATAACCATCCCATGCTGCTTTGTGGTATGCTAAGTGGGGTGGGAGTGCCCATGCAAATAACCGAAATACCAATGCAACACTTTCCGCACTCCCCATAATTTACCACCAGATGTCAGGGTGGGGCTCATCCTGACTCTGCTTACATGTATTACTTTACATTTATCCACATTAAATTTCATTTGCCATTTTGTTGCCAAATCACTTAGTTTTGTGAGATCTTTTTGAAGTTCTGCACAATCTGCTTTGGTCTTCAGTATCTTCAGCAGTTTAGTATCATCTGCAAATGTTGCCACCTCACTGTTTACCCCTTTCTCCAGATCATTTTTTAATAAATTGAATAGGATTGGTCCTAGGACTGACCCTTGGGGAACACCACTAGTTACCCCTCTCCATTCTGAGAATTTACCATTAATTCCTACCCTTTGTTCCCTGTCTTTTAACCAGTTCTCAGTCCATGAAAGGATCTTCCCTTTTATCCCATGACAGCTTAATTTACGTAAGAGCCTTTGGTGAGGGACCTTGTCAAAGGCTTTCTGGAAATCTAAGTACACTATGTCCACCGGATCCCCCTTGTCCACATGTTTGTTGACCCCTTCAAAGAACTCTAATAGATTAGTAAGACATTGATTTCCCTTTACAGAAACCATGTTGACTACTGCTCAACAGTTTGTTTTTCTATGTGTCTGACAATTTTATTCTTTACTATTGTTTCAACTAATTTGCCCGGTACCGACGTTAGGCTTATCGGTCTGTAATTGCTGGGATCACCTCTAGAGCCCTAGCAGGAGTTTTGTAAACAAATAATTCTTACGCTCTACTCCACACTGATTAGGCCTCAGCTGGAATATTGTGTCCAGTTCTGGGCTCTGCATTTCAGGAAGGATGTGGACAAATTGGAGAAAGAGCAACAAAAATGATTAAAGGTCTAGAAAACATGACCTGTGTGGGAAGATTGAAAAAACTGGGTTTGTTTAGTCTGGAGAAGAGAAGACTGAGAGGGGACATAACAATTTTCAAATACATAAAAGGTTGTTACAAGGAGGAGGGAGTAAAATTGTTCTTAATTTCTGAGGATAGAACAAGAAGCAAAAGGCCTAAATTGCAGCAAACACAGTTTAGGTTGGACATTAGGAAAAACTTCCTAACTGGCAGGGTAGTTGAGCACTGGAATAAATGGCCTAGGGAGGTTGTGGAACCTCCATCATTGGAGATTTTTGAGAGCAAGTTAGATAAACACCTATCAGGGATGGTCTAGAGATAATACTTAGTCCTGCCATGAGTGCAGGGAACTGGACTAGGTGACCTCTCGAGGTCCCTTACAATCCTACAATTCTCTGATTCTGTGAAAATATACCTTTTTTTACTTCAGTCTTAAAATATTCCAACATAAAAAGCCAAGGTAGGGAAAAAAGTCAGTGATGTAAAGAAGCAAAAGGCACCAAGTTTAAAGATGTTTGCCATTTAACTGGCCAAGATAGGAGAGGGCAAATTTGTTTCGCCTCTACTCCCAACCCACAGTCCTGGCATTTATAAACCCTTCAGAGCGACCATTGATACCACAAATTGTACTTTCATCTTGATCACTTCAGTGACTTTCTCATAGTTAATTTGGTTCCTTTTGTGGGAAATACACATTTAGGTGGCTTCTTTTCAGCATGTCTATTTTATCTGGCATTGCAGAAAGTTGCTTCTTTACTGTGTGGGGAAAATGAAATGGACTAAATTGACATCAGTCTTGCCTGGTCTGGTAAAGCACTCAGTCATTACTTATAGAACTTTGAAACACAGTGCTATTGAGAGATACACTCCAGACCTTTTGAATCAGTCTCTACACTTGTCCATTTGCGAGAGAAAGCAATCAAAAGGTAGCTTGTTAGACTCACTGTACCTTCACAGATATTTTAAAGACATCTGGCTTATCAAGCTAGAAATTACACCGGCTAAAGAAGAATTTTTAGTTGACCACATGGTTGTAGCGACACCAGACAACACACTCAATCACATGCAAAGTCATATTTTAAGTTGCAACAGTTATGGAAAAATGCATAGCTGAGGAAAATCATGTTATATGTGATCTTCCCTGTAATCCTACACTAGAATTTAGTCACCACTGTTCCCTGGCTTCTGGTGATCTGTTTCCCCTGGCATCTGAGATTATTTCTCTTGAAATGGACAATTTCTCTAGCAAATGGACAAGTTTGGAGACTGATTCAAAAGGTCTGGAGTGTTCTAGGTCTGCCAGTTGGAGTGTGTTTGGTTTATTGCACTTGGTGTGGGTTCAGATATCCAGTGAAAAGGTCAGATTGTATGGGTGAGAGGGAGTGATTGTGCCAATGAAATCCCAGTTCCACTCTCCATGCCAGGCCCCAACCACAATCAGAGAAGTTGGATGTTCCCACTAAAATTATCAGCTCTAATTATATTGAAATGTAAATTTCAATTATTGCTATTCTTCACAGTTAACACACTAGATTAATGGGGAATTTCACATTTGTCTTTGAATTATGTGTGCAGACTTTAAGGCTGTACTGATTATATATCTGTCATGTTACCTTCCCAACCATATGGGCGATAAGCTAAACATCTTTTAAAATCCTGGAGAAATGGAAAGGGCCAAGGGAGAAATTCCGTTGTGGTGTATTCCCAAGTACCATGTTAGTCTGAATCCTGCTCTGAAATGCCTTGGGTGAAGGTACACCAACCAACCTGTCTGTGTACAAAGCAAAAAAAGAGTAAGAGAGGAGGAATTTAAACATAAAATCTGTGTACTTTTAAGATTAGACTAGAAATTCAGCAACCAGAGCTGTTCTCTAAATGTAAATTGGGGTTTAGATAACATGGCCACAGATTACTGCACCAACTGGTGAAACCAAGGCAGTACATATTTTAAATCTTCAATTCAGTTGTGCAAAAACCCAAGGCAACTGAAGTTGTTGTTTGCTCTTAGCCCTTGTTTTGCTCCCTTGATATTTAAAACTACAGCCACATTTTCAAAAGTAACCAGTAGGTCTTTGTTCCTTGGTTTCTGGGTGTCAAACCCAGGGCCTGAATTCTGGAAGTGCCGAGCACTCACAACTTCTATTGACTTCAACTGGATTTATGGGTGCTAAGCACTTTTGAAAAACTGGGGCCAGTATAGCTTGAGCTCTCAAACGAAGGCATCCAGAATTGGCTATTGTCATCCACTGAAAATGTAGGGCCCTAGTCTCCCCCATCGACTCGCACTCCTTACCTTTCAGTCAATTCAGGTGTTACTTTCTGAGCACAGTACCCCACCAGCTTTGCAGGCCTTGGCTTCCCCGTTTCTGTACCACCATTCACGTATGAAACAAGTGAGAATACCAGCAATTAAATAATGTGAAACTGATCTCTGTTTGCAAGATTCAGCAGGGAGTCTCAAGAAAGCAAGTGCAGATTGGTCATGCTGCTCTATGGATTAGTTTGCTTTTCCCTCTTCAGGCTGCTGTTTACTGGCTGAATGATTGAGATACCAATTAAAATACGTTGTTAACTAGTTTTATAAAACTAGGCTTGACTATATTTAACACTATTGCTTGCAGTGCTCTTACAGAAGCTTGAAAATGAAATATTTCCAGACTAATTTGTTCAATTTTTACATGACGAATATCTGTCTGTCTGTCTCTCTCACACACACGCCTCTCTTGATGCTTCTAATGGAATGAAAGCCAACATGGCTACTGTCATTACTTGCTTCTGCAGTGGCATCTACAAGGGCAGGAGGAATGTGCACAGTGCTGAGTGCAGTATTTGCTATTTAACTGATTATTGGAGGACCTCCTGGGGAGCTTATAATTGTATTTGCTGTTTCAAACCAAATTGTTGGCACTTCTCTTGAGTGAGTGGTGGATTAAAAAAACATTTTTAAACCAAGAAGAACCTGAGGACATTTTGGACTAGCCTATAATAGTTCTTAAATGTGCATAAGAAGTTGTAGACTAAATGAGAGCATCCTATTTTAAACAAAGGCGCTGAAGACACTGATTTAGTTACACTTTCCATCTTCAATTTGTGGAAGGGGGGAAAGAAAATGTCATGGACTGTGTCTGTCCCGGGAGAAGATATTGGCTCTTATACTTGGCATTGACAGGTCTTTTTGGATAAAAGAACTGTTGACTACTAGGGGCCAAGCAGTAGCTGTGTGTGCTGTACCAGGCTTGGGGTGTAAGATGGGAGATGACAAGGTGAAATTGTTAGATGACTGGTGACTCAGTGAAGGTTTTTCCTACAAGGAAGTTGGCAATAGGTTTGTAGTATAGAGTGGTCCATGGGGTATTATTGTTTTTCTGGCTTTTTTTCTTTCTTTCTGTGCATGGAGATATGTTAAAAGTACTGGATACCATTACAGAGTTTTATTTTAATTGCTTTTGGTGTGTCAACTGCACTAGAACGCTGAGGGCCATTTATCTGTCTTAAATTTGTATCATGTGGTTAACTTGGGTGTGAATATTTCTTGCATTCTAGAGACGATATTCAGCTTCAGGTTGCCCAAATTAGTTGAACCTTTGCAATATTGCCATGAAAATTTACCCGGGACAAAATTTACTTGTATATCCTTACCCTGTTGAAGATAATGAAAAAGCTAACAACACATTTATTGTCTGTTTTTAAAAAATAAATAAATACAGTGACTTGCCTCAGGTGAGCAGAAGTATTCAAGGATCCTTTAGTTAATGTTAATTATACGGCATTTGGTGCTATGTAAATGTTAAGGATTATTATCCATATAGGAATCTGCATTCTCTTATTTCAAGGTAGTGTTTTCTTTATAACATATACATCACCCCACTGGATGAAATTAACTATTTTAGAAACCCCTTAAAAGAACTGGATTCACGCAATTTGAGTTCTATTCAGAAAACATTAAAGGAAAAGTGTCCATTTTAAATTTGACTGTAAATAAAATTCTTTGCAAAAATAAGCTCTGCAATTACCTACAGCTAATAGAAATGTTTCCACATATTTTGTAAAAAGGAAAGCAGTTGTTTTTAAAGAATTTCCCTCTCCATATTAAAAACACAAATATTGGAGCATTAAGATCCTGAAAGTGAAAGATGATAAACAAAAGTGAAGCTGACTTAATTGATTTTCATTGCTGAGAGAAGTGAAAGATACAGCACCAATAAAGACAAGTAGATTGGGTTTTTAAAATGTACGTAACATAATCCGACGTTTTATAAACAACATATGTAAAGCTTGTAACATATAATTTTAAAGTTTATAGCGTCTCTTTAAAATGATTCTCTCACTTTTAAAAAACATACAATCAGTAATTTTTTTTATTGGAGCCATGAAATCATTAGCCTCGAACCAGATTTATGAATTTGGTAGAACTAGGGCTATTTTGTTAAACTGGTTAAAATAATTCTCTGTGGAACTTTTGTTTATTGAAGATATTTAACAATTTCATTAAACTGACTACATTCCTGTGAAGTTGTTTGACTTTTGACTTATCTGACCATTATGTCAAGCAGATTTGCATTACACTAAAACATCTATTTGTAGAATACATTGAACATGTGAAAAGTATACAACTTTTGTGACTGTGATTTGTCTGGTAGATAACCTTTTAAATGGCAGTAATCTACCACGGGAAATCACTTTGACTGGTTGTACGAGTTGACAAACTGGTAATGCCAGTAGCTTTTACAAAACTGATTTCAGAGCTATGAAAAGCTGTATGCATAACTTCAGTATGTCAGCTCACTTGTGTTTTTGACTTGACCAATAGTGATGGCATTCAGAGTTGCTTTGCGAGTTACCCTTAACACGGGAGCATTTTTATGCAGAACACTTAAAGGAGCATTTCACAAATCCTTGACTGCTTTCATCACAGAGCTCATGTAGAGTTTCCCAGCTGCTGAGCTCTCAGTTTGGAACATCATTTACACCTAGCATCTTTTAGATGAAGTTTAGCCATAACCAAAATTCAGTCTGTGAACAACCTCACCTGTGTTCTAGTGAGAGGTTAGTGGGGTGATGTCTTTTCCCATAGTTTTGTAATTGTCTCCTGAAATCGTCTATATATATATATATATATATTTGCTAGAAACCAACCATAGTTCAGCTTGGAATTTCCTTCATTGTTTTCACACAATGGCTAATTCTTTTTTCACTGGGTTGATGAATTTGATAAGATGGCTGGTTTAATGTATTTGTGCAAGACTCAGAAGAATTTTAATTATTTTAAAAAATGGATATTTTCATGGTTTCATGAAACTGTTCATTCATCCATTTGTTCTAACACATATATTTTAAGGTTTGGAGTAGAGACACGCAGTCTGGCACATTTGCTGTAGCAGATATCTGTCTGTAATGTATGAATCCAGATTTTGAGAATGGTATCTCACAGACAGATGGCAATACTTTAACAAAGAAACTTTCAACTTTCAACAAAGAAATTGTATAGATAGAAGCTTTCTCCTTTTTAACTAGCCTGCTTCACCTGCCTGATTTCTTTGGTGATTTGTTGTTTGAGCTCCAGTGATAGTGATATTACAATTTGCAACTGTGGCAGTAACTGTATTAATGCACCAGTGATGGAAATCAGTGCGTTCCCATGTCCCTCCAGTCAAAGCACTATTGAATCCTGTCGGTAGGCTGTCAGTAATGAAAGAGACAGCGCAGGATTGCTCATTGTGCCTAAGCTGGATCTCTTGCAGCTGTTTGTTCTTTGCAGAACTTGTTTTCTCTCTCAGTCCTTATGTAAAAGGCCAGGAGAATACCAGCTCCCTGTTTTGAGTCCCTAAGACCCTTTTGAAGTATCTGCAGTAACTCTAACCTATTGCAGTTGCAAATCCTCCTGCCGTTCTGCAAAGCGACTGGAGAGGATGTGAAGCGCAGGATGCAGAGTTGCTGAATACTTCTTCCCACTTTCCTCCTGCACCTTCCTCTTGAAGGAACACCCCCCACCCCCCACCCAAGAACAACCAACGTGTCTCATTTAAGAAGAGCAACAAGGGTAGAATAAGTGTTTCCTTCTTTGAAAACTGCACTCAGGAAATTGCATGTAAGAATTATTTAACCTAGCAGACTTTTTTTTTTGTAGAAACACCACAATTTTACCCAAACCTCCCACTCTCTGCACTTTTTCTGCCTTTCTTTCTCCAGTGAGTCTAGATTCTTGTGAATAAAGTAAAATAGAATCATCCCCCCACCCAATTTTTTTCTTCTTGCTTGAGAGAATTGATAATGGAGAGAGAGCTTGCTAAAGGAAAACTGCACTATTATTAATCACCTAAATTTCCATCTCCAATTAGAAAGAAGAAATCTTGACACATCATATAATAAGATGGCAGTTTCCTGTTGCCCTCTAATGTTTAGTCATATGTGGGTTAACACCAGGGAAATGTAGTTTATAATACTTACATAATTACAGTATGAAAACTAGTGCTTTACATTTTCAAACCACCGTACAGAGGTTAACTAAACTCACTATGCATCGGGCTTATGTTTTTCAGACTTGTAATTTTGTGACTCACAACAAAAGTTGGTGACTAAACACTGTTAAATCTACCATTTAAAATAATTTATTGTACAACAGCTTGGAAGGTGTAAGCTTTTCTCATGCATTCCAGCGGTGAGCACCTTTTTCTGTGACCCACAGCAATCACCTGTTCAGCAGAAAGCCCAGTCTGAAGTATCAGTCAGAAAAATGGCAGTACCACAAATGATCAAACAATGACAGCTACTTCTAAAAATGGTGGATTGAAAAGTAATATATGTATATTCTTAGTGCAGCTCTGATACTTGGGGGAAGACTTTTTCAAAAGCACAAATAGCAGTTCGATGCCAAACACCCATTGACGTGCAATGTGGGTTAGGTTCCACCTTTGAAAATCTCTCCATCTGAAATAATATACCTGACTGAAAACTACAGTTTTCCTTTATGACTCTGATCCCATCTCCAGAACAAATTACCACTTCCCTTTCTCCTCTCTTAATTTTTCTCAAGGCTTCAGACTAAACTATACAGACGCTGACAGGTCGGTTTTATTATCAATAACTTCAACCTGTGTTGTACAGCTGTCTGTCTGTTTGCTTGGAGAGTCTATAATAAACTTTCTATTTAGAAAAGAAATAACACATGTTGGCCAGAGCAGCCTTGGGAACTCCTTGGAAAAGTCATGTCTCCCCTTAAGTAGGTTCATCCTATGTTGGAAGCATTTCTTTTCTGCTACTACTGATGGCAGAGTAATACTTCATACTGTCCACTGGAGTTTTCTGAGATTACTAGATCCTTAAATTCTAGAAGGCATCATCATCTCGAACATTTGACAGCATCAGTAACCAAAAACTCCTGAATTTAAATCCCAGCTCTGCCAATGACTTGTTGTGTGACCCTGGGCAACTCCCTTATCCTTCTGTGCTTACATTCCACATTGACAGAGTGGTGATGCCTACCTGCCTTACAGAAATGTGGCGAGGAGTACGTAGTTAATGTCTGTGTAGCGTTTTATACATTCAAAATACTATATAGGTTGTAAGTACTATTAACATGTCAGAAAAACAAGCTTATTTGCCATTCTTCAATATATTCCCATATCCATTTGAGCTCCAGATATGCTCCTCATGAATTTCCTTTTGTCAGAACTCTTAGCCTGTCTTCTTGTTGCAACAAAACTCCTGAATTGCCTCTAGTTGAGCATCTGATGGGGTTAACTATATGGTGAGCTTGAAGAGGGGAGTGTTCTGGCTATTAGTGTGGCAAAAAGCATTATCTATTATTTGTCTCACACTTCCATAGTGTCTTTCTTCAGAGAAGATGAATGAGCTTTACAGAATGTTTGCACCTTATAAAATACGATCACTCCCTTTTTACATATGGGCAACTGAGTCAGAGAGATTGTGACTTGGCCGAGGTCACATTAAATCAGTTAACTATTCAAAAATAGAATCAGAATCCTAACTCCTGGTGCCCTGCCCTACACTACAAGTAATAATCACACTAGTCTTATTTTGTTTCCTAGTTGTAGTGGTTTGGTTCCAGATTCTAGGTTCTGATGTCTTGTGGTCTAATCTACCACTTGTGATTGTCAGTCTTCCCTGAGGTTATGACTGCTGTCTAGAGTTTACTCATTCTAAATTGGATTATAGGATTATCATCATTGCACAATTCATCTTCTTTTCTCAAGCCTTGCAAGTTGGGTCACCAGGTCTCCAGTCTAGCGTCCCATAACTGATGGAACATTGGTGGAGCATTGTGTTCTGCTTGCCTGTGGTGAGAAGTGGGTGTTTGTATAGGAGGTTTGCTTAGTAGTTCTCCCTACTGTGTAAGCCGAGAACACTTTTATCAATTCCTACAGGAACTAACCCTGCCTTTTTAAAGGTCACTTCTGTCTCAGTCAGTTCTTAAAGTTCAAAAGGAAATAAACTACTTAGGGCTGGCATTTTTCAAGTCAAGTGTCAACTTTCCAGGCCCCCAAGGCAGGGAACACAGAGGAGGTAGAGATTAATAACTGAGCCGCTTGGCTGATACAGAGATTGTGCAGGAGCATTCCCTGTTTCTTCTTGGTTCTTTAGGGGTGAGGGGAATCAAATGGAAACATTGCTCAAATAGCTCACTTTCTCTTTTTCACTTTGCAATGCAAAAGTATCAGAAGCTATTTAGAAGTTTTCTTTTTTCATTAGCGTGCTGACAGCGAGTGGAGGGTTTGTCAGCTGCAGTGAAGTAGGACACAAGGAACATTTTATGACAATGCCAATATGTAGAAGTGCCTTCAACCACAGAGCCCTATTATGCAGGGCGGGGGAAAAATGAGGTTTCAGGAGGCATTTGTATGGTGAGGTCTCCAAGCAAGTGCTACCCCTCACTGCATTCACTTCTCTTGCTTACGCAGGGGACAGCAAAATCAATAAGGAAATAAACAGGGAGAATGGGCTTTATTAATCAGGTACAATGGAGGCAGCAGGGGAGATTATAATGGAACACAGGTGGCAATCGAAGGGAGAGCTGAGCATAGACAATCAACTGTAGGCTTCCAAAGTGTCTGTATTGATTGTGGGAGATGTAGGGTACAGAAATATCAGAGCTGCTAATTGGGCTGTTGGATAGCTCCAGAGAATGAGCACTGTGGATTCCTGTTGTAGTTTTTTATTGCATTTTGTAACAAATTTTCCCCCTTGTGTACGTGCTCTGCTGGCACATGGACACTCTCATTTAAGGCACACATGCACTCTTCTTTACATGTGGAGACCTGGATATTCCCACCTTCACACACTTCCACGATGTGAGTGAGGGGAAATAACTCTTCTTCCTTGCAATAGGGTTTTATTACAAAAATAAGGTTGGCAGCAGAATTATGTTCCTTCTCTGCTTTACCTCCAGAAAGATGAAAGAGAGAACTGTTTTTAAAGAGATAAATAAAGGGCCTTAAAGTTTTCCAAGCTAGGCACTAATCTACTCTTAGTCTTACTGTGTGGGCTGATACAAGGTATTGTGATAATGAAACAGCTATCAATACCTTGGGCAAGTAGAATGTTGTTAGTTGGGCTCTGTCTGAGATTTTTCCTTGGCTTCTTTTCTTTCCTTTGTTCATTTGTTGACTGAAATGTCTTTAAAAGAACATTGTTCATCTACACAAAATTTCATAGCGAGAAATGGCTCCTGAGTAAATCTGGGGCAGGTATATTGAAAAAAAGATTGGATTCAGAGTCCTTTTTGTCCATTAATCCCGTTAGACCAGAATGTTTGCACGCAAACCTGATTGGGGTCTGGGCACAGATTAGCATGATTGATTTGAGGACAGAATTTCTACTTCTCTACCCACTACCCTTATCCTAAATACTGTATGCAACAGAGCAGGCACCGCAGTCTTAGCTCTGTCTCCTACTGACACCAGTCTTCTATCACCCTTTTACCCGACCTTCTGCATATACCTGGTTACTTAACTCATCGCTTCCCAAACCACCAATTGTTATGCCCATCATTCAAAACTACAAGAGTTGGGTAAGAATAATCTGATAAAGGGATGTATGCAGACACAAGGGGAGAATTAACAGTATGGTGTATGTGGTTTGTGGTGTATGGTCGTCTTGGTAATGGTAAGAGGTATGCTTATGGGTGGAGCAGTAGAGGGTATGTACTATTTTAATTTCCTGGCTTTTGTGCGTTGTCAGGGATGTTGTGTGTTGCTAAGTGGATTGCAAACAGGGGTGGGGTTTTTTTTTGTATTAATAAATATACCTGATTTCTGCAGTAGATAAAACCACAGCAATTGACTCTAGGAGAGATTTGCATCCAGGATGCCCCATGATTTCATCTGCCTTCAATGTTTTGGATGCTACATCTCTGAAGTTCACCTTCTTATCACAGCTTCACAGAAAAATAAAGAGCCTGGCCTTTCTGCTCATCCAGTAGAGACCTTGAAACATAAAATCTCAATGTAAGGGCTGTTTACTCCCCCACCTGACTGATTTCTGTCTGAAATATTCATTGCTGGGAGGCATCATGGTATGTAATGTTGTTTTCTTAGTCATTTAGAAATATGGATGCAGTAGAATTGATAAAAGCAGCAAAGAATCCTGTGGTACCTTATAGACTAACAGACGTTTTGCAGCATGAGCTTTCGTGGGTGAATGCCACTTCGTCGGATGCAAGAGTGACAGTGGGCATTCACCCACGAAAGCTCATGCTGCAAAACGTCTGTTAGTCTATAAGGTGCCACAGGATTCTTTGCTGCTTTTACAGAACCAGACTAACACGGCTACCTCTCTGATAGTAGAATTGATGTAACTGAGCTCTGAATTTAGTTGCTCTGACAGTTCATTCTTCTATACACGATAGTTTATTCCTGTAGCCTGGTGTTGGTTTAAAAGGCTCTTTAGGCCAGTTGGGTGGGATGAAGCTGGCAGTGGGTAGGGCTTTGTGCCCTGCGGGTAACTTGCAAGAAGTGTCAACCCAGTGAAAGACCCAAGTAACACAGTGACCTTGGGCTTCTATTTTCTGGGCCATATAAAGCATGCTATGCATTTGGAGCTTCTTGGGGAGTAGGGGCAGGTAGGATTCCATTAACTGTTCTTTAATTTAGCATCCTAAAACGTTGGATCCTATCATTCCATACTAGAAAGGATTGCCACTACAACATGTGGTGGCTTTGAGAAGGGGTTTGTCTATGCTTAGCTATCTGGGGCATAACTGGCAAGCAGAGTGAGGGATTGTAGTTGCACTGTGTAGCCAGGATCTGTGAAAAGTGGGCTTGTAGAAGTGTGAGTCATTTCAAACAGACCCAACTACAGGTAGTCAGTTTGATACTCATTCAGATTGTTCTCCTTTGGATAGATTCCAGCTGTCTTTAACTGGATGGCTGATACCAGACACTTAAAGCCTGATTTTCATCCACCTTTATAGCTGTGTAAAGTGGATGTGAAAAGTGGTTAAAATAGATTGCAACAAGCGAGGTAGCTCTTGCTGCACCAGCCAAGGAGGTGGGGGAACTATCCACTCTACCTCCTTTACTTTAACCCTGGGCATAAAATGCTACTATTCCGACCTGGTAATGTTACATTCACTTTGCACAGGTGCAAATGCTGGTGCAAAGCAATATTAAATTTAACAGCGGCCCCAAAGAGTTCTGGAGTGACTTCTCTGGGAGGTATATGTTGTGAAATCTAGAGTTGCCCAGTGGTTGACAAAGCAGACTTTTAGCAGGCATTTGTTTGATTGGTTGTTTTTAATTATTTTTTAATATTCTTCATTCGTTACTTTTAAATAGCACAACATCCTCCTGTGGTGCTATATTTAGTGCAATTACTGTCACTCTGGATTGCTTTGCTATAAAATTCAGGAAGTGGCTTCAGTCACTGCTGTCCAAACAAGTGAAAGCCCTTTTTGATGTTCTGGGGAGGATGAGGGAGGTATGTAGTGAAATTAATTTGATGCTATGAAAGTGAAGGATAGAAAACACTGACTATATGTAAGCATTTCTAGTAGTTAACCAGATGCTTTCCCAATCATCTCTGCACTTTGATCCTAACCATCTATTTTGGACAGATACTGTCAGTGGTGCCTAATTGTGCGCTGGTTATCTGGTTTGGACAAGTATCTATTAGGAACTCGGTAGTGACTAAGGTGACCAGATTTGAAAAATTGGGACGGGGGTGGAGGATAATAGGCATGTATCTAAGACAAAGCCCTGAATATTGGGACTGTCCCTATAAAATTGGGACATCTCGTCACTCTAGTTGTGATCTTCATACTTATTGCCTCTTGAGTCAGACTTTTAGAGACAAAAGGGCCAGTATTTAGTTCCTGGGCAACAGCCTTGCATTTTACTCAGAATTATAATTGAAGTCCCAGTTGTCAAAGAATAATTTTTCAAGTATTCTTTCAGAAAATTCTGTTTCTATAAATGCATTCAGTAGCCTAAGAAAAGCATTCAGTTAAAAAATGTGAGTGAACAGCAGTGTATGATGCTCATTTCATGCTGGAATACTATAATACGCATTGGAAATGAAGTCTGATTGGAAAAGGTCATCGCAGACAGTTGTGTGGAGCCTTCATTAAGCAGTAATGAGTCACAAGTCTGTAAGGGCTCCTTGTCATTAGATTGCAATGGAGGGTTTAAGGTTTTGTTTTTATCATCCAAACACTTTCTGACCCTCTCTTTATTTTATTGAAATAAGCTATTATCTTATTGTCAAGAGTGTAGAATTTCAATAGATTTGTTTACTGACAAGTCAATTCTGTTTTCCCATTTCCCTCCTCCTTTCATTCCCAACCTCCAGGCAGATTTTCCTTCTTCACTCCTCTCTCTGTCAGTCCCCTCCCCCTTTATACCCTGCAGCCTCCTCAACTCTCAGACTGCGTTGTCCAGAATGATGTTCCTCCTCACACTGTAGGTATTACTTCAACTCTATAACAGAACCTTCAGTTGTTCTTGATCTTGGAGCCCTGTGCATCTCCTCTTTAAATGGTGTGACGGGTTGGATCACAGAAACCCCCTTGGGACCTGCCAACCAATGTGCCAAGGCTACTTCTACCCCTGTTTTCCCTGCCAGCTCAGGACTTCAGCACCCTGTCTTGCTGAGCCAGACACTCCTGTCTACTTCAACAAAGACCCAGAGTCTGAATTACCAGCCCCAAGGCTGCAGGTTTACCTGAAAACAGCTCACAGAAGTGTGCTTGTCTTTAGCACCCAGATGCCCAACTCCCAATGGAGTCTAAACCCAAATAAATCCATTTTACCCGGTATAAAGCTTATGCAGGGTAAACTCATAAATTGTTCACCCTCTATAACACTGATAGAGAGAGATGCACAGTTGTTTGCTCCCCCAGATATTAATGCACACTCTGAGTTAATTAATAAGTAAAAAGTGATTTTATTAAATACAGCAAGTAGGATCTAAGTGGTTCCAAGTAGTAACAGACAAAACAAAACAAGTTACCAAGCACAATAAAATAAAATGCACAAATCTATGTCTAATCAAACTGAATACAAGTAAGATCCTCACCAGTTCCAGAATGCGCCCTTTCACAGACTAATCGCCTTTTAGCCTGGGTCCAGCCAGGGCCGGCTTTAGGCCTATTCCACCAATTCCCCCGAATCAGGCCCCGCGCCTAAGAGGGCCCCGCGCCCAGTGAGAATCCCTTCCTTGGCTAGAGGCGCCTTTTTAATTTTTACTCACCTGGTGGCCCTTTCAGTCTTCAGCGGCACTTCAGCAGCGGGTCCTTCACTCACTCCGGGTGTTCGACGGCACTTGAGCGGCGGGTCCTTCGCTTATTCTGGGTCTTTGGCGACAGTTGAGCAGCGAGTCCTTCAGTGCCGCTGAAGACCTGGAGGGAATGAAGGACACACCGCCGAAGTGCCTCAAAAGACTCAGAGCACCGCCCGGTGAATACAAGCCCCACGTGTTTTTTTACATTTTTTTTTTAAGTCATCCCTGCCAGGTCCCCATCGAAACTGTTTGAATTGGGTTCCGCATTTCATAAAGCCGGCCCTGCTTAGGAACCGTAACCCTAGCTCCAAGTGCCCTACCCATAGGAACCCTAACCCTAGGGCAGAAATCCCTACCCATAGGAACCCTAACCCTAGCTCCAAGTGCCCTACCCATAGGAACCCAAACCCTAAGGTGGGACGGCCTACCCATAGGAACCCTAACCCTAGGTCGGGAAGCCCTACCCATAGGAACCCTAACCCTAGGGCAGAAAGCCCTACCCATAGGAACCCTAACTCCAAGGGTTCCTACCCTTAGGAACCCTAATCCTTAGGGTGAGAAACCCTACACATAGGAACCCTAACCCTAGCTCCAAGTGCCCTACCCGTTGGAACCCTAACCCTAGCTCCAAGTACCCTACGCATAGGAACTCTAACCCTAGCTCCAAGTGCCCTACCCTTAGGAAGCCTAAACCTTAGGGCGAGAAGCCCTACCTATAGGAACCCTAACCCTAGCTCTACGTGCCCTACCCTTAGGAACCCTAATCCTTAGGGCGAGAAACCCTTCACATAGGAACCCTAACCCTAGCTCCAAGTGCCCTACCCGTTGGAACCCTAATGCTAGCTCCAAGTACCTTACCCATAGGAACCCTAACCCTAGCTCCAAGTGCCCTACCCATAGGAACCCTAACCCTAGCTCCAAGTACCCTACGCATAGGAACTCTAACCCTAGCTCCAAGTGCCCTACCCTTAGGAAGCCTAAACCTTAGGGCGAGAAGCCCTACCTATAGGAACCCTAACCCTAGCTCCATGTGCCCTACCCTTAGGAACCCTAATCCTTAGGGCGAGAAACCCTACACATAGGAACCCTAACCCTAGCTCCAAGTGCCCTACCTGTAGGAACCCTAACCCTAGCTCCAAGTACCTTACCCAAAGGAACCCTAACCCTAGCTCCATGTGCCCTACCCAAAGGAACCCTAACCCTAGCTCCAAGTGCCCTACCCTTAGGAACCCTAACCCTAGATCCAAATGCCCTACCCTTAGGAACCCTAACTCCAAGAGCCTACTCATAGGAACCCTAACCCTATGGCGGGAAGCCCTACCCATAGGAACCCAAACCCTACGGTGGGACGCCCTATCCATAGGAACCCTAACGCTAGGGCGGGAAGCACTACCCATAGGAACCCTAACTCCACCTCCAAGTGCCCTACCCATAGGAACACTAACCCTAGCTCCAAGTGCCCTATGCATAGGAACCGTAACCCTAGCTCCAAGTGCCCTACCCATAGGAACCCTAACTCCACCTCCAAGTGCCCTACCCATAGGAACACTAACCCTAGCTCCAAGTGCCCTATGCATAGGAACCCTAACTCTAGGGCGGGAAGCCCAACCCATAGGAACCCTAACCCTAGCTCCAAGTGCCCTACCCATAGGAACCCTAACCCTAGGGCGGGAAGCCCTACCCATAGGAACCCTAACGCTAGCTCCAACTTCCCTACCCATAGGAACCCTAACCCTAGGGTGGGAATCCCTACCCATAGGAACCCAAACCCTAGCTCCAAGTGCCCTACCCTTAGGATCCCTAACCCGAGGGTGGGAATGCCTACCCATAGGTACTGTAACCCTACGGTGGGACGACCTACTGTTAGGAACCCTAACCCTAGCTCCAAGTGCCCTACCCTTAGGAACCCAAACCCTAGCTGCAAGTGCCCTACCCTTACGTACCCTAACCCTAGGGTGGGAATCCCCACCCATAGGAACCCTAACCCTAGCTCCAAGTGCCCTATGCGTTGGCACCCTAACCCTAGCTCCAAGCGCTCTACTCTTAGGAACCCTATCCGTAGGGCGGGAAACCCTACCCATAGGAATGCTAACCCTAGCTCCAAGTGCTCTAACCGTTGGAACCCTTACTCTAGCTCCAAGTGCCGTACCCATAGGAACCCTAACCCTAGTTCCAAGTTCCCTACTGTTAGGAACCCTAACCCTAGCTCGAAGTACCCTAACCTTAGGAACCCTAACCCTATCTGAGTCCAGCAATCACTCACACCTCCTGTAGTTTCTGTCTTTTGTTCCAGTTTCCTTTGAATATCCTGTGGGGGTAGAAAGGGGGTCCTTCTTTAGCCAGCTGAAGACCGTATGGAGGAGTCTCCCACTGGTTTAAATAGACCTTCTCTTGTGGGTGGAGACCCCTTCTTCATTCCTATGCAAAGTCCAGGTCCAAAATGGATTTCTGGAGTCACCTGGGTAAGTCACATGTTTATGCATGACTCAGTCTTTACAGGCAGAAGCAATTGTCCACATGGTATCTTGTATGTTTGCAGAAGGACTTCTTATGTGGATTGGAGCCTTCCAAGCTCTTTTGTCTGTTAAGTGTTTCCTGATTGAGCACCTAATTTGCACATTCCTTTCCCAAGAAGTGACCAAATGTTCTAACTAAGACTACTTAGTAATCAAGCAATTATACAGCCAATGTTTATAACTTTGAACACACAAATGGTGCCTGCATACAAGTAGGATGAACATAACTAGTAGATCATAACCTTTACATAGATATGTTACATGTCATATGTAGCAAAACCCTATTCCAGTTTTATCATACATACATTTATGAGCACCCCCACCCCATAAAGCCTTATGGAGTATACTGTCACACATGGACACTGTGGACTTGAATTCTGTGTCTGACAGCTGTAGGAAAAGAAGAGTGTTCATCAGATTTGGAGCAGTACAGGGAAATTCCCAGCTAATATTATTATGATCATATTTAGTACAGTAGTGCCTAATGGCCAACCAAGAATGAGGCCCCACTGTGCCATGCATTATAAAGTAGTATACAGTCTTTGCCCCAAAGAGCTTACATTATACATAGACAAGATCTACAGGGTCTGGGCAGAGCTAGAACACACAAACAGAGTGAACAAAGTGATGGCAGTAAATGTCATGTTAGTTCCACATTTTTTGGGGGGTGTGATGGGTGTAGTTAGAAAGGGAATCTGTTAAGTGGAAGGAGAAGGGAAGGAGGGGGACAGGGCATGGAAGAAAAAGAGTGAGAGGGTCAGGTATGGGGTGAAACTGAGGTGAGGGGATAGGGAGGGAGAGGGTGGAATGAAGAGTTATCACAGGTTAGGAGAGAGCCTGCCAAAATTGTAGAAAGTTCTCTGTTTAGAGGTTTCTGCTTTTGCTCCTATTAGCTCAAGTCTCTGACAGGGCAGTTTTTCCCTGTGGGAGAAAGCACCGCTTGCATCCTAGTGCCCCTAGAGTAGGGGAATCCCCCTGCATAGTTTTGGGTCCAAAAAGGTGGCCATGGCTGGTCCCCATTTTATCCCCTCTCTCCAGTGCTGTTAACAGAGAATTGTGAAAGAGGTGAGAAAATAACCTCTCTGTGGGACATAGCCCTCTCAGTCTCCACTTCAACAATGCAGTCAGTTGAGATCCTCCAGGCAGAACTGTGCAATGGTGCCTCTCTCAGGGCATTATCCCCATGTGAACAGACAGTTGGCTGGAACAGTACTGGCAGGGTAGTTTACAGGGCTGGTGAGAGCTTAGGACAAAAAGTGTCAGGGACCGGCTCTCTTCATCTCTTGCCTGGCATGAAAGTGTGTTCTCCAGCACACAAGTGTGTGATTACGGGTTGGTAACTGATGGGGCAAATTGCATTATTCATTATGGTTGGGATTGAATTGAAATTGCGAGGGCAATTTTCTCTCTCACACTTCAAGGTCAGATGAGAGTATTTACCGTTCTCTCTCTGTTTATCTGTGAATGCAAATTGAATTTGGTGATGCAAATTGATGAAATGTTAGAAATATAAAACTCATCAGAGGTGACATGGAGAAAAATTACTGGGTAGAGCTGGCCGGTGGCTTCGCCATCCCATAAACGGGCTTCTCCTTTGATTAGTAATTATTTCAGTCTTTGCTTTCTTTCATTC
Source organism: Mauremys reevesii (assembly GCF_016161935.1). Taxonomy (NCBI): domain Eukaryota; kingdom Metazoa; phylum Chordata; order Testudines; family Geoemydidae; genus Mauremys; species Mauremys reevesii. The sequence continues at coordinate 74,066,766 of NC_052632.1, read as the reverse complement.
TCTTGGTTTTAGTTGTTTTGATTTTTTGTTTTCAGAAGAAAAACCGTAGTGACACTCTGAAGCATTTGGAATCAGAATTAGGTGGTGCAAATAAAACCAGCTGCAGAAAGGCTGCTTGTGTTACAACTGGTGAGGACAGGGTTTCTCTTGAACTTCCTTTTGTTTGTTTGCTTGAGGTGTTTGTCGGTTCACTTTCCTTTCTCAGGAATTTTGCTTTCACATGCCCAGGCTCCCAAGGCCTCCACAGAATGCTTGGTCCCTGATGGCTGGAGTGATAACTGAAAGAGAAGATACAGTTGGTTCTTACTTCTAAACATGGCAAACTATCTGAAAACTCCTTGTATTTCCTTATTGGCACACAGCTGTTGGGAAGAGGTGGGGAGAAGTTGGCCAACTTATATAATAGTGAAGGATGTATCTAGCCTGGATCCTGATTTGGGGAATAACTTTCCTCTAGCAAATGTGTTGCAGCAGCACACCTGGCTTTTCTTTTATCTCTTTGTTAGTGTGTGGCATGTGACCTGTTTACCTTTGCTTGTGTAGTTCTTGCAGTGCCTTTGTCTCCTACATTTTCCTTTTTCTATGTCCCTGACATCTTCTTTCCCTCTGTTTTTTACAGTACTTTTAGCATCCATAGTATGCAATATGGTCAGGGCACTGTTATTTGTCACTTTCCTTCCTATCTGCTGTCCCTGACAATGTGTCCCTGTGCCATGTTCTTTAGAATTGCTTCATGACTCTCACTGTGTTCCCCCCCTCTTTTTTTTTTTTGACATCTGTGCACTGTGGTTGGCCCTGTGATCTTCTCCCTGATTGGCTGTATAGAATAATATTTCTAGCTTCTTGTTTGCCCTCTGTGGTGGTTTTCTCAGTATTCGTTGGGTGTTAGGTTGGTTACTGAAAAGATTGAATGATAGAAACAACAATAGTTTTATAGTTCATTGAAGGAGAGCTGACAGCTGCTCTTGTAAGTTTTAAGGAGGTTATTAAAATGTATCTTAGCTGCTATATTCATTGTCTGCCTTTGTTTTTCTTTGAAAGGCTAAGTATGGTCTTGAAGGTGAAGTTTTATCATTAAGATTATATTTGAGTAGAAAGGAAGAGCAAAGTATGAGGAGAGCTTCTCAACAGTTCAGCAAAAAGAATGAGGAGTACTTGTGGAACTTTAGAGACTAACAGATTTATTTGAGCATAGGCTTTCGTGGCAGTTCATTCAGTGGCTGGGGCAAGGAGCATAGGGACTGATAAACAGAAACTAATTTTCCATGTGAAGGCCAAGAACATCTACTTTGAACTTGCAAAGGTTTTGGAAAGTGACAATATGCTCAGTGTTTAACTGAACTTTGGGAATTTTGATTTTTTTAAATTAGTTTGGTTTGAGTGAGTGAGTGGCATTAAAGAGCCAGAAATGTCATCAGCATAGAAGAATGTCTGAGAGTAGTGACATAATGGAGTTTGTTGCCGTAAACCTGGCTTTGAATCCTATTTGTGTCACTGGGGAGGGTAAGTTTGATATTGTCCACCTGGTTTATAGAGGACATCTGTTCCTGTTATGATCACTGTACTACTTGGTAGAATTACCAGTCTGTTCTTAATGACTCAGTCTTTGCTTAGGCAAGTCCAGATTGCAGTGTGTTGGAAGACTTCTGAGGACTTTAAATATTGGTTTTCCTATTGTGTGGTAGCCTATGAATACTAAAACTCAGTCCAGAGGAATGAAATTGCATTACTTTCCCTTGGACAATCAGCTTCCCAGCACTTACATTTTAACTGACCAGCACAATTGACCTGAGACTGAAAACCGAAACGACCTACCTCAGTTTCTGTCTTAACACCACTGAAAGCAGAAGAAATGAACAATCTGCTCATGTGGCCATTTACTTTGCTATATTTTTCCTATGCTTACTCATTTGTCTCCCATACTGCGCCTGAGGAAGAGCACACGGGGCTAGATGTGCGTGCTCTCCCTAAAGTGCAACTGGTATATGGATTGCAAATACTTTTTATTAATGCTAACGAGGAAACTAGGCAGGAATCTATTTTCATCAAGTGAGAAAATATGACGATCAGTCAGTGCACTTAGGATTTATAAAAGCAGGTCAAAACTTTGAGGGATATACATACAGTTTAATTTAAAAAACAAACAAAGCCTTCATTGGGCTCAGATCTGGAACAGCAGATTAAATCTAACCAGTAAATTTAGCAAGGAGGAGAGAATTTTTATATCACGTCAAACAAGGTTTGAGTGTGTATCTAGTCTCCAAAGGGTTACAATAGTTTTGTTAATGTGGTACTCATCATAGGTTAATAGCCTGATGTGTTCTATACTTCCTGGGTTTACATATCTCCTTGTGACATCTTACTGGGACTCTGTTTTCCCACAGGATTCTTGATCATGTTTCACAGTAGGACTGGAATTCTAATGTTGACAGCTGAGAATATCTTTTTGATAGAGATTGATTTCTGAACATTTGCAGCAGGCTATCATGTAATGGTGGATTTATCCAAAAAATGAACACAACAAAAATTTAGATTCTCTATTTACCATCTGGAATCCTTGATTGCTGACCAGGAAAAATGCTGATATTTCTATTAAAATTCCATAGAACTTGGGACATTTGCACTGAGCTTATGATGGAGAGGGAATCAGCCTGTTAGTGAGAGGCAGACACCATCTATGTCCCATCAACTTAGAAGATGCTGTTGAGCACCGATTTCTTTTTGTGTAACTAATTAATTAAAAGAGAGCCAGGGAAATAGTGGGACTCTGGTAATTAAATTATTCATTTTCAAATGCAGATTTAAAGCCCTCTTAATGAACTTCCCACCTGAATACACAAGTGAAGAATCTGTTTCACACTGCTGGATTATCAAATTGGTCTGTGAATGGTTCCAAATTAAACTGGAACTTTAAATAGCCTTTTAATTCATCTAGAGTTTTAAAGTGCGTATTTGTTGTTAGAGGGAAGGATCAGAGGTCGGGAAATCGCTGATTGGGGATTTATGGCAATTTTCCTAGTAAAATTCCCAAAGAGCATAAGTTGTTCTGGCAATCAGGATGTAGGAGTGCCACTTTTCTGACATATCTAAACAGTGCCTGAATAATGGTGATATTTTATTTGTTGAAGGATATTTCATTTATTATCTTTTGATTTATAATGATAAAGAGCACCTGGTATTGGTGCTTTTAGTCTGCGTGAAGTTTTGTGTTTGGTACACTGTAATTTTCACTTTCAGGGCTTGTTCACATTGAAAATACAACTGTTTTTGTGCTCTGGTTGTGAAACTCTCTTCTGCCTGAGTTAAATAAAGCTGAGTTATTCCTATACTGCAACTTTTTTTCATTAATCATTCAGGTTTGTTGCCAACATCTACTATAATGCCTAACTGCTTGTACTAATGCATTATGGGTGAATATAGACAGCTATTCAGTGCCTCAGCAAGGAATAGAGAGCCCAGAGGATATGCGCACAGAGCAGCTCCAAGAGCATGTGGGTCAATGCTGTTTGAGATGCCTTGCTGCACAGAGAGCTGAGAGGAAGGGGAAATTGGCTACACAGGCATGGTTGGGAGTTCTGTTCATGTTGCAAAATAAGTGCTGTTACCCAGTCACAGGAACACAACCTATGTGCCTGCTTAAGCTGCTAGCAAGAACACCACAAGGATAGTTGCCACAATTACTAACCAAATATTAGCTATGCTTGAATGCAGATCAGGTTTAATGGCAATCACTTCCCTAACTCGTTAATATTTAAAGGTTGTGGTGATGTCTAAGATCCATTATTACACTGATGCTGAAGAGTTAAGTATTTATCCAAAGGTAAAATAATCGATTTTAAGTGTAAAGTATATGTAGTGTTTTATGACTTGTATAAGTAAAGCAATATAATTGTTTTGGGGCTAAGCAGTAAGCTTGGCCATTGGACATTTCTAACATCTCTTTGAAAAAAAATGCTGATAATACATTCCATTGCTATTAGTACTTCCCCTAAGTTTTTCCGACCGACATGGGTATGAGGTAATATTAAGATCTGACAGGTATCGTCTGTCTTTTAGTGCCAGGATATTAGAGAAGGCTCGGCAACAGCTACAGGAAGAGGTATTACGGATCCAGAGCCAGCTACTGGATGAGAAGAAAAAACGTGAGCAGCACGAAGGTCTTGTCAGACGCTTGCAGAAACGAGTGCTGCTGCTTACCAAGGTATGGCATTTAGACAGAATTTAGGAATGCAAACCCTTCTCCCCACCCGTAGATACTGTTCCCGCAGTCCTCTGATTTCTTTCCTTGTCTGCTTTGTAGTTGATGATTCAGTACTATTTGGTCTCAGTGTAGTGGATGCTGTAACAATGACTTAAGTCTTGTCTTTGGGTCTGCTCAGAGTAAATGCACGGGTGTCAGTGCTGGTCTGCTGGCGCATGGTGCTTATGTAGGCTGCAGTTATGTAGGTGACACACCTCTTAATGTCATCCTTGGCATCTGTGTTAGGAAAGAAAGTTAAGTCATGTTACCGTAGGTGTATTTCTGTGTCTGAGTCACTGAATGGAGTTTAAAATGGCCTTGATAGCTGCCTTGCTCACTTCCACAACTAGAAGAAAGGTGCTATACTGTGTGCAAAGTCCTGTGGAGAAATGGAACTTAGGGAAAGATGAGATGGTCACATCACCCGTATGTAAAAGTCCTTTCAGATTTAATGGTAGGAGTTAAACCAATTAGTTTAGAATCTCTTTTACAGATTTTTTTGAACCAATCTATGGAGTTTGGTAGCAGGACTTTAATTTTTGATTAAATTCTATAGAATGTTTTAAAAATCTGTAGAACTCTCATAGTTTTATATTAAATTCTATGGTACTGTTGCCTAAAGACAAATTATGATTATTTATTACCTCTCTCTAGCCACAAAGGTGTGAGTGGCACCTTCCAAAGACTCCCATGCGTAACTTCACTTGTCTTCGCAATCTCATTGCAGTCAATAGGGCTGGTCATGTGAGCAAACTTACACACATGTATGTTTGCAGGATCCGGCTGTAAACTAGATGTGCCAATGGCTGGGAGAAGCAAGACAGTAGGAAGGAGAGATGAAGGTAATAAGATTATGTGGTAGCTTAGCTCAATGAGAGCTAATGCACAAGATATAGTGAGGATGCTGGTGATGCAGCTTTACTAAATAGATGCATTATTTGGATTTGAAGGTTGAAATTAGGCAGGGTAATTCTTTCCAGCATAGTATAGGGATGTGGCCCACCAAAAAAAAAAAAGAAAGAAAGAAGAAAAAAAAAGATGTTGTGCTGCTACTGCTTCAGGCTTGAAATTAGAATGTTGACTGCAGGATCTTGATTTGCTTTAATTGTTCTGTGCTCAGTTCTGTAATTCTGTGTCAAAGCTGAGCCAATGAGGCTGTGATGTATGGTGTACTAAGCAGGGCTTTCTGGAGCGTGAAGCAGTTGTTTCACAAGAGGGTATTAGTTAAATCTCTTTCTGGCTGCAGTATTTGATACCATGGAGAGTCCAGTAAGTGAGAAAGAGACAGAACTGCTGTCGCTTTTCTTGACACATTACGGCAGGCATTGCATTCTGAGTGGCTGGGAACTACGAGAGGAAACCATTTCTCCCCTTGGCTCACTGAGACGACAAGCAGCACAGACAGGATTTTCCCAGCCCTATACACTTCTGGTTTTGGTATGGTCTGTAATGGGATATCTGTGGTTATAGACATAGTTGGGTAATTCCAGGTATTAGGAAAAAGAATACAGTACTTGGTAAGACATTGACAGCCTTTAGATATCTGTACTATTATATATAGATATATATATATATATTTATATACACACAATACACACACACACACGAACCTCAGTTAAGAACACGTCAGGAATGGAGGTGGTTTGTAACTGAAATATTTGTAACTCTGAACAAAATGTTATGGTTCTTCTTTCAAAAGTTTACAACTGAACATTGACTTAATACAGCTTTGAAACTTTACTGTGCAGAAGAAAAATGCTGCTTTTAACCATCTTAATTTAAATGAAACAAGAAACAGGTTCTTCAGAATAGTGTCAGACCTGAGCAAGCGGTTCTAAAAACAGTTGCCCAGTAAACTACCAAAATATTTCTTTTGTTAGCCTATTTCTACTGTTCAGCTGACAAATATGTTTTGTGGTAGAACAATAGGATACAGATTGGTTTTGGATTGAAAGATCACAGACCGTTCCCTGCAACGTACCATGTGGTGGTCCATATCTTAATTTCTATATTGAAGACATGGAGCCCTTTTGATTTGTTCTTCTCTGTGGTTTTATTTCTCTCAGAAAAGGAGAAATCACTGGAAATGTCCTACCTGAATTCATAGCAAATAAACTTGCTTTTTGAAAGTTGAACCTTTCAGTGTGCTGTATAATATTTCATTTGAGCTACTTCAAAGGAGAAAGGGATATCTTTGTCCTCAGAAAATCTGTTTTGTCCAGGATTATATGGGATCCTTTGTGTAGAACCACACGTACGGTCAGAGCTAGGGCAGGAATTTAGGCATTGTTTCCTCAGTGCTGTTTCTTTTAATGGTTGCTCTGCTCATGCAAAATTAGGAAAAGGAATTTAATTTAATTAAAAAGAAATTATGATCTTGTGGTTTAAGATGAGATTGAGCAAATAGATTGCCTTTAAAAATAATAATTTCACAGTGAAAGCGTATCACCTAGAGTGGTATTTAATCATCTAATTAGTGGCATCAGTCGTAGACTGTACTGCTGTCTGTGTCATGAATAGAAAGGAGGAGGGAAGGAAGAGGAGTTCACTTATCCAGCTCGCTGGTGAATCTAGTGTGATTTTTTTAAACAGGACTATAAAAATCACATTTTGGGAGAAGCAGTGTTGTGTGTGACATGGTCCTTACTGCTCCCTGGTAGTGTATGTTTGTTGTGGTTGTCACCGCCTGCTCCTTTGAACAGGCAAAGATCAGTTACCCTATCCTAGCAAATAAGGAGACCCAGCTGGTTTGATAGTAAAAATGTTATGCAATGACTGTATCTTCCTTTCTTTGTGGATCAAGGCAGACCTTGTGTGTCATAATTCTGCGTTTATCACTTATTTAAAATCAACCAAAAAGGAGAAGCTAGTTCTTCTCTTCCATTGCAGTAGTGGTTGATATTAATGTAATAAATGTATCCACTCCTTCTCCTTGACGCTGCTCTAGGAGCCACTTGCTCTGCTGCTGTCACCCCTTCTCAACCTTTCTTGGTCATTCTTTACTCTTCCTTTAGTCTCAGTCATTTTTTTGACCATTCTAGAGTCCTCACTTCACTAGGGCTCTCTCCTTCATTCCCCACCTGCCACAGTGTCTCAGCCTCACTTGGCTGCTCTGATCTCCCTGTTTCAGTGTCTCTATCCTCTCCTCCCTTTGCTCTGGGTCTTCCTGCCTCATTTGCCCACTGGTTCCTTGGTCTTTCCCATGCACTATAGATGCTTCACTGTGACTTAGTCAATAATCAAGATTAGCATAATTCTCTGCCAGCTATCAGTACATGAAATTTTCATGAATCACCTGTGACTTCCCTGGACTGCATGTGCTAGGCTTGGAAAAACAAGTGTCTGGGCATCGGTCTTGGGTCTTTAATACAGCATCACTCAGATTGCTACTGCTAAGCCACCGGTCTGGCCCTATCATTTCTATCTCTACCAGTGGAGTAGGTTCCAGCATGTGATCCTGGGCTCTTGGTGCAGTCTATATTGTGTGCCTGGCAGCAGTTTCCTGGACTTGAGTTCAATTACAGTTTTTACATGCATGTTTTAAATAAAGTATTAAGGCTAGATTTGGTCGCCCAAGGATTTTTCAGATATCCCTGTTGGTTTAAAGGCTTCCCTGAAAGCCACTATGCTTGTTAGACAATAAATTCTTTGAAGGGGTATATTTATTCATTTTCTGTCTGCCACAGTTCCCCATGGCTTAATCCTGGTGTCTGTTTTGGTGGTGAAGTTTCTCTGTGTAGCTTTGTTTATGCTCAGAATTTTAGAGAAATCTCTCACAACGGCTCTAACTCTGGAGCAGCTCCACTAATGGTAGCAGTGAGATTTTCCTGAAATTCTGTGTGACACAGCCTGCCTCTCTTGTCTCTCCCTCCCCTGTTTGATTTGATGCCAAATTGGCTTTGAATGCTATATTTACTAAGGTAGCTTTTTGTTTGACTTGTGTGTTGTCCTTAAGCTTGTGTGTATTTCTTTCTCCTTTTCAGAGTTTTGCACAGAGCTTATGGTCTTTGCTTTCTTCATAGGAAATAAAAGGCAAAGCTGCCACAGCTGGAGTTGAGTCTTTTTAGATTTTTTTTTTAAATGACATTTAGGTCTCTCACAATTGTCCTTTTTTAAGATCCCTGGTCTGAATATAAGCTGCTGACTGAGTCAGGGTTTGATAAAAGGAAAGCCCTGAGATGCTTGTTTATTGCGTGACGTGAGGACAGCTTGTGACATCAGTGGAGGTTCGAGGACAAATTGAAGCAGGAGTCAGGTTAGAAAACAGAAGGGGTGGTATTCTTCCATGTTTCCCAGAGTCTGCTTGGTTGGGGTGGTCAGACTGGGATGCCACTCATAGTAGTTTGGGTGGCGCTCATGATGTGGTCATACTTCACCTTTCTTGGGTGTTTTAATCAGTAATAAACAGCAATTAACTATTTTGGCATTTAATGTGCCATTGAGTTTCAGGATTAATTCGCTCTACACCTTCCTTAGAACCATTATTTCTGCTGTATGCAGATTTGGGCAGACGTTTTACATTTGATTCCCTTTAAAGTTAGGGCTAAAGAGGCAGGGCAGTTCTTTGGTGCATTTGGCTCCCGGCTGCACTGTGGCAGCACAAAGAAGCTAGAAAGCAGCTGCGTGTGGTCATCTGAGAATTCCCTTGAGACTCCGGAGTTCTCAGCTGGTGCAGAGCATCACTTGCCCACTCCTGGGCCACCTCTCATGGCCAACCCCTGGCACGGGGATTGCGACAGGGCCTGGAAGGTTGTGCTGAGGGTGTGGCCAGAGTGCAGTGTATTCTGGATATTCACAGCTAGTCGATGCTGGTTCTTTGAGGCCATTGCTAGCTGCCACAGGTCAGAGCTGTCCCCAGGCTCTTGTAATCTGTACGAAGACTGAGACCAGCACGGATTCTGAGAACTAGGGACTCCCTGATGGCACCTGACCCTCATTTGCTGTGGTGAATTGAAACATGGCACAGCAGAGAATCTGGTAATTGGAAAAAAGGAGAGCTCAAAATCTGGAATTGGCCACCAGATAAAAATATTGTCAAGCCCCTGCAAACTAGTCTAGATCAGGGGTCCCCAACGTGGTGCATCTAAATGCGCCCGCGTCCTGGTCGGCGGTGGAGCGTCTGCCAAAATGCCGCCGAATTTCGGCGGCATTTCGACATCGACGCCTCTCAATGATGCCGCTTGCTGCTGACAAGCGGCGTCATCGAGAGGCGTCGCCCCCGAATTTCTGTGACATTTTGGCGGCGACGCCTCTCGATAATGCTGCTTGCCGCCGACAAGTGACGTCATCGAGAGGCGTCGCCGCCGAAATGCCGCAGAAATTTGGTGGCATTTCAGCGGATGCTCCACTGCCGCCACGGTCCTTCGTCTGGCACCCGCCAGACAGAAAGGTTGGGGACCACTGGTCTAGATCAATCCCTGTACAGTAGACTTTGACTTGAACTTCCACTGCCCTGGTCTTATTCATTGCTCTCATGTAGCGGATTAGACTTATTTTCCTGAATGTTGTTCTGTTTGTTTGTAGAGTCTCCTTCCTGTTTGTAGATTGTCTACCTTTGGGTACTCCACTTTCAGCAGGAAAGGCCATAAATTTCCATTCTCCTTTCAGTGTGTTCAACCATATCATGTGTTCTGCTTATAAATTTACTTTTAGTGAGACATAATTTGTATGGTGGTGGTTTGAGTTTAGGATTAAGTAAGTATTGATTAACTAACACACTGGCTGATTTACACAGATTGTCCCTGGAAGGCATCTTCTCAAAAGTCAATACTAACTGTATGAGTGAGTCTCAGAGCCTAGAACTGCAGAGATCCATTAGAAATTGAGCCGAGTGATTAAAGTGTTCTTAAGCATGGCAGATTCAGAATTCCTGACTTGATTTACCACCTGATTTGTTTTGTAGCTGCAAAGGATTCAGAATAACACTGTTGGTATCTTTGCCACATTGGACTCTGCGGCCAGCTCTTCCTTGGGATAGTGAATGCTCTTTTCTTGCAGCTGGTCGTGAGGAGTCAAAAAGGTTCTTCCTACTCTGGGAGCTCAGTGAGATAACTCCTTTTATACTGATCTATAATTTTATCTGGGCTGTGAACATATTTAACTCTGCCAACTTGATTGTTTTCAGTATAACGGATGGATTGGTTAAACAAAAGCTCTGCAACAAACTTTCCTCTGGGTCTCCCAGTGCATTTTGTGGTGCAATTCTGTTTAGACTGTAAGCTCCTTGAGGCAGGGATCATGCCTTCTCTTCTGCATCTTGAATAGTGACAAGCTCCCCATTGGTCCTTAATGAAATAAGTAGTAATGGTTTCTAAGCTGGCTCCCACCTCTGATTCAGTCTATGATCTATTATGGATCATCTTGAACACTGGCTTGTGTTTTGCTGAGTCTCAACTCTTCCTCCGCTGAAACCCTTGCCCCAGGCTTTTATTTTCTCTCATCTTGACCTTGCCACTCCCACCATAAGTCTGAGCTCTGCAGATTCTAGCAGCCACACAATGCTTTTGCCTAATTTTTTTGTACACGCAAAGAGGCTTGACCACATCAGCCATATTTTCAGACAACTCAGCTGCCTTCCCTTCACGTTTTGATTGAGTACGAAATTCCACTCCTTATTTTGAAAACTCTTTCTGAACATGCCCCCCGTGCTTCACAGACTCCAGGCCAGGGACACCCCTGGAGCAAGGGTTACCCCTTCTGTGTTTGGGTGGCAGCTGCATTCAGAGGTCTTCACCTGTGGGATGACCACCCTGTCCAGGAGGATTTACCAGGGCTCCTTAGGAAAGGTACTCAATGAGATTGGCCACTCCTCTTCTTTAATACATAGTCTGTACTCATGATTGAATCTGAAAATACTGTGCAAAGGAAGGTACACATTATTATCCTTATTTCACAGATGGGGAGACTGAGGCGTAGGGGGGCAGTGACTTACTAAAGGTAATGTAGCAGGGCACTGTGTGCAGTTGAGAATAGAACCCATGACTCCTGTCTCCTAGTCCTGTGCACTGTTTCCTGGAAGATGTTCCCTTCCTTGGCCCACCAATTCTGCCAACTGGCTCCCAAGTGGAATGGGGTTGTGGGTGCCTCCTCTCCCTAAGGACTTTCTCCTGTGAGGGCTCACAGAAACCTGGCCTGTCATTTCTCTTCCTCTCCCTTTTCATGTGTGGGACTGGCCAATTCATCTCTCCCAACTATTTTGCCATGCTTAGTACAAGCTTATCCTCTGACGCTCCTGCCATTTGGAACAGCTTTTCTTTATCTATATTGTTGATTCCAATTCCAAATCACTCTTCAGATCTCAGATTTTGATATTGTCTTTTGTGGGTGTACCTCTGAATTTCTGTCTGCCTCTGTTTTGTTTAGCTTGATAAATACGTAATGGAGCTCAAGGGTAAAGCATTTGGGGATGTGATGTGCATGGAGAATGCTGTAGAAAGAAAAGTTTTATGTTATTGATTTGCATCAATAACATCAATTAATCTTTGCTCTTTTAGTATCATATATACCACTCTTCTCAATGGCATATGGAATGTTTTTATTAAATAAAGCAGTAGAAACCAAATAAGGCTATTCTTTCTGCACCCAGTTTCCCTCGCAAACTAAACTCAACAGCCCCAGGAATCATTTTGGTTACTCTCAATGCCCCATTACAATCTGTGCATTAGTCTTCCCATAATGCGGTGATCAGCATTACACAATATGCTCAATGTAATCTTAGAATAGTCTTAGACAGTGCCACAATAAGTTATGCTGATTTATACTTTGTGCTTCGTTATATTCATTGCAAGTTCTTATTTGCATGCTTGACATTTAAATATACTGTATTTTTAATGTCTGATTTTTATTTTGAGACCTTTATTAAACAACTCCAGTCTAAGGGTTTAATTGTTACTGATAGCTAAGAGTATAATTGCCCTGATAAAATATCATGACTATATTAAGCTAATGGAAATTGCTTCTAGAATTGGATGAACACAAACCATTTTACTATTTGAAAAAGGCTGTTTCAAGAGAGCCACTAATATCATTCACCAATACATCTGCAGAATCTCTTTATTTGAGCGAATGAACAGATGAGATGAAAGGGATGTGTTCTGGGAGGAAGTTGTTTGCAGTAATTTTGGGGCAGTATGCGAGAACAAGTATAATTGGAAGGAGGAAGCATCTTCAAATTAAAAAGAAAATATTGTAATGGATACCTAGTTGGAGACCTGAAGTGCTTTGAGTGGGGAAGAGAAATCAATATTCCCTGATACAGACATGCTTTTCTACTGCTTCATTTTTCCTTTGTAAGCCTAATCTATTTGCCTGATTCCATGATGTTTGTACCTGACTCTGATTTCATTTAGTTCCTCTACTTCCCAGCTAAGGAAGTGACAGTGGAATGTAGTTCTGTTAGGCTCTTGTTAGTCTGCAACAGAATTACTCTTGAAGGCTCCATCACTTGCTTTCTTATCGGACTGGCATTCTGGTTCACATGTACATCTTCATGCAGTTCTAGGGCCAGAAGTGGTCTCCAGACCAGAAATGATTCCTTCTACCTTTGCTTCACTTACTATAACCATTAGAGAGACAAGATGGGGGAAGTTATATATTTTATTGGCCCAAACCCTGTTAGTGAGAGAGACAAGCTTTTGCGCTTACACAGAGTTCTGTGTAAGCTCGAAAGCTTATGTCCAATAAAAGATATTACCTCACCCACCTTGTCTCTCTAATATCCTGGGACCAACACGTAGAGCCCTCCACAGATACAAAATGTGTATCTGCATCCGATCTGCAAAAATGGTCTGCAGATATAAAGTGGATAGCCACTGATTTGCAGGACTTTAGATATAAAATTTGGATCCGCATCCATCTATGATCTGCAAAAATGGTCCACAGATGCGGATATCTGCATATATAAAGCAGATGTCCGTGCGTGTGTAGGGCTCTACCAACACGGCTACAACAACAGTCGTATAACCACTAGAGCAGTTTGAAATCTTGGGCTGTAGTCTGTTCTTCTATACTAATACTGCTCAGACTTGTCTTGGTAATATCTCACATAACTGATTCATTTTATTGTCCTAATTTTTCACGGCTAGAGGGTAAATCCTGCTCTGACTCTAACCTTGGAGGTTTCCTGATCTAGGGTGATTGTAAAGCACAGTGGAGGGCAGGATTTGGGGGAAGCATCCAGGTGGTATCTGCTATGCTGGGAAGGGGCAGAGTCAGGGGATTTACTGCTACACAGGTCTTCTCTGACTTTCCCTGTAAGCGGGGAGCCGTGAAAGGGCCCACAGAGTTCTCCAGCCATTGCTCTGGGAAGAGAGTTCTTCTTCTTGGCCTCTGTGCATCTGCCCAGTGCTTAGCTCCAGCAGCTTGCGCTGAGTTCTGGATTTGCATCAAAGTGCGCAAAAGTACTTATAGCAAATATCAGAGATGATTTCTATGCAGAGAGATGCTAAATTACTGTCTCTGTTCTGTTTTATAAACACAAGCTCGTACCTTTTACTGATGGTGTATCTGACAGTGTTTTTAATTACAACAAAGGTGTTTAGAGCCTTTTAAATGTGCTATAAACCGTGGGGTCTGTTCTCAGGGGTTTAGAAGTAAGATTCCTTCTCCCTACATGATGACTAGGTTTTGTTTTCTCCTAGCAAAGGAACATTAATATATTCTAAGAGGCTAGATTATGAATATTAGAAATACACTCATAAAAGAGGAATTTATTTGACCTTCAGTCTCCACATTTCCCCTCAATAAAGGTCTTTGTGGCCTCAAAAGCTAAAACATTTTATATTCAATAAAAGAAAACTAGGTTAATCCAATGATATGGCTGAGAATTTAAACACACCAGTCAGGCAATTCAAAGTTATGGTTCTCTCAGCAACCAACCTTTTTATGCATCTCCTGTGCTTTCTTGCTGCATGTTCTGTGCAGTTTATTTCTTAAGCCCCCAAGTCTTGAATTATGAAAGGTGGTGAGTGGGGATAGAAGAGAAGACTGCTGGGAAGTAGACTGGGGAGGAAGAGCTGCAGTTGAGGGAAGTAGGGCAGACAGCAGAGACATCTGGTGAGCAAGATGAAGGCTGAGGGTGAGCTGGTAATTACAGTAGCTGATTGAAGTGGGTGGGGAATGGCTTGGGCAGCATCTAAGGGGTAAGTGCGGGAAAGGAATGATTTTTGGGCAGGATCTAAAAGCATTTAGAACATGGTTGTGATGGGATCCCTGGCGTGCAGCCTGGGACTGTGGGACCGCTGTACCTGCTGTACCCCCCTTAACTCTCCAGCCTGGGTTATCTCTCACAATGCTTTGCTAGTGACAAGCAGCAACCCCCTCCAGGTGCTGTTATCACTCAGCACAACCATATGTGGAGTCCCACACCCAGCTAGATTGCATGAATGCTCCCAGAGTCACTCATGAATCACACAGCGTGAGGCACCAGCCAAATCCCCCCAGCTCCCAGGCTCGTACCATAGGAATATACCGTTTTGCACTTTTCAAGACGAGCAGCGCAAATTTGTTAGTTGGTTTAACACTTCATATGGAAAGTGGACATACACCAACCTTTGGAAACCTGAGCAGATTCACCAGATACTTCAGGCAAACTCACTGTTAAAGATAAACCATTAAACACATTTATTGACCACAAAAGATAGATTTTAAGTGATTATAAGTGGTAGGTTAAAAAGTCAGAGTTAGTTACCGAAATGAAATAAAATAAAATATAAGCAGGCAGTCTAAATTCTCAACCCTGTTAGACTGGGCAACATCTAGATTAAGCAGTTCTTCTCATCCCACTGGATATTGCAATCCTTAATATACAGGTTTGTCCCTTAAATCTGGGCAGTCTCCTCTGTTGGAGTCTTCTCATTGTCTTTGTTGCTTGCAGCATAGGTGAGGGCAGGAGAAAGGCCAAGCATGGGGCCCCTGTGTTCTGTTTTATAGGCTCAGTCCCATGTGCTTGGAGTCCAGGCATGTCTGGTGGGCATTGCTGAATCCCTAGGCAAAATTGAGCAATCCCTTGGTGTGGCCTTATGCTGGTGAGTCATTGAATTGTACAATGGCTATTGATGGTTCTTTGACACCCCCTCGGGCATTGGTTACTTTTCTTTCTGTTGTCTCTGGGGAGCTAATATCTGAGCGCTTCTCAAACCCACAGCATATTTTAGTGACAACCATACAACACACTCTCATAACTTCATGTGCATTAATGATATACATATTTAGATAGAACAGTGACTTTCAGCAGATCATAACTTTTCCCCGATACCTCACACTGCCTGCTTTATATGCAAGATCATAATTATATATAAATAAGGAATATGGGGGTTACAGGATTCTCCTCCAAGATATAGAATGTCACAATGGCCATTGTGTCTACGAGAGGGGATCAGCTGTGTGAGAGGTTTACACAGTTCTAGCATAAGCATGAAGGTGTTAGTATCTGTGTGCCATTTAGAGAGTTACCTTCGCTGTGACGACTACAACTTTGAATTCCTCGACTTCTGTGCTTTTAAGTCCTCAGACGTAAAACTGGGTTAGCAGAGTTTAAAAGAAAAAGAATAAAAAAAGAAGTGGGGAGAGAGACAATCAAGCGATTGCACAATTGGCTTATTTCATGTGCGATAGGAGGCTCTAGTAGAGTTACACCTCACACACTCCATCGTCAGCCAGTCAGAGTATCTTTCTTTCAAACAATGTCCAAGGGTTCACCGTTGAATTTTAAGGGGTTTTAGAATGGCTCTCCACCTAGTATTGTTCAGTAATAACTTTCTTGTTCAGTGCCTGTTTGCAGCACCTCTTTTCGACTGTTGTGAATATTTGATTAATATTTTAGAAGAAAAATAATTCATCTTTGAGTGATTGCACATGTGCATTACACTCTTGGTGTGCGCTCACCACACACACCATTCTTACCTCCCCATGATGGCTGTTGGAATTGCATGGCTTACCTTGCCTAGCTGATAAGTATTTAATTAATATTGTAGACAGGGTTAGATTCTTTTCCAATCCCTAGTTTTGGGGTTTCTGTTTCTCGGGTCTGAGGGCTGCCTTGGTCACCAGGCTTCAAACCCTACATTTCTTGTGCTTGGCGGTTGCCAATGAGCAACCCACACTCAAGCTGCTTGAAGTGTTTAGGGGAAGCTCATTTTCAGTATCGTTGCCAGATTTGCAAAGACTTTAAGCCAAGGACAAAGAAAGACAGAATAGCCAGGCTAAAGTTTTTGCTCATGGAGGTCACCCTGAGACCTCTGTCAAAGCCTAGCCGTTCTGACTCAGCACCGAGTGCTTCGACATTGATCAGGAGGGCGCCTCCTATGTTGTATTGGCTCTGTACTTGGATTTTGAATGTTTGCTCCTGGGGTACCACCCACAAGGTAGCTAGCCAGTACATCTTGGAGGGACTATTCAAATGAAGTGGCTGATGGGAGACGCCCCTCTACACTGAGTGGACTGTCATGTAGACGTTATTTCTGGAGTGTAGGTAATGGCTTCCTGCAATGAGTGAGCAAAATTGGGCATGAACATGTGACTTGCCCATGTGACTCCAAACTCCATCTTGTTGCCATAATTTTCCACAGTTGGAACAATGGGATGCCCTCCACATGGCAAAAGCTATTAAAGGCCCTGGAAACACTTCCATTTTGTCTTCAATCCTGCTTCTTACCTCTGGAGGAACTGCTACAGACTGAAGCTCTGAACAAAGGACTGAATGACCCATCCAAGCTGTGGATGTATTCCAGAGACTTGACTTAAATCAGCAGTTTATTCCATCACTGCTACAAGCCTGAACCAAGAACTTTGCAATTATTGTATCAATTTGATTTTTTTAACTCTCACTTTTCCTTCTTTTTATGAATAAACCTTTAGATTTTAGGTACTAAAGGATTGGCATCAGTGTGATTTTTTTGGGGTGAGATATAAGTTATATATTGACCTGGGTGTGTGGCTGGTCCTTTGAGATCAGAAGAACCTATTATTTGATGGGACTGGTTGTAAAGAACCACTCATCTCTGAATCCAGTGTTTTTGGTGGTGATATAAGAACTGGAATGCCTGAGGAAACTGCCTTTGTTTTCTTGTTAGCCAGCATGGTAAAACAGAAATTTACTTTTGTCGCTGGTTTGGTATATCCTATGGGGGATTAGCCTCCAGTCTTGGGGTGTATCTGCCCTGTTTCTCAGCAGTTTGTTCTGTATTTGGCATCCTCAGTTGTGACCCACTCTAATTTTCTCAATCCCCTTCAACCCCCAATTCTCTGGTGGTGGTAGCAGCCAATGAATAGGAATGGCAGGGCCAACAGGCAGCAACCCCCACATCAAAGGATAATAAAAAAAATCTGATGAAGTGGGTATTCACCCATGAAAGCTTATGTTCCAATACATCTGTTAGTCTGTAAGGTGCCACAGGACTCTTTGTCACTTTTTACAGATCCAGACTAACACAGCTACTCCTCTGATACTAAAAAAAAACACCTTAGACTTTCTTGGTAGAAAAGTTTATTCTATTGACAGGTTGCAATTCAGAATTGCCAGCCAAAAAGCCCTTTTGGGACATTATGATTTTAATGTTTGGGGCTCGGTGTTAAAGTTTAGGGACATGTTGCCAGACAGCGCTAGACAGGAGTTCTCCACTTTAGTTTATGAGGAGAAATCTGTAGTGAGAACTTCACCGCAGGCTGCACAAGATGTGGCATACTCGGCTGCTAGGACCATGGCTTCTGTGGTTTCCATGCACAGGAGCTTTTGGATGGAGTCCTCAGGGCTTCTGCAAGAGGTCCAACAAACAATACAAGATCAGCCCTTTGACGGATCTTCACTTTTTTCAGAGCAAACAGACTCTAAGCTCCATGGCTTGAATGACTCTAGGGTGACTTTAAAGTCTTTGGGGTTGTCCTGGGACTTGATCAGGCAGGCATTTCCCCACCAAGCAAAGTGACTTTGTGTTCCACAAGATCACTAGCTGCCTCAGTTGCATTTCTTGTACAAGTCCCTGTCCAGGAAATTTTGTAGAGCGGCAATCTAGTCTTCGTTCCACACCTTTGCATCCTGTTATGCCATCACTCAGCACTGTAGGCACAATGCTAAATTTGGATGAGTTGTACTCCAGTCTGTGTGTTTATAGACGCCTTTCACTCCTACCTGACAGCTTGTGGGTCACCAAGAGTGGAATGCACATGTGTAATCATTCAAAGAATTAAAAACAGTTGTTAACCTTCTGTAACTGTTGTTCTTTGAGATGTGTTGCACATGTCCATTCCATGACCTGCTGGCCTACCCCTCTGCACTGGAGTTGTCAGGCAAGAAGGAACTGAGGGATCTCTGGAGTGGCTGGGCTCTTTACACTGGTATGCAGCAGCATGAAACAGCACAGAGAGCTTGAGCCACCCTGACAGATAGCACTGCGGGAAAAATTTCTGACAATCGTGCATGGAATGCTCAGACATGAAGAGTGGAATGGACATGTGCAACACATCTCAGAGAGCAGTTGCGGAATGTTAGTAACTTTTTTTTAAAGAAACACAGGATAAATCATCTTTGACCCTAACTTGTTGTATAAAAGAGAAATTAAATGGTCCCTATTCATGAGTATTTTCCACGCTAGTATTTCCAACAGAGAAGGCAGAATGGTTTAGTATGCACTGAGCTGTGTGGGGCACTAGTTGCTGGTGGTCTGTGGAGATCTGGCTAGTCATAGGATTCTAGCTGCCACTCCTTATTTTCAGCAGGCATTCATCTTAAATGTCTAAGAATAAATTGGGTAAATATCTTCCTAAAATTACTTCTCTGTGTAAGGAGTTGTCTAGTTGCCACAAAGCTATAGGATGAGATAGTGAATTGCACAGGAGATGGTCAGTAACTGGAGAGGCAGTGCCTATTAAGTTGTGAACCATACTGTGAAAATGCTTGAGAATCCTTGGTATACTGAACTGAGCACAGGCCTGGGAGCAAAAATTGACTAAATTATAATTCTGCCTTTGACACTGACTTGCTGTTTGGTCTTGGGTGAAGGTCATGTGTACTCTGACTGCAATCAATGGAATTTACCTAGAAAGCCGGCATTTTGTTGAACTGCTGTGGCATTCCATGTTTTGGCTGTTGAATCTGCCATTTCTCTCTGCTTCACCAGGACTTGGCTGTTGCTTCTTCATTCTTTGAAGCTTTCACCACAAGGGGGAGTGCACTGCAAAGCTCTCATTCTTTTGTGCTGCTGCCTGTAAAAGGGGAGACATAAAGTAGAAAAGCAGTTCTTCTAGAAAGTCAAGTATAAAAGTATAATAAAACAGACCAAGAAAGAATCTGAAGAACAGCTAGCGAAAGAGACAAACACCAACAGCAAATTTTTAAAGTGCATCAGAAGCAGGAAGCCTGCCAGTTGGTAGGGCCACTGTATGATTGAGGTGCAAAAGGAGCATTCAAGAAAGACCAGGCTGTTGTGGAGAAACTAAATGAATTCTTTGCATTGGTCTTCAGTGCAGAGGATGTGAGGGAGATCCCCATACCTGAGCCATTCTTTTTAGGTGACAAATCTGAGGAAGTGTCCAAGATTGAGGTTCAGTAGAGATGGTTTTGGAACTAATTGACAAAATAAACAGTAATGAGTCACCAGTACCAGATGTTATTCACCTATGAGGTCTGAAGAAACTCAAATATGAAATTGCAGAACTACTACCTGTGGCATGTAACCTATTGCTTAAATCAGCCTCTGTAGCAGATGACTGCAGGATAGCTAATGTAACATGGATTCTTGAAAAAAGGCTCCAGAAGCAATCCTGGCAATTACAGGCCGGTAAGCCTAACTTCAATACCAGGAACATTGGTTGAGACTATAGTAAAGAACAGAATTATCAGACAGATAGAGGATTATGATATGTTGAAGAGTCAGCACAGTTTTGTGAAGGGAAATCCTGCCTCCCCAATCTATAACAGTTTTTTAAAAGATGTCAGTAGGCATGTGGACAAGGATGATCCAGTGGATATAGTGTACTTGAACTTTTAGAAAGCCTTTGACAAGGTCCCTCTGTGACGGGTTGGATCACAGAAACCCCCTTGGGAACTGCCAACCAATGTGCCAAGACTACTTCTGCCCCTGCTTTCCTGCCTTGGCAGCTTAGGACTCCGGCACCCTGCCTGGTTTGAGCCAGACCCACTAGCTTTCTGCAAACCCAGACCCAGGTCTGGACCACATCCCCTAACAGCTGTAGGCATAAACTGAAAGCAGCTAACAGAAGTGTTTCTGTCTTTAACTCTCAGAGGCCCAACTCCCAAGGGTCTAAACCCCAAATAAATCTGTTTTACCCTGTATAAAGCTTATACAGGGTAAACTCATAAATTGTCCACCCTCTATAACACTGATAGAGAGAGATGCACAGCTATATGCCCCCCGGCATTAATACATACTCTCAGTTAATAAGTAAAAAGTGATTTTATTAAATACAGAAAGTAGGATTTAAGTGGTTCCAAGTAGTAATAGACAGAACAAAGTGAATTACCAAGTGATATAAAATAAAACACGCAAATCTAAGCCTAATACATTAATACAACTGAGTACAGATAAAATCTCACCCTGAGAGATGTTTCAATAAGTCTCTTTCACAGACTGGATGCCTTCGTAGTCTGGGCACAGTCCTTTCCTCTGTACAGTCCTTGTTCCAGCTCAGGTGGTAGCTAGGGAATTCCTCATGATGGCTCCCCTCTTTGATCTGTTCCACCCATTTATATATCTTTTGTATAAGGCAGGAGTCCTTTGTCCCTCTCTGGTTTCCCACCCCCTCCTTCTTTAACATTTCCCATTTTAACTTTATTAAAAAAAAAAAAAAGCATCTAGCTACTTCTCGGTGGAAAAGCACCAGGTTAAAGATGAATTCCAGTTCAGGTGCCATGATCACATGTCAATGTAAGACTTCATTACCCACTTGCCAGCACACATGTATACAGGGAGAATTACAAGTAAAACCAAGCTATCGGCAGACAATTGTCCTAGTTAATGGGAGTCATCAAGATTCCAAATCACCATTAATGGCCCACACTTTGCATAATTACAATAAGCCCTCAGAGTTATATTTCATATTTCTAGTTTCAGATACAAGAGTGGTACATTGATACAACTAGGATGACCACACTCAGTAGATTATAAGCTTTGTAATGATTCCTTGCAAGAGACCTTTTGCATGAAGCATATTCCAGTTACATTTTATTTAAACTCATTAGCATATTTTCATAAAATCATATAGAGTGCAACGTCACACCCTCACCAGAGGTTCTTAACCAAAGTAAGCAGTCATGGGACAGAGAATTTCCTCTCATAGATCAATAAGCTGTTAAAAAATAGGAAACAAAGGTTAGGAATAAATGGTCAGTTTTCAAAATGGAGAGAGTAATAGCAGGGTCCCCCATGGACCTATATGGGAGCCAGTGCTGTTCAACATATCCATACATGATCTGGGAAAGGAGGTGACGGTGAGGTAGCAAAGTTTGGAGATGATACAAAATTACTCAGGATAGTTAAGTCCAGAGCTGACTGTGAAAAGTTACAAAGGGATCTCACAAAACTAAGTGACTGGCCAACAAAATGGAAGATTAAATTTGATGAAATTCAATGTTGGTAAGTGCAAAGTATTGCACACTGGAAAAAAAATCCCATCTATACATACAAAATGATGGGGTCTAAATTAGCAGTTACCATTCAAGAAGATGATCTTGGAGTCATTGAGGATACTTCTCTGAGAACATCTGTTCAATGGGCAGCAGCAGTCAAAAGAAAAAGCTAATAATGTTAGGAACCACCAGGAAAGGGATAGCTAATAAAACAGAAAATATTATAATGCCATTATATAAATGCATGGGATGTCTGGTTTCCCGATCTCAAAAGAGATATATTAGAAACAGAAAAGGTATGGAGATGGGGCATGAAAAATGATTAGGGATATGGAGCAACTTCCATACCAGGAGAGATTCAAAAGATTTGAGACTGCCAGCCTTGAAAAGAGAAACTAATGAGGGGTATGATAATGGTCTATAAAATCATGAATGGTGTGGAGAAAGTGAATAGGGAAGTGCTATATAGGCCCTTTCACATAACACACAAACTGGGGGTATCGCCAATGAAATTAATAGGCAAAAAGTTTAAGACAAATAAAAGGAAATACATCTTCACTCAGCACACAGTGAGCCTGTGGAACTCATTGCCAGGGGATGTTGTGAAGGCCAAATGTCTAACTGGGTTTGAAGAAAAAAAATATAAGTTCATGTGGCATAGGTCCATTAATGGCTATTAGGTAAGATGGTCAGGGCTATGGGTGTCCCTAAACTTCCAACTGCCAGATACTGGGACTGGATGACAGAGGATGGATTCCTTACCATTGCCCTGTTCTGTACATTCTCTCTGAATCATGTGGCACTGGCCACTGTCAGAAGACAGGATTCTGGGCTTGATGGACCTTTGGTTTGACCCAGTATGGCTATTCTTATGGCTAGCTAGGACCACCCGTGCCTATCTTGAAGGTAGATGCCCTGGAGAGAGAATGTGGCAGCCAGAGCTGCAGGTGCTGATTAGAAATCTGTGTGAGTGGCAGCGTGAGTCGCATCCTCTTGGGAACAGCAGGTGCAACAGCAGGGATCCCTTCTCCCTCCTCCTATCTCTCCCCATGGAAAGGTATGGGTGTCAGCAGGGCAGAAGGCCCAATACTTACCCAGCAGCTGGGTGGGTCTGTTTGGAGGGCTGGATAGGCGTTATGAGGATTAATTCCATGTGCTAAATGTGAGGATTTAATTTAAGAAACTGCATGAGTGTGCAGTAATTTACTCCAATTTATGCTATATAAAGTGAGCATCCACAGAGTGCATGCTGAAAGAAGTAGTGATCCATTAACTGTGTAAATACCAAAGTCATTTTAGCTCTAATTTAACATTTCCCATTTTAACTTTATTAAAAAAAAAAAAAAAAAGCATCTAGCTACTTCTGCTTTTTGGGAGGCACACCGGTGGAACAGACGGCAGGCGCTTGCTCACTCTTACTAATTTAACATTTGCTCTACTTCGTAAGATTCACTTTCACAAATGAGGAAAAGTTCCTTTTCATTTTAAAATTTAATTTTCAGGTGTTAATATATTGCCCTTTGAGGCGACCTTCCTGGGCTGACATTTCTATTATAGTCATTTAAAAAAAAAGCAAAAGTCCTGCCTATTTTGTTACTGGGAAATACCATTTGTAGTGTTATTAGAAAGCTGACTTTTTCAGAAATATTGTTGCATTATCCCTAAGGAGGCCAGCTGCAACTTAGCGTTGAGGAAAAAAATACAGAAAGAGAAAAGCAATTTCAGGAAATATAATGAAATCAAAACAAAATGCTTTTATCCCTCTCCGTTGTGAAGGTGTTTATTAAGATAGGGTTTGTGGGAGTTTTGGTGCCTGGAAGAGAGGTGCTTGTGAGCTGCCTCAGGCACTAGTTTAAAAATGGAAAAGGGGGATGAGGGGAGGAGTTGTGACCTTTTGCATGAAGTGAATGTGAAAACACAAATGGCATTGCTTACTCCAGTGGCATCTCTTCCCCTCTCTCTCCTAATCCACCCCATGATTTTCCCCTTTTTCCTTTTTTCTGACTAAGGCGTGAATATGCACTCGAGAGAGCGAGAATGATCAAAGCCTCTTATTTAAGGCTATGTGACAGCATTTGACAGAATTTCTGTTGCTCAGAGCAGTCCTCTGGAAGTAATTCATTCTGCAATTCCTTTAAGTAAAACCTTACCTTTAGTTCTCTCATTTGCTCCCAGAACAAATGCCAAGCTTGTCACCCCTTTTTCCCCTCTTCTTCATCCCCAGTTTGGAGCGACTGTGCCTTTTATTCTCCCTGAGCCGATGCTTTTCCTGTTTAGAGCATCTTCTCGGGGAACAGTGCAAATCCCATGGCAGCTCTATGCTTTGGATAAGTGTGCCATTCGTGCTGCGTTAGTCAAAGGAGCTTTAGTTACTGTTTGCTACAAGGAAACTCCTATTTAAATAATTTTGTATATTCCCAAGCAGAAATGTAACACATAATGGCCATCTCTCTGTGGAATGCATCGGCTATGACAAGAGGCAGTGGCTGGCTGATGCCGCCAGACTCTGCCTTCTCAGTTTGGTGTAATTACCACAATAGCACAGCTCACAGGTAGGTCAGCAAGAACAGAGGAAGGTGCATAATGGAGCAGATTTATCATATTAGAGGCTACAACTTCAGCCTCTTCTACCAATCAAAAGAAACCATTAAAAAAAGAAAAGTAGTTTTTAAATAAAAGCGCTATTTGTCACCGGCCAAGATGTTGAGCTCTGAACATCATTGCACATCAGTTTCCCACATGAGATGTTGATCTGTAGATTTCTGGCCACCTACCCCCATCCCTTTTTCTACTCTGATCAAAGTAAGGGAGGAGGTTGAAAATGCTGGCATTGGTGAATGTCTCCTGAGTGGAATGCTGCACAACTGTAAATAATAGCTGCTGTATGCTGGCGTCTGTCAAACCAGGTCAAGATATATATAGATATAGATATATATAGATCTCAAGGTGATAAATATAGACTATTCTATTTTTTACTTGATACAAAGTTAAAATTATCATATGGAAGATCGTGTTAATTGGTGTGAACTCACTGGCACGGAGTGTTAGTAGTAAAACTCTGAGGAAAGCACATTCTACTGGGGTGGTGGTGACACTGGAGTGGTGGCGGGAAATCTTTTCACTTGCAAAGGCGATGGAGATATCTTTTGGGCTGTTTCACTCTTTATACTTTTTCATCCTCTTCTGTCAGAATCAAGTCCAATCCTGCTTGCTTCCAGAGCTCATTCAGTTCCTACTTCATTTCAAGCCTCACTAAAAAACCCCAAGTTCTGTGTTCCTTATTCAGACCCTAGTATGTTCACTAACTTCTAAGAAATGTAAATCTTGACACTACTCAAGCACCGAAGAAAAGTAGGTCATGTGAAAATTGATTGTGGCATTCAGAAAGCTCACAGATGATACTGCTGCCAGAGGTTTTCTGTTAAAATAGGTTTAATTTTTTTTAAATCTGAATGCAGTTTGAGACTGTTCTGAAATATGACAAAATGCAGCACTGGGTTAATTGGTTTCCAGCAACTATTCAACAGCTGCCCTGGCTTATTAGAATTGCATCTACGTGGAACATGACAACAGATTGAGTAATTAAGACCTGTGATATAATGTGAAGAAAGCAGTTTGGGTTTGTGTGTAGAAGCGGGCGGTACTGAGGAGTTGACACAGGATTCTGAAGTTCTTCCACTTTGTTGCCACCATTCCTGGGCTCTCTATTGTGATGACTATTCTGTGCCTGAGTTGGTCAACACTACTCAAAGTGATAAAAATGTGTGTTTCTGGTCCAACTTACTTGAGCCAGCTCTTGTATAAAATTAAGTTAGTTATGGATTTAAAAATGCACTTTTTATACATATGTATCATCTTGAAAGACAGCATATATCAAATGACTAACAAACCCCAAATAGGCCTTCAGATTATCCTCAAGACATGGCATATACATTTGTAGTAATGAAAAAAGGTGTGAAGTCCATGTGTTCTTGAGTTGTACCTTTGTGCTGCACATGTCTGGTGTTTCTTTCCCGTTCTTCATGTGCTTTGCGCAAGGAGTCATACTGGAACAGGTAGATTTACCCATTAATTTTTTTTATTAACTGTTTATTTCAGAAGTTTTAACAGATTTACAAATCTATGCCATGTAAGTATCAAAAACAAAACAGTAATCATTACAACAGTAAGCTTTTGTTTAAAGAGACATTATACAGGATTATACTCATCAGATCTGTCTAACAAGGTATTACCATATTACAGAGTGAGCATCATTACGACATCCTTGACATGTCGTTTCTAGAGAGTTTATGAAATCGAATGGAATCTCTGATTACACATATTTAACAGACCAGGCATGTCTATCAATTGTTAATATTCAGAAAAATTGGACAGGCATAGTGGTTTCTCTGCAGGTGAATGTACTTTGCTGAGTATTGAATAAATGGTTGCCAAATACCTAAATATCTATTTACTGTCGGACTATTTTCTTTGGTGCATTAATATTTCCATAAAAACATTTTCTATATTTTTCTGAACCTTTCTTCTAGAATTGGACTACTTTTCTTTTTCCAGGAGAAAGATAGCAATAGCCTATCAGCTATTAGCAGATGAGAGATTAATTCTTCATTTTCTTGTGTGTGACCGTTTCCATTTGGCAGCCCCAGGAGGATTATCAAAGGATCGTTTGTAATAAACATCCAACAGTTTGTGATATTTGGTTATGAATTTCATCCCAATATTGTCTAATCATTGGACATGACTACCATATTCATAAAATCTCCTATTTCTCCACAATTTTGCCAATGTTTATCCCCATTCAGTATCTATATTTATATCTATAATAACCTGACTGGTCTGAGGTACCACTGAAATCATATTTTAAAGACATTTTCTTTTACTGTGCTACTGATTGAAGTGCTTGTTCTCTATCCTGTTCCTCTGGGATAGTTTGTCTATCCAGATCCTTTCCCCAGCATATCAGATATGGACAAATGTATTTGATAGGAAAGTGGTCTGAAAAGATTTATATACATTATTTATAATTTTTAGTTACTAATTGGCAAGATGCCATTGCATCTGTTAAAGTTAGCTTTCTGTATATAACAACATTTCTAGAAAGTTGACAAACATAATGCCTAACTTGAAAGTACTGGTACCATGGAAGTGTGGGCCCGTTAAATTTAGTTTTGGGCTGTAAATGAACGATGTTTCTTTACTAAGTAGCTGGCCAATCATTTGTATTCCATGGCTCTTCCAATCTTTAAACCTCTCTGGGTCGTGATTTGCATTAAGATCTGGATTATTTGCAATGAGTGTCATTGGCGAGGGAACAGAATTTATCTCTAGTTCTATCCCAAACTCCTAGAGCAGCGTTTGTTTAAAGCATGTGTATTAGTTTCTGGAGGGTGTGATGTTTTCATTAATCCATGGTAGCCTTGTGATGTCTACTCTGCCACGGTTTTCTTGTTCAATAAAGACTCAGTTTTTGGCTGGGTTAAAGTGTCCCCAGTCCACTACTGCTTTGAGTTGGCTGTATTGATAGTGCCCTAGAACATTTGGAATATCTAGTTGACACTGTTTAATGGTCTCTACAAGGTATTTGCCCTCACTCTTGGTCTTTTCATAGACATTCTAACAACATCCTCTGTATTCTTAGGGTTTTATCTGGGATGATTACGGAAGGATTTTGAAACAAGAAAGATAACCTTGGCAAAATGTTCATTTTGACTGTAGCTGTTTCCTAAACCAAGAATGTGCTTACTTCCCCCCAGCACTCCAGAACTTTTTTTGTTCGCTGAAGCAGTGGTTTCACGTTTAAATCATAGAGCTCTTCTAGGCTGGTTGAGATTTGAATTCCCAGGTATTTTATGGAATTTGTTGTCCATTTGTACCCAAATATTTAGGAAGAATAACTTCTCTGGATCTGGCAAATTTGTAGTTAGGCTTTCAGATTTGGCATGATGTACTTTAAATCCAGATGCTTTTCCAAAGTCATGGATTTCTTTGGATACTAATTTTAGGGAAAGATTCGGTTTAGATAAAAATATTACATCACCTGTATATAAAGCTGTTGTCTGATGCGTTCCTGCAAGATTTTTCCTGTGATAGATTGATTGTTCCTAATCCTCTGAGCAAAAGGCTCTACTCATCTCCATCTTTGTAATATGTAATGGGGAATAGAGGGGAAATTTTGTACCTTATTTCACGAAGACTCACTGGCATGCAGTCACTTCCAAAATGTTCATCAGTTGTCAAACAAAGCAGAGGGGAGAGGAATGTATAGGAGAATAAATAACTAGATGGCATCAGTGTAGCAATACTTTCAAAGTGTGATCTGATATGGTATGTGATGACATATGATCTAAGATAATTTTACTGTCAGTCAAATAAATACATTCTTCCCAGTGAGAAAGTTCATACCTGTGCAAAGGCTCTGCATGAGGTCTGCACCCCACTTAAGTCCCATGTAAGCACTCAGAATAGGATGTAAGTAGCACATAGTCCTTGAGCTGACCTTCTGCACTGAATTTTATTCAGTGTAAATAAATCAGCTTATAGCACAGTAGAACAGAAAGCTACTACCAACTCGTGGTCTGCTGTACTTGAGAAATCACTCATATTGTGTGTTACATTTTTACAAATTAGTTAAAATTGCCACTTTCTTCATGGAAAACTTTCAGAATTGCTAGGTGTATTGATCCAGCATACCTAATTCCCTTTTCACACAGCTTTCTTTCCAGTTGTTGTGAATAACCCTTGGAAGAGAAATTCCACTTGTTACTTATCTGTCCCTTCTGTTTTGCTCCTGTGCCAGGGTTGAGTTTTTTCCATATGGTATGTCTAATGGGGGGACATTCTAGCTATTAATTTTAGGTACTTATATGGCCCCAATTACCATAGTACCTGAACGCTTCGCAATCTGCTCAAAGTCCCACAGGAAAGCTGTGGTAGAGTTAAATATGAGCTGCTAAATCTTTGGCCAAAATAAAAGATTGCTTTGCTCCCATTGATTCTCTCATGGAGCCCTATGATGCTTAGATCATCTGACTCCAATTTTTCCTTTTACCTGCTCCTCTCTTGAGAAAATCGCCCTCCTTCAAGGCTTGACTTTTTTGTTGCATCACATACGTGCAGCTCTACATCCCTGATGTCGCCTCTTCTGCTTTGAGCCCTGTCACATCTCAGGGGAGATCCTGGATCATTTGGGGGAACCTATATTGCCATGGGAATCTTGTTGTCTTATGGGAGGAGATTGTTGAACTTGGTTTGTATTTGGAGATGTTGGTTTTTTATTTATGTAGACTGGCTGGAGTCCTGTATTTGCAGTGATGGAATCCTTAGTTTTGGGCTATACCGTTATTGACCAGTTATCTTCTCAGGTCATTGTGTCCCACAGGGGGGCCTAGATCACTTATGAGAGAGATTGCACTTAGTGTAAAAGCTGTATATGTGCACAGTGCAAGTAATGGACATTTTTTCCCCATTTATTTTTTTGCCCGTGTTCAGTTTATTTGCCTTGTTTCCCAATTGCTAGTTTTGTTAGGTCCTTCTGGAGTTCCTCACAATCCTCTCTACATTCAGTTAACATTATTAACATTTTGTGTTGTCAGCACATTTTGCCATCTTGCTTTTCATCCTCTCTTCCACACTAATATATATATATATACACACACACTGAATGAAACTACTAGTACTAATCCCTAGTGCAACCTGTCATTAATTGCTTTCCATGCCAAGAAATAATCCTATAGTACTACTTTAACTAGCTCTTACCCAGTGACAGCTGTTTAACTCTCATACTATGGTTATCAAATCAGGGATACTTGTTAGTTTATTTAGACTTTGAAAACCTGTGGCAATCAGTTCTCCTTTGTTAGCTCTTCCTTAGAATTCTAACTAGCTAGGAGCCTAAATTACTCTTAACAAAAGCTCATATTTACCTGTCTATATTTTATCCTATTACACTCAACTGTAGTAGATGCTTTGTTATTCTCTGAGCCTTCTCACCTAATTTTCCTGGTTCTCAGGTAAAGTTTGCTGGTTTATGACTGTAATTTTCCCAGACCATCCTTAGCTCATTATTAAAAATCAGATAGGATATTTTTCCACCATAGTAGCTGCTGTTCTTAATGACAAATTACATTTTTTGTAAGCGCCTCAGCTACTCTGCTCTTGGGTCCCTTTATAGCTCTTGGGTTATTACATCTGTTCCATACTGCAGTTTAATTTCTTGAGAAGTTTTGCTATCTCAATATCCAGTAATGCTTTTTCTTCACATTTTGTGAAGAGTAAGTATGCGGGTACGAATCCCGTCCCCTACACCACTCCTCTGGTGAAAAACATAGTGGAGAAATAATTTAGCTTCTCTGCAATCTCCTTATCTTTGATGGGTCACCTTTTATAACCTGATGGACTAGCAACCACAGAGTTACTCAAATTGTTCTTATTTCTGATGTACTTGAAGAATTTTTCTTTATCTTTAGCTATTCATCTTGGCTATCCTCCTGTAGTGTTCTATGTCTATATTGTTGTAAGTCTAGATGCCTTTTAAATTAAAATGGAAACCATCATTTCTGCTTATTCACTTCCATTAAAAAAATCCTCTGTTGCCTAATAAATATATTTCCATACCTGCTTTTTGTATGCTTATCCAGGCACTGAGACTCTTTGAATCCCTCAACGTAGATAGTCCTCCACATGAAACTGATAACATTTTTAAAGAAATACTGTCAATCTTGTGGGCTTGTGACTTCTTTCTAATTGAGATGTAGGTTCCAGGATCTCTTGCTATATCTTGTTTCACTGTTAGATACTGATGTGTATCATAATCGTAGTCACGTAGAGTTAGCAGAGAATGAACCTAACAGCCTTGCAATCAGTAGGCAAATTATGGTTTTCCTGGTCAAAGCAAAAACAGCTAGATTCCGGTGACTGCCCGACCAATATTGCCTGTCTTTCATGAACGAAGTGATATCGGGCACTCAGCAGCAACTGTAGGTAGCACTATTGGAGGACTAGACTAGTGCTGTTCTTTATAATTCTGTCTACATTTCAAATACTATTCACAGTATTACTGAGATCTTTGAATTTGTACTTGATTTTGAAATAATTGAATAGTCTCATTTCTGATGTACAGTCTCAGATTGATGGTGACATAGTAATTCAAAGCAGAGCAAGCAGATAGCAGAGAAATAAATGTCTTTGGACAATCAGCAGTAACAATACGGCATGCATCCGACGAAGTGGGTATTCACCCACGAAAGCTCATGCTCCAAAACTTCTGTTAGTCTATAAGGTGCCACAGGATTCTTTGCTGCAGTAACAATACTGTTTTTCATTTTAGTTGTAAGAATCAGACTACAGTTCAAAAATGGAAAACAGATTATAAATCTTAGTTGCCTATGGAAAAACAATCAAATCCCCCCCTTTTCCACTCCCAACCCACCCGAAACAACCTGGTTGTTTCAATTCCTTCCTTTGTGTACTTGGCTGTAGTTCACAAGCTTAATTCAGATAGAGCATGTTTTTGCTAGAAAATTTCAATCAAAGTTAGAACATGACTCTTTGAACTCATGTTAACTAATACATTGTTAAACATGGTTTAGCAGCCATATAGATGGGGACTGTTGTGCTTCATATCACTCTGCTGATTATGGGTAAACAGCTTATCATTTAAGAATTAGCTTCTTATTAGAGATTGCTCTCTTATACCAGCCAGAGTTGGTTATGCTGGAATTCACAGTTACTGCCTCATTAGAAGACTTGTTCCTCTGAGCCTTTTTGGTCACAAAATCTCTTGAGTCTACCAGGCTGTTAATCCCTTGTGCTTTTTGTACAGAAAGCTGGTGTGGATTCTGTGGATACAGTGAGGTGGTAGCTGTTGATAAAAGAACAGCATATAAAAGAAGGGAAAAGAACTCCACAAACTTTGACATTTGGTTTTTATACTTATTGCTGGTTGAATGGCAGATAAATATGAAATGGTGATGAGACTGATGGGCTTGGTGAAGCAGTGCGTGAGACAGTTACAGACTGATGCTGTATAACTGTTTCCTGAATCTGAATGCTGTTTCTTCTCTCTGATACACTGTTGCACGTCGTCTTTCTCTTGTTTCCTGTGGCTTTCTTCTTTACTCTTTGCATCTTCTGGGTGTAAAACAGACCAAGTGACATTCCAGGTGTACTGGATGGCTCAGGGTATTGGGAATGGCAGATAGAGCCTTCCATTTCTAACAGAATTGCTGCTCCCTTCTGATGGCTCTTTGGTGGCCTCTGGGTCCTGGTGGGCTTATGTCCGCATCATAAACACTGCTAACACCACTGACGTAACTAGCACCCTTACTGGGCTCAGATTGAATGGTCCAAAGAGATATAACTACTCACCCAGCCCTAGAGTTGGCCTCTTCAGCTCTGAGTTGTGACATGGTGGCTGGGCAGTGTGGAGAAGCCTGCTGCTTCTACTTCCAAAGGCCCATCTGACCTGCTAAATACGGTATTTGGAAACAGGTACAGAGATCTCAAGTGACTTATATTTAGCCAGTTAGATTGGCCTTTGGAAGTGGAATCCTGCTGACTTATGGGAGTGGGTTTTAGTTATTTATGAGTGTCCATTGTCAGAAGGCTTTGTGAGCGGAGAACTGCCCTCCATTTCTGTTTGGTCTTCTGCTTCTCCCTCCCTCAAAATTTGTTTTAAATTTACTGTAGTACAGAGTAGAATGAATAATCTTGGCCTCTTAGATATGAGGAGCAATTCCAGTTTGTTGGGTTTTAGTTATATTGTCATATTTGTTTTTACCCAAGTCCAGGAGGACTGTCTACAACGGGGTAGTGAATA
This sequence comes from Mauremys reevesii, assembly GCF_016161935.1. Taxonomy (NCBI): domain Eukaryota; kingdom Metazoa; phylum Chordata; order Testudines; family Geoemydidae; genus Mauremys; species Mauremys reevesii. Next base: position 74,034,129 of record NC_052632.1, on the reverse strand, counting down.
GGCAGACTATGGGCCAAATCCAGACCCCCAGATGCCTTTGAACGGACCCCAAAGTCTTTTATTTACTACTTATCATCATTATTATTATTTTTATTATTTTCTCTGGAGTCTGTACCTTGCAATTACCTTGACCAAGAAATGTGGACCTTGACATAATATAATTGACTATCCCTGGTACAGTACAGGTCTTATCTGGCAGCATAAGAATTAAGCTGCCTCACTCTTCAGTATCTAGGAATCTCCCTTTCCTACAGGCTGAGGATGGAGGTGTAGTACTGGCACCTTGGAACCAAAGGCTGGTTAGCTGGCTGGCTGGTATGTGCATGCGTGTGTGTGTGTGTGTGTGTGAATGGGATTTGGCGCTGGTGCCCCTGAAGCAGAGGAGGATTGGATTGCCGACTGGTATGATGAGAACTGTCATCTTGCTGATGACATCTTTGCTTCCCATCCAGACTTGGACTGATGACAGGTTTGATAATAGCAGATGGCAGTCAACAGGGCAACATTTAATAGCAGAAAAATGTCCAAATATTGTTTCCAAAGTTGCCTTTTTTGTTCTCTGCACTCGTTTTGGTCTGGCAAGGATCCACAGACAGCATTGAGGGACCTCCTAAGAAGATCCTGTGTAGAAAACTGTCAGAACAGATTGCTGTACGGATTTGCAGAGGATTAAAGTTAATTAAAGAGCTCTTCCTTGCTTTCATTTCCTCGTATCTGCCAGCTATTTACATGCTAATGTAGGGCCTGCCAGGGAGAATAGGAGAGGTGTCAGCATTGGGCATATTATCATACACGGAAAAAGAAAATAATGAGATGAGCAATTTATATATATATATATATATATATATATATATATATATATATATATATATATATATATATATATATATATAAAGACTTCACAATTGAAAGTCAGTAGCACTGTACTTTTGCATATTTTTGGGAGTGTGATCTAGCTGAATATAATTCACTCCATTAAGGTTACATCTTGCACTGAATAATTTAATACATTATACATTGTAATATTTCAACATAAGCAATTTTATAAATAAAGAGAATGAAGTGGGTAAAAAAAATCGCCAAGTTCTAAATGAGAAGCTGTTTTCTGGAGAACTAATAAGTGATTCTGTCAGGAAAGTTCACTTAATTTCCTGGCGGGATTGCTATAAGTGCTTACCTTCTGTTGGAATGATAGGGCTGAGTGCCTGGGGAGGAAATGAAGAAAGAGGAAGTGGTAGTTTTCTGCTCCCTTATGCATCCCACCTTTGCCATCATTTCAGGGGTTTTACTAACAAGCAAGTTTTTCTGCAAGTTGCATTTGAATGCTATGCAAAAAGATCAGAAGACTTGCTCACTACAGAAGTGGCTGAACAATATCGATCCATATTAACAATTCATCCTGCTCCAGTAGAAAAAGTAATTTTTTAAACTTAAAAATCAGTCCCTTTTCTCCCACCACCCCAAACTCTCAGAAAGAAATAGATGCTTGAGAAAAAATATAAACCTTATTGATTACATTTTAAAAGAAGACAGTCAAAAACCGAGTACTGCTGGGCATAGAACTTCCAGGTGCCCAAAGCAATCCAGATAGTTTTGGGTATTCTATGTAATTAAATTCTAAGGAGCAGGGGCAGTCAGATACAGAATGGTTTCCTGCAGCTTAGGTAAAAGGTAATAAAGGTAATATACCAATCTCCTAGAACTGGAAGGGATCTTAAAAGGTCATTGAGTCCAGCCCCCTGCCTTCACTAGCAGGACCAATTTTTGCCCCAGATCCCTAAGTGGCCTCCTCAAGGACTGAACTCACAACCCTGGGTTTAGCAGGCCAATGCACAAACCACTGAGCTATCCCTCCCTCCATTGTTTTCCATTGTGCAAGTGAAATATTAAGTGATTGGCTTAGCAGAATAAAAGATGCAGTTATGGTAGGATAACACTGAGTTGTGATTCTTCCCAGGCTGGTATCTCCTTTGATATGAAGCCTCTGTTGGAATATGCCTCTCCCTTTGTTTTAGTGGAAAATAGTCTTTTCAGTATCTCTGCTGGCTAAATCCTATGGTTAAGCTGAATTCGGTGGGAGACCTTGGTTTTAACGGCCAGTGGGAAAGAAACGAGAGTTAAATTATTGATGAAGGGGAACACAGAGACAAAAGAGAGTGATGGTCAGTGTGAAGGAAACAAATAAGTGGAACCACATAACCTGTAGAATTTCTGTAGGATCTGAGATGCAGCTGTCTGCCCTCCAGTAGGGAGGTCTGACAGTCCTTTGTGAACCCATAACTAAAGGAAGTGGGAACCAATGCAATAATAAACATAATTTATTTATAAAGCTAGAACTAGTAGATCTCATCCTTCCACACCTGGTTTTTATTCATAAATTTGAAGAGGGAAACAAATGTTCCTGCTTTTTGAACTCCAAATCAGTTTCTTAACTTGGAATGAGCTGGTTATTGAACTAGTTCAATAAGCTGAAATGATGAAAATATTCTCTCTTCACCTGCAGAAGAGAGTACTAGTGTCAAAAGTTGGTTTAGCATGTCAGCAAACTCTGATTTCAGGTATTTAACTAGTGACTTCCACCAATTCAGTACATCTGACTTTCTGTAAAAATTGGCAGCAAACATATAATTATCCACGGGGCCATTTTTGAACAAGCATGCAGGAGTCCAATACGCTCTTGATGTGATTTTTAAATTATTGAAATTTCATTATGAACTCACTAGCAATTTCTTGCAGAGCAATATAAAACAGATTTTAAAAAAACGCTACAACAGGGGCCGGCAACCTTTCAGAAGTGGTGTGCCAAGTCTTCATTTATTCACTCTAATTTAAGGTTTCATGTGACAGTAATACATTTTAACGTTTTTAGAAGGTCTCTTTCTATAAGTCTATAATGTATGACTAAACTATTGTTGTATGTAAAGTAAATAAGGTTTTTAAAATGTTTAAGGAGCTTCATTTACACTTAAATTAAAATGCAGAGACCCCCGGACTGGTGGTCAGGACCCAGGCAGTGTGAGTGCCACTGAAAATCAGCTTGTGTGCCACGTTTGGCACGTGTGCCATAGGTTGCCTACCCCTGTGCTACAAGATTAAATAGCTTTACTCCAACTGAGGATAGGGTAAAGAAAATGTAGGGCCCCTGCTCAAGATTTTCAAAAGATTTTAAGTTGAGAAACTTAAAGGAACCTGATTTTCAGAAACTGCTGAGCTACAAGCGTCTGATGAAAAAATCAGCCCAAATCAGTTAGGTACCCAAAATTCACCCACTGTTGTCCCACCAATAGCCTGAGAACGGCAGCCCATGGACCTGTTAGGCTGGGCAGAGAGAATACGCAGAGATGTCACCAAGCAAGCATGATTGCATTAAACTGCTAAAATCTTAGCACATGCAGGTTTTTAATATTGCTTATAACTTTTATTTTGTGAAACTTTTTTTTTCAATCCTTCCATGCTTACTGCCTTGCAGATCTTACACGGGTGTGTGCTCACGCAAAGGACAAGACTTCAGGCATGTTGGATGTAGCCCCCATTTTATTACATTTTTGACAAGGGGCCGGGGGACAATTTTTCATTCACCCGTAACTCAAAAATGACTGAAAGATTTTTGCTGAAACTTAAAAAAAAAACAGCACGTTTAAGCAGAGCTCCAATCTGGTCTGTTTGAGCCCCAAAGGGTACTGGTTAAAAAGCAGTGTGGATAAAAATCAATTAAAAAAAAAGTTAGATTTTTAAAAAAATTAAATTATATTATTTTTCTTTAAAAAAACAAACCTGTTTAAAATGAAATCTAAATTTAATACAAAATATACTGAGGCCTAAATTTAATTTAATCTCTTAACACATTTAAGTAAAAAATAAATATGCTGAATCCATGAACCTCTATCAAAACTTTGAGTTAAAAGCTGTTTTTGTATATAAAGAAATAATTAGGAAAAACATCTGATGTCGGAGGTCAAGATTTATAATATGGCACAATAGTCAGTCTAAGTAATTTAGCAGACTCCCATTTTGAAGAGACTTAGGCAAGTAGGAACTTAAGCTCATGTCACTTTCACTTACGCATATTTGAAAGGTTTCCCAGGCTGACCTGAAATAATCACCTGAAATGACCTAGAGAAAAGCTCTGGATAGCTCAAAAGCTTGTCTCTTTCACCAACAGAAGCTGGGCCAATAAAAGATATTACTTCATCCATCTTGTCTCTCTCAAATAATCAGTTTAATTTACTGACTACAGTTAATCCTTCTGTTTAATAAATCATTTAGTTGTACATGTGAAACATGTTTTGATAAGAAAAGCTTATGTATCCAAAACACTGAAGGTAGTTTTGTTTAGTAAAAACAATTTTATATGCAGTTTTGTGTGGTTAATTAAATTCCAGTTACCATCCTAAGGCAGCTTGACACTAATCATGAGCAAAAAGTTAATTATCTAGTAAATAAGCTTGTATAACGTACTAAAATGTACAATTAATAAGAATCTGAAAATATGAAGCCTTATAATTGCTTAAATAAATGTAAATAGTTTTAGCGGACCCTGCTAGGAAGCAAAGAGATGCATCAAATCTAGCGTAAGCTAGCATGTTTTAGTGATTATGTCAGCCAGTGAGAATGCACCTTGCTTTAGAAAATAATTGAAGTACAAATGGAGAATTTGATTAAAATTGCTAATTTAAACTGAGGCTTTCTACTTGGTAATTTAAATCACCTTGATTTAAATCAATCCACCCTGAAGTTAGGTGCATGTGAAATTGACCATGTTTTCAGCCTTCACTAGTGATTACTGCTGATCACTGCTGTAAGAGCCAGTGAAGGGTTTGTCAGAGTATCCAGTAACCTGATGTCTAGCAGAAAAACCCATCTGACCCTGTGAATGTTAAAAGTGTATTTTGCTTCTACTTTCTGCAACATTTCAGTCTCTGTGGAATGTCAAGTCCTGACAAACCTAATGTTTTTCCCATTGGGAGAAAAGCATAAACAAACCTTCGTAGAGCATCTCATCAGAGAACTAATAACCCATCAAGTGCCTTTGTGTCTCATTTATGGGACACTAGTTTCTCTCTCTCTCTCTCCCCCCCCGCCTCCCCACCTCGGATACTTCTAATTGGTGCTTTTGTCTGTGGGGATTGAGGACAGGGTATGGTCTTCAGAATACAGGTGGATGGAACAATTGGAGTATTTTCCATTGGCAGGTTGATCTGATGGTTTTTTCATGATTTTGATTTCTGGATTTTAGGGCCAGGGGAAATGGAGATGGAAGAGTATCAGAGAGGTAGCCGTGTTAGTCTGGTTCTGTAAAAGCAGCAAAGAATCCTGTGGCACCTTATAGACTAACAGACGTTTTGCAGCATGAGCTTTCGTGGGTGAATGCCCACTTCGTCGGATGCAAGGAGATGGAAGAATGCTCATTCACATACGGCCTGACTGATCCTCTTGAGCTGTCAAGTCTTGCATCAAGAAGAACCCTGATAAGAATATGCTTATTTAAGATTTATCATTCTAGATTGAATTGGAGGTCTTCCTTCCATTCTCATTTATCCTTTGAAGTGGGTTGTAGTACTGTTGCTGAGGGAGTTCAGCCATTGGCTAGGAATGCAGCTTGGTCCTTCGTATTATGATTTTATCATGTTTTTTTCTATAACCAGAGTTGGTGAGTCTGGTGTTTTGTTTTTCTTATAGTCCTTGAATATGTCAGTGTTTGACACGTAGAGGTGCTTAAAAATCTGAGTAGATGTTACGAGTTTCCAACTTTGGGATTCATTGTAGCTCTCAGAATTTTACTGTCCCGGTTGCCAGAATAGAATGCTGCTGTTATCACAGTGTCGCTGTGACGTTATTGATATAAACTGGGACCATATAGAACATGGTTTGCAACCAAGGTCCTGTAGTGGCACCAAATCTTATGTAAAAGGGGTCATATAAGGTGTCTAAGACCAGGTTATGGGTTGCTGGTTATGATTATGCTGTCTGTATGCATGTGTCATTTTGTAGTTGAAGTTATGAGTACTGAATCTATACTGTCTGTATTTCAAATTTGTGCTGTGTTTTTGGGAACATCCCAGACAAGTTCGTGTTGCTCTGCCTAGCCTGCTTGATGGCCCGTTAAGGACCATCAGCTACACAATTGACCCATTGAGAGGAGGCAGATACACCTTGTAACTCAGCAAAGTATGCAGGGACTTGCCCGTGTGACTCCAGACTCCATTTTGCTGTAATTTTCCACAGTAAGAACAAAGAGGTTCTTACACCTGGAAAAGCCTATGTAAGGCTGATGCCTCATCTCCATCTTGTCTTCAATCCTGCTTCTTGCCTCTGGAAGGACTTTGCTACAACTGAAGCGCTGAACAAAGGACTGTTGACCCATCCTAGCGGGGGATGTTCTCCAGAGACTTGATTTAAGCCTGCAGTTTACTCCATCACTGCTACAAGCCTGAACTAAGAACTTTGCCATTACTATATGTAATTGATTCCATTTAACTAATTCTAGCTCTCATCTATATCTTTTTTTCCTTTTATGAATAAACCTTTAGATTTTAGATTCTAAAGGATTGGTAACAGCGTGATTTGTGGGTAAGATCTGATGTGTATATTGACCTGGGTCTGAGGCTTGGTCCTTCGGGATCGAGAGAACTGTTTTCTTTTATTCGGGTGTTGGTTTTCATAACCATTCATCCCCAGGACCAGTGGGACTGGTGGTGATACTGGGAGACTGGAGTGTCTAAGGAAATTGCTTGTGTGACTTGTGGTTAGCCAGTGGGGTGAAACCAAAATCCTCTTTGTCTGGGTGGTTTGGTTTGCCTTAGAGGTGGAAAAACCCCAGCCTAGGGCTGTGACTGCCCTGTTTAAGCAATTGGTCCTGAATTGGCCCTCTCAGTTGGGTCCCGCCAGAACCGCATCGTCACAGTCACATTGGGTTTGGAGTCGAGTGTTAGGATTTGTCTGTTTGATGCCTTCACTGCCTCTCTGGTACTACCCTGATTCTTCAAAGGGACCTGCTAGTGCAGGTCCCCACTGAGTTACTATGCTGCACAGGGGTAAACGTCTATGCTAATGGATTCCACTGCAGGTCAGGGCAGAAGTCAATATTAACACATTATTTTACCATCTCTTTCTGGGGGCCAAGTCTAAACTACCTAGCCTTCCTTCTGTTGACCTAAAGAACAATGGTAACCCCTGCCCACCATCCACTCCATCTGTTGAATGTCTCCTTGTTTGTCTGATTTCGTTTTACAAAGTGTTTCCAGAAGGTATCACCATATTTTTACAAGGAACATCTATTATTACAGCCCTCTCACATGTCCCCTGGATAGAGCATTAATACAATAAACATACCAATACTTACTGGTAAGTCTTTTAATCCAGCACGTTATATAACCATTGTTCTCCATCATTTGCCATCTTGACTACTGCAACCTTTGCTTCTCTACCATTCCTGACATTCAGCTTGCTTCCTCAGGTCTATTCAAAATATTGCTGCTAAGATCATCTTTCTGACCTATTGATCTGATCATACACCTCCCTTATTTGGGTTACTCCTCATGCTTCCTCTTCTTCACTGCATCAGATACAAGTTTCTAGTTATTAACGTAGACTCTCCGCAACTTAGCCCCTTCCTAGTTAACTTCTCTTTATCATATTATGTTGCAACAATGTCAGAAGTGTCCACCTATTTTTCTAATTTGCCTATAAGAACCTTTGTGCCAAGCTGCCCTGTGTGCATGAAATACCTTCCCTGTACTACTCCATAGCTCTGCACATTGCCCTCTTTAAGATCCTTTCTCAAGACCTACTTCTACTATGATGCCTATGGGAAACTGCCCTCTGATAGAAACTAGGTACATGGCCCATAGAACTGTGGATAGTTTTTATTTTGTCTTTTTTATAAGAAATTAACTGATTCAAAATCAGTTAGTTGTGTACATATCTGGCCTAGGCAATCAATACTTAATATTTATTATTTGAATTATTCTTACTACCGTTTTTCATATCCTCCCATCCCTATTCCTTCTGATTGTTTTACAGTCATTTGATCCATCTTGTCTTAGACAGGCTCCCTGCTCTCAGTTTCAGTGTCTGGCTGCATCCTGGTCTTGAGCAGCTAGTAGCTGCCATTACAGGGAGAGCCTGGTTTTGTTCCTGTTGCCCTGGATTGGCACATGCTCAGTCGCTCTGAGGAGAGGATGGTGCATTTGCAGTCCAATCCAGTGAAGGAGCTAAGGCATGCTTGAGCATGCCCATTGAGGATGGAATCATCGGTGAGTTTAGCAGCTAAAATAAAAAATCTCTACTGAGCATGTGCAAAGTAACTTTTTTTTAAGGGCTTATAACTTGGGCCGATTTTCACAGGAATGGCAAAAGGCACACAAAGGTTACCCGCCACCAGATTTTAAGCTCCTGCTCCGAAGTATGGGGACACTAGAGTTGTTTAAAGAAAAAGTTATCAGAATTTTTTAACATAGGCAAAACAACGTTTTTCCCTAGCCTTGTTCTCAGAAATTCCTGAACTGTTTTGGCTGAAACTCCTCACCCCACCCTCCCAAAACTTAATATTTTATAAAAGTCTATGACAGACACCTAGCATGGAAAATTTCAGCCCAAACAATTAAAGTTTGGTAAAGTTTTATAAGCAACAAAATATAGGATTTTATAATGTGAAGTGTTAGGCAACCTTAATAGGGGATGCTACCAGCCCTGCCTCTAACAGTGAGGTAAGAGTCAATATGATCCTTTGGCAAAAGCCACTTAAAATATTATTTATATAGAAAATAAATAAAAATAGCTTCATGCTGGATATACAGTAGGTATCTTTTCCCTTGACAGCATTTTGTTTGTGTCAAGAACTGTGAGATTCCCTCATGGGTCCCTTGATTTAGGAGGCATAGCAGAACATGTGCTTCCATTTAATTTGAAGGGATGTGATCATCAATGTGGTATGTCTGCGATTTGTAGGCGGCCTGGATGGTGGTGGAAGTTTGTTTCCTTTGACCAACGAGCATAGATGTGTGGATTTTGGGGTGGGTAGTTGGAGGCGATGCTTTCTGGGAATTCAGAGTTTGGCAGACAGTAAGAATTCATGCAGTGTGGGGCAATGGAAAGCAATTGCATCTATTATTTTGTTCCTTGGTTGATTTTAAGTCATGAAGGTCTTTCTTTTATTTTTTTTACTCCCCCTGCAAATTTTAATTTTTAATAAACTTTGCCCAAGTAGGATTTAAAGCTTATCTCACAAGACATATTTAGAGCAGTGCCATGGTGAAGTGATTTGGGAAAAAATACATACAGCTGAAAATAGGATATTTCTGCATGCCTGCTTCAAACTCTAGCAAGAGTTTTCATTATGGAATAACTTGTCGTCAGACTAGTCACTGTGCAAGACCAGAATTACTAATTAACAGTCAGAACTTGTGCCTTTTGGGCGTGCCGCAGATGGGTTTTACTGTAGCCAAAAGTTCTGTAGCCCCCGCTTCAGTGATGCGGGCAGGCAAGGGGTGGTGTAGAGGGAGGGAAGAGCAGGCAGATCTGTTTAAATTCTGTAGATGAGCTGGAAAGGTTAGTCTGTTGATAGCAGGCTGTGAGTTGACTAAGCAAGCGCCTCTCAGGGCCATGAGCAGCCTTTGATGAGAGGGAGGGGGACCAGAGTTGGTGAAAAGTGTAGACCCTGGAGGCTGTAACATTTTGTAGACTAGCCTGGGGGGGGGGGGCAATCTGTCAAATGGGACAGGGAATAAGGAGGTGGAATTTTGCCATAGTCTGACTGGCGAGGATTTAAAAACAAGAGTTACCATTGCTGGAAGATAAACAGAGCTTGTCACAAATCTGCCAGTCCTCAGCACCTGAGAGATTTTGTAACTAATTCAAAATAGTTAAGCTTAATTGTGTGCATGGCAGAGGGAGTTCAGTGCATCTGTTTTAAAACTTACTGAAAAGCTCTTATGAATTATAACCCTGCAGCCCTGAGTTTTATTCTGCTAAGAGTTAATTATGGGAAGATATGGTTTCAAAACATAGTAAGTGCTCTCAGAGACCTGTGGGCCATTCATGCTGGAGACAGGAGCAGAACCTGTGCCAGGGCAGGTGGTTTGAGCCTCTGAGTGTTATCTGCAAAACACAGGGAAACGCGTACAAATGTTCTGACCTCTCTCTTCAGAGCAGCATTACAGCTATTCAAAACGCTGACTGCCAGGAAGAGCTCTCTTGTTTAACCAGCCTCCTCTTAGGGTTTATCTGGGTGCTTTTATTTGGTTTTTTGTGTTTTGGACTAACCTCACTGTGTGCAAATTTCTTCCGTGTTATTACACGTACAGCTGATCATTTTGGCCACTGCTTGAATGCTCCCAAATAATGACGGGCACTTACAGGAAACTGGAGAGGTTTTTCATGGGTGAGGATTTAATGTGCCTCCTTATGGATTTCCCATATTGCACCACCAGTGAAACCTGACCCCCTGAGTGTGTGTGGGGGAGTAGGGTTGGCCTTTTCTGGGTTTGGAGAGGAATAAAATCTCTTTGTGTAGTCAGTCAGCTGTGGGCTTTCCAGCTTCTCCAATAAGCTAGAGCAATCCCACTGCTGACTAGATGAGACAATGTGAAAGGGACGAGTTGTTGAATCACTGTTGCAGTATTTAGCACATTAAAACTGTGTTTTGCAGTGTCTCCTGTTTGTTTCTTCTTAGATAAATATCTTGTGGGGCATGCAGAAAGTAAAAAATAAATAAATGAACCAACAAAACTTAATTTCCAGACTGAGATTTTTCTTTTTTCCTGAACCGGGGCCATGCTGCAGATGATTTCCCTGTAATTAGAGCAGGCTTGCTAATTGGGCAGATCGGACTTGACCTTTGCGCTCTGCCTGACTCTCTGTCTCATCAAGCACATTGATTTCAGCCTGTAATTAGTCATTGTAGAGCAAGTAACCATTAAGTGGAATCTCCCTTAATCTGTATGTTTAAAATGGCATCTGAGCCTCTTAAGCTTTTTTCAGTCACTTTGGGTGCATCTTCTCTGCAGAGTTAGCCTGGGCTCTTACCAGGCTGTTGTCCCTAACTTCCCTCCTGTCCACACACAATAATCTCTCACCTGAGTTTCGTGGTGCTTTTAACCTGGGCTTTCTGGCACTTTCACTTGGGCTGATAACCTCCCACTTGGCAGTGAGGACACTGGCTAACGTTTAAATCACGCAAGTCCTGATAGTCCTTCCCACAATTCCATGTGTGCTTAGAAGGACAGATAAGTTCTCCCACAATTCACTGGGAAAGAATCACTGAATGGCTCAGTTTATTGCAGCACAAAGAACCATGGGACCTGCCCCTGGAAGGGCCTAGTGAAGCACACAGGGGAGACACAGTAACTTGGGTAGGACTTTGCAGAGTGACTGCTCACAACTGGGTGCTTAGACTCACGTGCCAGTCACATGGGCTAACTCTGCAGTGATGACATACCCTTAGGGTATTTCTACACTGGAGCTGGAGATGTAATTTTCAGCTCCGATAGATGTACCTATGCTAGTTCTGATTGAATTAGTACACTAAAAACAGACTGTAGCCATGGCAGTGTGAGTGGCAGGATGAGATTGCTAGGACACTGGATAAATCAGAGCTAGTAGGGGTATGTCTACCAGAGATGAAAATTACATAACATAAGAATGGCTGCAGTGGGTCATTCCAATGCTCCATCTAACCCAGCATCCTGTCTTCTGAGAGTGGCCAATGCCAGCTGCTTCAGAGAGAATGAAGAGAACAGGGCAATTATCAAGTGATCCATCCCCTGTCATCTAGTCCCAGCTTCTGGCAGTTAGAGGCTTAAATTCACCCAGCACATGAGGTTGCATCCCTGACCATCTTGGTTAATAGCCATTGATGGACCTATCCTCTATGAACTTATCTAATTCTTTTTTGAACACAGTTATATCTTTAGCCTTCACAACATCCCCAGGCAACAATTTCCACAGGTTGACTGTAGGTTGTGTAAAGTATTTCCTTTTTGTTTGTTTTAAACCTGATGCCTCTTAACTTCATTGGGTGACTCCTGATTCTTGTGTTCTGGGGAGAGGTAAATAATACTTTGGTATTTATTTTCTCCATACCATTCATGATTTTATAAACCATTATCATATCCCCTGAATGGTTTCTTTTCTAGGCTGAACAGTCCAAGTCTTTTTAATCTTTCCTCCTTTGGAAGTTGTTCAACACCCCTGATAATTTTTGTTCCCTTCAGTGTACTGTTTCAATTTCTAATATATCTTTTCTGAGATGGAGTGACCAGAACTGCACACAGTATTCAAGGTGCGAGCATACCATGGATTTATATAGAGGAATTATATTTTCTGTCTTATTTCCTAACATTCTTTTGGCTATTTTGATTGCTGCTGCACACTGAGCATATGTTTCAGAGAATGGTAACCAGCTAATTTAGACCCCCATCATTTTGTATGTAAAGTTGGGATTATGTTTTCCTGTCTTCATTACTTTGCACGTATCAGCATTGATTTCATCTGCCATTTTGTTGCCCATTCACCCAGTTATGTGAGATCCCTTTGTAACTCTGCTTTGGACTTAACTATCTTGAATAATTTTGTATTCTCAAACTTTGTTGCTCCTTTTTCCTGACCATTCCCGAATGTGCTGAATAGCATTGTTTCCGGTACAGATCCCTGGGGGACCCTGCTAATTACTTCTCTGCATTCTGAAAATGGACTGTTTATTCCTACCCTTTGTTTCCTATCTTTTAATCAGTTATGGATCCATGAGAGGACCTTCCTTCTTATCCCATGACTGCTTACTTTGCTGAAGAGCTTTTGGTGAGGGATCTTGTGAAAGGCTTTCTGAAAGTCCAAATACACTGTGTCCATTGGATCATCCTTGTCCACATGTTTGTTGGCCCCCCTCAAAGAATTCTAATTCAATTGCATGTCAACAAGTTTCATATGTGTGTTACCTGCCCATACTGGTGTGTAGAATTCAGCTGCTGAGTAGACGAGGGCAAAGGTGCCTGTTCACAAGGTCTGAGCATCTGTTTCCCAACTGGTCCCAGCTAGTTTGTGGATTATATTGTTCCTAGCCATTATCTTGATAGCAGTCTTTGTCAGATGTTGGTGACATGCGAGGCTGCAATCCAGAGCCATGCTGAGATATTTCGGGAAATCGTTGTGAATGAATTTGCTGTTGTAGAAGATGACATTCAGGAGCTTCTTTGAATGGTGGTTACTCAGGTGAGATATGGAGGCAGCTGTTTTTTGAGGGTCAGTCAGAGTTGCCATAACAAATAGTACTCCAGTTTTTTTCAGATCTTCTGTGAGGATGCATTCTGCTTGGGTGAAAGTGCTCGACTGGCTGATGAATGTGAGATCAACCGACAATCCAAATTTGAATGCTGATATAAATATTAGATGATGGTGTCAAGATGGATCTCTGTGGGAGCCCATTGTTTAGTTGACAAGGTCAGCTGATCTGTTTCATTAGATGTATGTAAAACTTGCAGTTGGTGAGCATAAGTGTTAGTAGGTGCAGTGTTGTTGTGCAATGCGAGATTTTTGACAATTTCAGAAGCAGGCTATTCTGCCAAATGCTGAAGAGAGGTTGATGCTCCTGTCTGAATTGGCTATATTCTCATGTATTTGGTGAACCACTTTTTCTGTGTAGCTGATGCAGTGTAGCTTTGGTAGTGATGTGATTGGGGGACTTGGAGACCAACGTGTATGACGACAAGACAGTGTTGGGCATGTGGAAAATCATTGAGGGTAGTTCATTCTGCCACTAGGAACCATGCATTCCGGTCACAGGACATGAAACAAGTTCAGTACATAGTCTTTTCTCCAGTTTGTGGAATGGAAGGTTTCTTGACTGCTTAGTAGATGGTTGTCTTGATCTGAGATCCATTCGAGAAGCTGTTCACCCATAATATCATTGTCGTCATAATCTGAGGCTGTATGACTGCTATTGACGTCTGCATCCCCTATTGAAGGGTGGCTGTGATTTGGTAAGACTGGTTTGGCTAGGCGACATTAGGTGGCTTACAAATGTTGATTATCATAAACTCACCCATTTTTTGTTGTGATGCATATGGTGTTGAACAGTTTGAGTCCATGGAGCAGATGCTCTTGAGCTCACAAATGTTGCCAGTCCGTGTTTTGGGTGGTGTTGGCTTGATGCTGGAATGTGATATTTTGATGGATTTTTCTGTATCTGATAAGTGAGTCTCATGTAACATGACGACATTGATCTTCTGTTTGTTTAATAGCTTGGTCAGGTAATCGCATTTTGCAAGAGAGTGGCCTTCTGCATTGAGGCAGCATACACGAAGGTATGTGTCACTTTTGATATTTGCCCTGAAAAGAGGCATTTTATTTGAAATTGTTGCTTGAATTGCTTTCTAGACTGCAAGACCTTTGATCACTGTTTGGTTGCCATGTTGATGGCATTGGTCATGTGGAAGCACTTAACAGGGGTGAGAAGGCTTTAATATAGGACCCCTGGATAGAGCAGCAAATCCTAGAGGAAACCAGGACAGCTGAGAGAGGATGTATCTTCCCTTTTTTTGTGAGGTTGCAGTTATCTTCACGAATCTTGCAGCATTTAATCTGTTGTGATTCTCTTAAATATCTCACTCTTCCCCTATCTTCCCCTTCCCCAGGGCTGCAAGTCACCAGCAGTCTTTCAGTGTTAATTTGTCCCAGTTTGCAGTGATAGCATCATTAGTGGAATGATGCTGCTGCTGTAATTACTGTGGGATTTGTACACAGCAGTGTGCTATTTCATTGTAGCGTCCCAACTCTTTAATCTACGCAGGCCATCTGCTTTATTTCTTAACTAAAAGTTGTTTCATTTCTGCTTTGGAAGAGAGAGTCTGTTGCTCCTAATCTCCGCTCTTTAGAAAAACAATGCAGCAGGAGTAAATAAAATTGTACACTGTTACTCAAGTGGAAAAGAAAATCCCTCTTTGATAGGTCATGTTCATTTTCTGAGACTTTTTTGAGTTCATGCCATATATTTTTGCTGTGTGTAAGTTAGCTCTCCTCTATGGCTTCAGTGACATTAAGATCAGAATATTATTAAGCCCAGTCCACAGTATGGACAGCGACGACTATGTTTAAGGCTGACACACATGCCCATATTATAAAACCCATCCATTGACTCTCTAGGGAAACTGGTCTGTATTACAGTTAAAACAAACCAACCAACCAACTTTCAGGGGAATTCCTGCTGAAACGCTGCTAGCAATAATGATTTTTTAAACCTGGTCCTAGCTAACCATTTCCAATTGTAGTGCAGCCAGAGCCTGAGATTTCAATATGGTTGGAAGGTCTGCTCCTTTCCTTGAATCATGCTGGCCACTGTCAGAGATCGAATATTGGACTAAATAGAATTTGAATTCCAGTCTAGTAATTCCTGTGTTCTTCAGTCAGAGTGACTGGAATGCATTGGACTCCAGCCCCTCCTCCCCTGATATATATCCCCTGACCTTCCCCGGAACAGCCTCTGTGCATAGGACTGACTGTGCCAACCATTCATTAGCTGAGGATTTCCTTACCCTAAAGGAAATTCTCAGATGCTTCCTTAAGATGCTTACTCCTCTTTGTGCCACACTTAAGAGGGGCTCGGCTTCTGATGTTTAAGGGAATGTTATTACCTGAATTTTGATAGTCTTCCTTTGGTTTTAGGGTACAGCCAGGCCATATGATAGTGATTTTGAGTGATAATCCTTGCCATGCAGTCGAACAAAGGGTTTCATGTGTTTGGGAAGAGTTGAAATAGTTGTAGAGTAACTGGTAAAGTGTTTGAAAGTGTTGGGGTACTGGAATCCTGTGCTGTTACTAGCATTCTGAAAGGTGTGATGTGTCTCTGAATTTTGCTTGTGCCATCTAATATGCTTGTTAGAGTTTACATATTTGTCCCTAAATGAAGTTAGGAGTATGGTGACCCACGTCTGTAAATAGTACAGAATGTGTTTGAGGAATAATCGCCTGTGTCTATAACAGTTTATTTGTCTCCTAACAAGGACATAACCTATTCCTGGAGTCTAGTCTTTCCTGAGCACTGGAAGCTGTTACAGTCTGAGACAGTAGAATAGTGACATTAAACCTCTATGGTATGCATTTATTTTTTTTTAAAAAAGACATTTTTTCTTAAAGTTTGGAGTGGAGCAATCATTCAGAAAATGTAAACCTCTTTGTTTTGGATCCTCTTTTGTTTCCCCCTTTAATCTAAGCAGCTGTCTTTCCCCTTCCCTGTGGGAAGTCATAGAGGGTAAATAACATGGAAATTTATTTGAAGATGAAGACATCAGAGGTTGGCATGGACAATTAATTCATTGTTAGACAGAATTAATTTTATTTGCTCCCTACATGGTGGTGTTACTGCATATAAATGAGTTAGCCCACAAGTGAAATCACCGATAAAAGCCTGTTGAAGGAAGGGAGTTTTGTGGTGGAGGCAGCAGAAATCTCCCTCCCTTAGCTTAGAGTCAGGAACAGATCACCTTCAAGTAATTAACTTCACCCACTGGGGGAGAAAAAAGAACAGGAGTACTTGTGGCACCTTAGAGACTAACAAATTTATTTGAGCATAAGCTTTCGTGGGCTACAGCCCACTTCATCGGATGCATAGAATGGAATATACAGTAAGAAGATATTTATACATACAGAGAACATGAAAAGGTGGAAGTACCCATATCAACTGTAAGAGGCTAATTAATTAAGAGAAGCTATTATCAGCAGGGGAGAAAAACTTTTGAAGTGATAATCAAGATGGCCCATTTCAGACAGTTGACAGGAAGGTGTGAGGATACTTTAACATGGGGAAATAGATTCAATTAGTGTACTGACCAAGCCATTCCCAGTCTCTGTTCAAACCTAAGGTAATGGTATCTAGTTTGCATATTAACTCAAGTTCAGCAGCTTCTCGTTGGAGTCTGTTTTTGAAGCTTTTCTGTTGCAAAATTGCCACCTTGACGTCTGTCACTGAGTGATTAGAGAGGTTGAAGTGTTCTCCTACGGGTTTTTGAATGTTATGATTCCTGATGTCAGATTTGTGTCCGTTTATTCTTTTGCATAGAGACTGTCCGGTTTGGCCAATGTACACAGCAGAGGGACATTGCTGGCACATGATGGCAATATCACATTGGTAGATGTGCAGGTGAACGAGCCCCTGATGGTGTGGCTGATGTGATTAGGTCCTATGATGGTGTCACTTGAATAGATATATGGACAGAGTTGGCATCGGGCTTTGTTGCAAGGATAGGTTCCTGAGTTAGTGTTTTTGTTGTATGCCGTGTGGTTGCTGGTGAGTATTTGCTTCAGGTTGGGGGGCTGTCTGTCTCCCAAGATCTGTGAGAGTGAGGGATCATCTTTCAGGATAGGTTGTAAATCTTTGATGATACGCTGGAGAGGTTTTAGTTGGGGGCTGAAGGTGATGGCTAGTGACGTTCTGTTATTTTCTTCGTTGGGCCTGTCCTGTAGTAGGTGACTTCTGGGTACTCTTCTGGCTCTGTCAATCTGTTTTTTCAATTCAGCAGGTGGATATTATAGTTTTAAGAATGCTTGATAGAGATTTGTAGGTGTTTGTCTCTGTCTGAGGGATTGGAACAAATGCAATTGTATCTTAGAGCTTGGCTGTAGACAATGGATTGTGTGGCGTGTCCTGGATGGAAGCTGGAGGCATGTAGGTAAGTATAGCGGTCAGTAGGTTTCCAGTATAGGGTGGTGTTTATGTGACCATCGCTTATTAGCACAGTAGTGTCTAGGAAATGGACCACTTGTGTGGACTGGTCTAGGCTGAGGTTGATGGTGAGATGGAAATTTGTTGAAATCATGGTGGAATTCCTCATGGGCTTCTTTTCCATGAGGGAGAAAGTAAATGTTAGCTGTCATCTCCTGGGGATGTCTGACCTAAAACCCACCCTCTTCTGCTGGGCAGTTGACCAATGGATCCTCAGGTTCCTCTTTACTGTTTATCATCCAAGTCAGTCTACTACTGATCACTTTAACAGAACTTAGTTTGTCTGGATCTGTTAGTACTAACCAGTGACTTAAATGGAAATACTGGAAAGGAGAACCCTCCCCTCTCATCTCCTGAGCACATCAGGAGATTGGGGATGGTGGAACAAAAAGCATTTTGGAAAAGTTTATAGTCCTCAAATATGGTTACGTTGGGTAATGGCTTGATTCTGACCTTGCCTTTCATGAATAGCGACCTCAAGAAAGGCAGCATCTCATAGATGGCCAGACTCTGGCAATCAGCTTGTTCCTAAATAGCCACAGTTCCAGCAATACATCAAAATATATGTTTTATTATTGCTGAATTCCGTTCCTGGCTTTGCCACTGATCTGCTGCGTGACCTTGGTCAGGTCGCTTCATTTCTCTGTGCTTCAGTTTCCTCATCTGTAAAATGGAGGTGGGGATATTGACCTGCTTTGCAATGTACTGATGGAAAGCAGAATAGAAGAACTATTTAGTATAGAAGTTATTTAGAACAAGAAGTTGCTGGGAATTCTCTTTAAATGTCCTTCTCTTTACATGTGCATCTTTGCCTGCTTTCTTACTCCTTGTATTTCTCCTGTTTGCTGCCTGCCCTGCTTGCTCTGCCCATTTCTCTCTCAACCTGCCTGTTCTCTCTCTATCTCCTGCCTGTGGAGAGTTGTGGTACCAAAGATGAAAGGTTTTGAAAATAAGAACTATGGGATGCGGTAGGAAGCACTAAACACGGTAGGAAGCACTCAACTCAGAGAGACCTGTGGGAAGACTCTAAGTATGTGAGGAGATGTTATAAAGGGGAACAAGATCAATTATTTTCATTCGGCAGTGAGATCAGAAGAGGAAACAATGGGCTTATTCTATAATTGGGAAAATGAGTCCTAAAATATTTAGACAATGGGACAAACCAGGGCGTGGAAGAAACCAGGGCATGCGAAGAAATTCAAGGCTGAACTGAGCATCCATTTGTCAGAGAGGCTTTAAGGGTAACGAAATCAATTCTGCCATGACCAGCGGGGGAAGAGAGGAAAAAGCGAAAGAGAGCCAAATACCTTCTGGTGTTACATCCCATTAGCTGGAGGTGGAAGAGTGGTGTGAAAAGAAGCATTAGTGTTCAGTAACTGTCCTCCCACTTGTCAGTGAATTGGAGGTATGCACTAGTAAATGTGTAATGATTGCCTTAACCACCTAGCACAGACAAGCAATCATTTCTTGGTCAGTAGCCTTGTGATTGTATAATGTATGTTGGTAACAAATTCAGTGGAAGCCACATAGATTTTTCTTAATCCTGAAATGAGCCCATTTTATACCTGCTTCCCATCTCTCTCTCTCCGATGTGAGACATTCTGATTTGTTAGTGTATAACTGACTACACTTGTGACATACCAGTGGCTACAGGTGCAAATCTCTACTCTGTAATTTCTACATACAAATTAATATCAAGCAGAGAATAATCACTAACATAAATAACCCATTTACATAAACTTTTCAGACATTTATCAGAGCCATCCTTTGCTATGCAACATGATGTCTTTCATATGCCCACACATGTGCTAAAATACGTGGCGTAATTTATGTAAGACACACTGCCCATATATTAATAATTGAAATGTCTGAACTTAAACCAGTAAACTTAGTCTGTGTTCAAGGGTGCCCATTTCTTGTTGTGAATGGTGTAAGGGAGGTAATTAAGGTTGATAAAGGGAAGAAATGGTTGGAGTGTAGATATGGTGTTGCTTTTCTCTGTTTGCATTGCAGGATAAGTAGTCCAACAACCTTAACTCAAAGTTTTAAAAGGTGAGGTTTTGGGGTGGGGGGTGTTGGTGAGGATATATGCCTATAGCTATAATAGTCTTTGAAGTACTAGAACATTGAATGTAAAGAAGAATCATATTTGCAACTCAGTGCAGTGAGTGATATTAAGAAGGCAATTACATATGATTTACAAAATAAAAAGAGCCCAGTCGCCTTAGTGCATGATACCTGCAGGGTTTAACAGCATTCTCTCTAATCTTAGCTAATAAGAGTGGTATATAATATTAGAATTTCCCTTGTCAGAGAGCCTATTAGTATAACAGTGTGAGAGCTATGTGTGTGCTGGAAAATGAGAGCAGCTGCTTGCTGCTTGTTGCCACAGGAGGTGGTGGAGAGGCTGTTTCTAAAGGGTTCGGTTTCCTCACAGGGCTTTTATTTATAGTATTGAACTGTTAAGATGTAAAATTCATACGTGTCAGTAAAAACTTAAAAATAGTTATTAATAGTGTGAATTTTATAAGCTGCAAATGGAGATGGTCTTCCTTTTTTTTTCTTTTGTTCTTCTCAAGAGTCCTGAGCTTTGTAAAAAAGTTTGACTTTTCTTTTGAAATGAAAAAGGGAATTGCCAAGAAGTTCAGACTCTATATTTCCCTGACTATTACCAGCTACAGGTTCTGTTCATGTCTTCATCATTCATACCCACTGAACTGATATTCTTCTCCCTGCACAACTCAGAATTTAAAAACTCAAAACAATTGCAGTCTGCATAGTGTGTCCACAAAGAAAGATATCCGCACACAATCCACAATCAAAGCTTTAATTGTGAGGGGGCTACAATTAAGATTCCATTTGTTTTAAGTTCCACGCTATAATGATCAATATTAAAACCAGGTGGGTGTAACCAGTAGGATGTGCAGCTTTAAAAGCTCTGTAAAATTTGGGGCCTGAACTACTGTTTCGAATAATAGAAGCTGACACTTGTGTTCCACTTTGATTTGTAGTATGTCTCCATGTGGTTCCTGTATTTTTCTTTATGGCAGCTATGGTAGTCTACTCTATGATGTGCTCTGAGTTTTCAGTTACTCAGTGCTTTTATGTTATTACTCCCCTTTCCATTCATTCCTGACACCTCTTGTTCATCGGGCTGGATGACTGTGTTTTTGAGATGCTGTAATGACTTCTCTTGGTTCCTGAGCCAAACTAATAAATTGCTGACCATCTAATGTGGAGTCCAAGCCACTCAAAGGTGATAGTGTGGGTAGCTCCTGTTTGACTCCTAGTTTGGAAGAGGAGTAAATCATACAATTAAAATAAATGGGCTGTAATTTGCAAGGAGAGATCAGTATGAAATTCAAGTGGAAGTGTATTAGGAAATCTGTTCCTTCTTCTACCTGTAAATTTTGCGAACATTTTACTAGAAGGTAGAAATTGCACGAACATGCCTATTAAGAAACAGGTAGCACTTCTGTGTAATCCACCCAGCCATTTCAGGCATGGAAATGGGGCTTCACCAATAAAATGAGAAAATACAGCACCATTGTACCATCTCCTAATATCTTCCTACAAGGTAGTGTGACCACAGAACTGAAGAGACCTCCTTGCTTTGAGAAAGAAAGATCAGCAATCCAGCAGAGAAATGTCTGAAAATGACATTGTCCTTGAGGAACAGAAACCAAGGCAGAAGCTGAACTCTTCATATTGGTAGGGGAAGAGGAGGCAACAGAAACTTGTTTCAGAGTGGTAGTTGTGTTAGTCTGTATCAGCAAAAACAACAGGGAGTCCTTGTGGCACCTTAGAGACTAACACATTTATTTGGGAAGTGGGTTTTAGCTCACAAAAGCTTATGCCCACATAAATTTGTTAGTCTCTAAGGTGCCACAAGGACGCCTCATTGTTTTTGCTAATAGAAACTTGGTCATACTGCAGCTGGTAGGGGAGACATGAATTACCTTTTGAGCTGCTACTGTTGTAATTCTGCCAAAAACTTGTGTTTAAACCTGGTCCTTCCCCACCCAGATAATTACTTTTATGTCTAGGGAGATTTGATATCCATAATATAGCCAAATACTGTGTGCCCAAGTGACTGGCAGACATTTCAGCTATGGTGCTAGTGAGACAGTAAGGATTGGGCAAACAGTTGTCCAATACTGCATGGAAACAGCCCTTCAAAAGGACGGTCAACCTTCATTTAAAAAAAGATACACCATTCTACAATAAATGTCCCAAACATTTCAGAAATATGATAAGTTAAAGTGATTGGGGCTATTCCTGTGGAGTTCTGTTGAATATTTTTTAAAGGGAAAATGGTAATTCCTTTGTATAGAATAGAAATAAGACTTGCTTAATTTGTGAGAGAGCACTGCATTGGTATTAAATTGCTGAGTAGGCTATTTCTGAAGTTTGGTGTGTGTGTACTGTGACACCGTGGGAGACTAATTTTAATAACTTCTAGAATGGGATTCAGCCCATTTCTGGGGTTGCTACCAGATCTAAGGATCCAGTGTTGGCACCTGCCCAATATTGTGTTGTAAGCTTGAGAGGGAGAACCTTTTTCTGGCTTTAGTAGGTTCTCTTCCCACACCCCCATTTCTCTATAAAGTTATGTGAACTTGTTCTAGGGCACTGGCATTAACAGATACAGAATAGACTGATAGGAATATCATCTACAGCCACAGGAGTCCTCCCCTTTCCTCCCTCCAAAGTATCTCCTTGGATTCCTGCTATCTTAAATCCAGATGACAAATTCTATGAGCTAGCCTGTCCATTCTGGTGAGTCTGAGATGGGTAGGATCGATATTTCTCTAAATGTAACTGTCAGAGCTCCAAATGTGTGGTCAATGAAAGACCAGTTAGTCTGATACCTACCTTTGTGTGTCTCGTCTCATTTATATTCAGTCTTGAACTTGCCAGTAACTTCCGCAGTATGTTTCGGAAATGCCACTGGAGATGGTATGCAAGGAGAGCAAGCGCAGCATATCTTCAGAAATTGTATGATTCCAAAGAAATACGCATATACACTTTTGGTACTTGCAATTTCCGAGGGTTCAATAATGGCTACTGTCTAATGTATATCTCGGTTTAAGTGGGTGCTAATTATAAACTATTTTTCAGTAACTCATCATATTCAGAAAATAACACTAAAAGGCTTAACAAATCATTGAAAACACTTTCTTGCCCACATGTGGCTTTGAAGCAGATGTTTTGCCATTGGCAGGCTGTCCCAGTGCTTCCATATGGTACTGGTTGAGTTTGTCATGTCTTGCATAGTGTGATATGCATACAGCGACCAAAGCTGAAAGCATTTAGAACTCTCTGCTGCTTTTTATGCATTCCTTTTCTTGTGTACTTCATCAGTTGTATAGAAAGTTCTAATGCACTAGTAATCTCTTCCACTGTATGGTGATGGTGGCAAAACAATGTATTAAGGTATAATCCCAAAGTTACGCCTTCTTTTGGTATGCTAGTGGTTTCAAACGTGTTGAGTTCATGTGTATTGGGGTGGGAAGTCAGATCCAGAGTCTAAAAAATAATGGAGACCTGTGAAATAGAAAGACTTTGCTTTGAGGTGGTTGAAGGGAGCTTTGATGTGGTCATAAAGTCTCCCAAAGTGATTTGGTCTTATCTCCCTTTGTCATCTCAGGGCTGGTCTTTGCTACCGGGAGGATCGATTCAGAAGGGGTCGATTTAATGAGTCTAGTGAAGACCCGCTAAATCAACAGCAGAGCACTCTCGAGTTGACCCCATTACTCCAGCAACACTTTTTCAGATTTGTCACCTAAAAAGAATGGCTCCCTCGCATCCTCTACAGTGAAGACTGATGTAAAGAATTCATTTAGCTTCTCCACGATGGCCTTGTATTCCTTGAATGCTTCTTTAGCACCTCTATCATCCAGTGGCCACACTGATTGTTTTGCTGGCTGCCTGCTTTTGATGCTTTTGCTCTTAGTTTTTGTGTGTTTTGCTAGTTACTCTTCAAACTCTTTTTTGGCCTGCCTAATTACACTTTCACACTTGATTTACCAGAGTTTATGCTCCTTTCTGTTTTCCTCATTAGGATTTGACTTCCAATTTTTAAAGGATGCCTTTTTGCCTCTAACTACCTCTTTTACTCTGTTGTTTAGCCATGTTGGCATATTTTTGGTTCTCTGACTAATTATTTTAATTTGGGGTATACATTTCATTTGAGCCTCTATTTATGGTGTTTTTAAATAGTTTCCATGCAGCTTGCAGGCATTTGTGTCTTGTGATTGTTCCTTTTCATTTCCATTTAACTAGCTTCCTTCTTTGTGTAGTTCCCATTTCTGAAGTTAAATGCTACTGTGATCAGCTTCTTTGGTACCCCCCAACCCCGGATGTTAAATTTAATTGTATGATGTGTGCTGTTACTGAGCAGTTCAACTATATTCACCTGTTGGACCAGATCCTGTGCCCCACTTAGGACCAAATCAAGAATTACCTCTCCCCTTGTGGGTTCCAATGACTAGCTGCTCCAAGAAGCTGTCATTAATGGTGTCTAGAAACTTTATCTCTGCATCCCATCCTGAGGTGACATGTACCCAGTCATTATGGGGAATAGTGGAAATCCTTTATTATAATTATTATTATTGAGTTTTCTGTTTTTATAGCAGCTCTAATCTCCCCGAGCATTTCACAGTCACCATCACCATCCTGGTGAGGTGGTCGGGTGTATATTCCTACTGCTATACTCTTATTATTCAAGCATGGAATTTCTATTGATAGAGATTCTGTGGTACCGTGTGATTCATTTACAATTTTTGCTGTATTTGACTCTCTGATTTTGTTCATATATAGTGCCATTCCCCCACCAACATGACCTCCTCTGCCATTCTTATGTAGACTGCACCTTGGTATTACCATGTGCCATGGATTGTTGTCATTCCACCAAGATTCTGTGATTCCTATTATATCAATATCCTCATTTACTACCAGGCACTCAAGTTCACCCATGGAAGTATTTAGACTTTCAGCATTTGTATAAAAGCACTTATAAAATTTGTCACTCTTTAGTTGTCTGACTTCATGTGATGTAATTGAGTGGGACTCTTTTTCATTTTACTGTTTCTCTTCATTTCATGCCTGTGCTTTATCTCCTCTTTACTAGGATATAGAGAATCCCTGTTAATAGATCCTCCCCTGTGGAATGTCTCTGTCTGAACCTTGTACTCCCCTGCACCTGTCAGTTTTCTCTCAGCCTGTAGTTTATAAATTCCTCTGTGGCCTTTTTAATTTTACATGCCAGCAGTCTGGTTCCATTTTGGTTTAGGAGGAACCTCTCTTTCCTATATAGGCTTCTCCTTCTCCCAAAGGTTCCCCAGCAAAGGTTCCCCAGTTGCTAATAAATGTAAAGCCTTCCTCCCCACACCATTATCTCATCCATTCATTGAGACCATGCAGTTCTGCCTCTCTAACTGGCCCTGTGTGGGAATGGAAGCATTTCACAGAATGTTACCATGAAGGAGTGTTGGAATTCTCTTCTTCTCTAGTGCCGATACAGTTAGCTCACGTCTGCTCCCATCCACTTTTTATGATAGCACCTGCTCAGAATACAGCTCAGTTCATTTTCTTGATCTTCTGCCATAGAAGATTGGTTAATGGTTCTTAGCTAGTTAAAACTATAGTAATTTGGTTGTTGCAGGAGAGATTTAGAGGCCATCTTAGGGGGAGGTTACTTGCTAGGCAAGAGTAAAAACCAGGAAAAGAGGGAATATGTAAGTGTGAGTTCACCCTTTAGAAGCAGCTAGAGGAACAGAATTTAATGCAGCCTTGCAAAAATATACTTGTGTGGACTAAGATATTTTTTGATTGCAGAAATAAAATATTAGTTTTCCTCATGCTTTCCATGAATATGAATGAGTAGATTTTGTGCCTAGGCAGGTAATATTTTCCTATGTGATTCCTCTTTGCTGTAATGGGAATCCAGTGAGAAGTTATGGGTGAAGTATTCTTTAAATTTCCTTTAGAATAGTTCCTTTGTCATATAAACTGTGAGAACAGTGACTGGTAACTGTTTCAGAGTATAAGAGAGTGATTTTAGTCCAAGGTGACTGATCAAGGGATGTGAACACACAAGACTATACTGACATGGCCAGATTAGTTGTGGAGGACTTGATTGGCTGGTCTCGAACAGATGTGAATAGGAAATATGGTAGGAAGAGCTCATCTTGAGCTGAGGTGCCAGCCGTAAACCGAGACAGAATCAGTGAGTTCATATTAGAGAGGAGTTAGGTCTGAGTGGGAATAGAGTCGCATGGATGGATGGAGGTGATTGACTAATAGAGGTAGAAATTAAATGAACAAAAACACAATAAAGTTATTTTATAAATGTGGGGACTAGAAAACACATCTAGTCATGTTAAAATGCCTGTGATATGAAAAGAAGCCAAAAGAGAGAGACAGCATAGGTGATTTGATCAGATGGTATTGTTTACTGTACAGAATATAAATTGTATGACTGCTTGCCGTGTGGCATCTATATGTGCAGTGAGCAATGTAAGGCTTTCAGAGACTGCGTAGAACTTCTCTGGGTGACAGTCAGTGATAGAGGATTTGTTAAAGAAAGAGAATAAAACAGATGCAATGGGTTTACTCACCCTGGTCAGCTGCTGGGAGTGTAAGATAGAGATGTTCCTGCAGTGATGAGGAGTCCGTGGGAGCAGAGCAGGGAAGAGGAGTAGAATGACAGTTGCCTGAACAGTCATGGTTATGACACACACATCAATGGATAATCCATGTATTTAAATAAAATTATAAACAGAAAGGAACATTAGAATTGCAGAGGCAAGCACCCAAAAGTTAGGAAAAGCCAGGAAATGCCAAAAATAAGGCTGTATGCAGAGTCCTAGCCCAAGCTCCCAGTTCAGATCACCACCCCTTGGAGTCATGGCTCCAGACCCAGTCTCCTTGCTCAGCCAGTGCTACTCTTGCTCCCTGTCCGAGTCCCAGTCTCCCGCATAGGCTTCTTTTTCCAGGCTCCTTGCCTAGCTGGGCTCTTGTCTCCCACTCAGGTTCCGGATCTGATCTCAGTACCCCCACCCCAGTCCTAGTCTCTCCCTTTTCCTGTCCCACCAGCCAAGTTCTTTGTGCCCTCTTCATTTCTTTGTCCACACTGCCTGGGTGCCAGCCAAAGTAGCATAGAGAGCACAGGAGACAGTCTCTCTACTCACAGTTCCTGTGCTGGGTGCTACTGTGGCTCCCGGCAATGTGGAGGAGCAGTTGCAGGGAAAGTCCTGCTGAGCCCTTGCAGCCCTAGAGCATGCTCAATGCAGATGGAAGCATTGGAGAATTTTGTTGCCAAACTCTAACAAGTTTTTACTGAGCAGGTGGGGAAAGAGATTTTTCAGTGGGCTTACAACTTGTCTAACTATGGGTGTTTTTTCATGGGGATGGAAAAAGACACATCCCTCACACCCAGGCAACCCTCCTGCCAAATGTTGTAAGATGTATTTATTTTTAAATGTGGGCAAAACATATTTTCTCTCTTCTCATTCTTGGAAATTGCAGAACGTGTTTTTTTGAAAAACACAGCCTGAGACAGACACCTAGCTTGGAAAATTTCCATCCAAACTGTTAGCTTGGTAAAGCTATAAGCAGCTGAAAACATGGTCTTATAATGGGAAGTGTTGGGCAGCTGAAAGAATAAGTGGCATAACGAGCTTCATCTATCATTAGTGGTCCCAGACTGGATTGATCCCATGTCGAGATATTGGGTTTGTGACTCATGCTTGGCATGAGTCCCTAGGCTGGGAAGCTGGTGTTAATCCTTCCTTAATAACTATATGGTATGTTCCTTAACTATAAAACTGCTTCATTGGGAGATAGGCAGAAATGGCACAGGGTCAGAGAGAAGCAAGAATGTCAATTGTGGGATGGGAGGAGAACTTGGTGGTGGGATATATAATTTGTGGGAAAGGCTATCATGAGGAGACTGTGAACTGTTGAAGAACCCATCTGCTTGTCTTGTCACCTGTCTTTCCCATCCAAGTTACAAATGGCTGAGGTGGACATGGGATGGTAAAGCACATGTTCATTTGATTCTGAGAGAAGCATTGATTGAGTTGAATGAGACAGTATATTTCAGAGTTTCCATGTCAGGTTATACCATAGCCTCAGCCCCTGAGAATAAGACTTCATTCTTCCAGGACTAAAAATGCAAGCAAAGAGTATATGTGTGGAAGGACACTTATGGGAAGCAAGAGTAATCTAGAAAAAAATTAAGCCCTCTAAGCTGCTTGGTGTCAGTTCAAGGGTAGCGAGAGCTGCTTGATATTTTTATTTTTATGGAGTTAGTCTGGCTTTTTTCTAAATACTGTTTTAATTGAGGTCTCATCTAGAGAGTCATTGATATGTATATACATGTGTGTCTGCCTTTAGTTCTAATTTACAAAGTAGTGTGAGAATTGTCAGCCTCAGAGAGAACTATTGAGAGGTGTCTGATGAGGAAATTGTTTGGTGGTTTGTTACTAGAAACCTTTGGAAAGATGACCAGCAAAAGAGGTAGAGAAGGGTGAGGGAGAGGAGAGGCGAGGCTTGCGCCTTTTTTGTAGTTGTTGCTTTTATGGTTAAGGAAGGTTTGAAAGGCTTTTCTCGATTTTATTTTTGTTTGTTTGTCCACCCTGCAAGACGCTATAGTGAAATTATGACATCACAAGAGAGTGAAAGCTGAGAAGGGAAAGGATTTTTAGTTGGACTGGTTACTTAAAACTTTGTTTTTTGTTAACACCAACTTAATGTACTACTGGAAGGTGCTCAGATACTACAATGCTAATTGCAGAACAAGAATCTGTATCAAATAGATTATACTAGAATAGCATCTCAAAGATGTCTGTCTGTCAAACCGAAATAAAAGGTGGGTTTTATGCTCCTTTTTACTGCAAAAACAGCAGCTTGTGAATTCCATTTATTCTCTATAACTTTGGCAATGTTTGGAAAACCAGGGTGGTACATCATAGGAGTCTGAAGCTGTCCCTGCTAACAGGGAAAAGGTGTTGAGACTTTTAGGCCTCTTCTTCACTAGACTTATTTTCCTAAAATTCATTAATTTTTCACAAAAGTTCAAAAATTTTGGCCAGTGTGTTAAATTATTTCCCCCCAACTGACCTAACCACTAAATACAAGGATTACTAGATTAAACTCTTTTATAATATAACTTGTAAGCAATTGATATGGTTGCCACGGGGATGCTCTGTGACCGCAAATGGGATGCAGATGGGGAGGTAGCAGTCTGTGAGATGATCTTTCTATTAACATGCAGTCTGACCTACAAAAAGGTTTGAGAACCCCAGCCTAGGAGAAGCCATTCATTTCCTTCCCATCTTATGTTGCCTGCTGGGCCAGTTGTTGGTCGTTTTGCAAGTTAATTGTTGTCTCCTCCCACTTCCCCCTGGAGGAGTTTTACTTCTTTTATGCAGGATCTTTTTCCAGAAGAGCGGGTTATTAGATTTCCCTGGGAACACACATTTAGCAGCATATTTTTATATACTTCAGAAAGAAATTTGCCATGTATTTATATTAAATATTCTATTTTGCATGGTAACTCAAATTGTCTTGCATATGCACATACTGCGGTAATCAAAGGGCACCTATTACAATCTGTCCCAGTCAGTCGCTATATAGGTCACCAGGCTGTTGTGAGAGGACCCAAGCCAGCTGGATCAAGATAGTCTTATCACTGTTTCTAGCTGTGGAACTCAAGGGCACATTCCCAGGCTCAGATCTGCCACCCTTTCTTCGGACTTGGGATGCCTCCATCCAGCTGCCACAACCAGTAAACCAGTGTCTGAGACCTTCAAAGCCCCGCAGTTTCTTGCACATGCTCCCTAGTTTATGGACAGTCTGGAGACAGTGTGGTAGGAAAACAAGGAATATGGGCTTAGAAAAGGAGTTTGTCAGTCATAATGTTTTTACTCTTAAAACACTTGAGAGTTACAGATCTTTGAAATAACAAAACTCCTGGGATGCACCACTGAGAAGCTCCAGGGCCTCCCTTCCTTGTCATGCTTTCCTCTCTGTGGGCCCCTGTGTAGAAGAAACATTGTTCCATAGGGGTTGGCCAACCAGCAGTTGAGAGGCCATCAAAATTGGTGGGCCCCGATTGCATTCCTGATGACTTTTCAGTGATAGTCCATCTTTGCTGGGCAGGGCAGCTGTCTGGAATGCAGTACTGCCTGGCTGCCCTCAGGCCAATGCAGAGATGTGTTTAACTCAATACAAAATAGAGTTCCTAATTTGATACAGATGTATCCCACTCTATCATATCATCTACTCCTGATGAATTGATGAGCCAAAATTTGCTTATTGTTGTACCATTACTTCTTCACATTTATGTTAGAAAGCATCTGACCTAAAGATTTAAGCTAAACCCCAGTTCTCTGGAAAGTATGTCATATATGAAGCCATCCCTGTACAGAAATATATATCCATCAAATATGTTGAAAAGGATTTGGTTCACTTGACATTCTACCCACATTACTTCCGTGGTGTCTGTTTTGTCTGGGCCAGGGAGATTTGCCTGTATTAAGCCCGATTGTGAATGGTGACTGTTGAGGCCTTGCTTCTTGTTTTGAAATTTCCTCTTGTTTCCATTAATTGGACTTAGGAGTCTGAAAGGGGGTGGGGGGAGGGGAAGGAAAGAACTTCAGTTGATTTCCTCATAATGAAAATGTCTATTAACATTCTCTTTAAATCACTGTTAATTAAGCAAAAGGCAAGTTTAACACTAGGAATGGGAACGCTTCCATACCATCAAAAAGGCACCGAGTAGAAAATATCATTACAATTCTACTTTCCAAAGCAACTCTTTGCGCTCCAATCCGCACAGAAGCGATAGAGCAAGCGAACTGTGTGTTTGCTTTTGGATTAATATTTGAAGTTAACTCATGTGGAAATAAAGCGGATTTTACTGTGACTAGAATCTGTCATTAAAAAGCCATTATCAAAGCAGACCAGTACAATTCCTGCTCTTTTATTGCTAACAACAAAACAATCTCTTCTTTAAAAAAAACAACAAAACACAAAACAAAACAACCCCCAAGCCTCCCTCTCCCTCCCCCTGCTGCCCCCCCCCCCGATATTTTCTCTTAGAGAATGGTTGAGAAGTCTAAACAGAAAAGAACCTTGGTGAAGTGAGGCAGTTGAGAGATTTATTGATCAATAAAGCAGACAATTACAGCTTGTTTATAAAGGGAAAAAAACCCCTCGGCCCTGTGAGCAACACTGAAACTGTAATAATGATAGCTCTGGCATCCAGCTTGAAACTATAAAAGTCAATAGGAAGATATAGGATTTCAATAAAATTATGACACTAGATAAACTTTACCCCAGGAACAAATTTTCCCTAGGTATGTGACTGACTCCAGTTAGATTTGTAACTTTAATTTCTATCTTATTGATTTTTTTCCTCTACAACTAATTAGAAAGTCAGTGGTGGATTCTGTATGTGTGTTTGGGGAGGAGTTAATAAGCACCAACAGGAGTAGAGGAACACTCCAAAAATGAGTGGGTCAAATTGCTTTTTAAAAACATTTTTGTAAGCTATGTTTTACTCTTTCCTTAGCTGCCTCTCCTGTTCAACCCAGGAGTCCCCTCTCGCTCCTATGTTTGTGTTCCTTGGAGACATGGTTGGGCACTCTAGACACTCAATGTTACTATATCAGTGGTATGAGATTTCTTAATAGAGAAGACTGTAGCTATGTATTTTATATGTTAGCAGCGTCTCTCTCCCTAGAATCCACCTGTAGGAGGCAGCAGGACCTGCTAATAGTATTGTAGCTCCTAGATCACTACTCTCTGGTGCCTACACTCTAGTGGAAAGTGACCTTCCTTATCTTGAAGCCATTCTTCCTGGCAGCCAAGTTATGGATTCATGTAAGGAAATAATTAAATGGGAGGAGTATGGAGAGAAAGTTGATCCTGAAGAGAGTATT
The DNA here is from genome assembly GCF_016161935.1 of Mauremys reevesii. NCBI lineage: Eukaryota > Metazoa > Chordata > Testudines > Geoemydidae > Mauremys > Mauremys reevesii. The sequence continues at coordinate 74,002,467 of NC_052632.1, read as the reverse complement.
CTGTGAAGATGCGATTCCTTAGGTGAATGTAACTGGTTTCCAAGGGATTGAGTCCAGTTCATGTCTGGGATTACAACTCAGCTTTCCCTCCCAGTTACTCTGCATACAGCAATGACAGGGCAAGAGTCTCTTGGGTGAATCTCTTATCATTAATCATTTCCTCTCCTCCTGCTGATCTCACAAATCTCCTCTTTCAAGCTTATTCACCAAGATGTTGCAGAAGAGAATGAAAAGATACATGGAAGCAGCAGTTGCAGGAAACAGGCCAATTTCAGACCACGATGAAGTAGAACAAATGAGCTATTTGTGATCAGACAGATATCAGAAAAGTACATGGAACATACCAGAACCTGCTACAACTTTATAGGCTTCAAACAGACTTTTGATAGCATTTGGCAGATGGGATTATGGCAAATTTTGACAATATATGGCATCCCCAAGAAATAGATGAAGCCGATAGAAAACATTTACAAGAAGTCCATGAGTACAATGAGAGTAGACAAGAAGCTGGTAGAATGGTTCAGGAAAACCGCAAGAGTGAGTCAATACATGTTATCACCAGATTTGTACAACTTTGTACTGGAAGTAGTAGTGGTTATAGCACTGGGAGATGAAATGGGAGGAGTCATGTTATGTGAGAGGCTAGCAAATAACCTTAGATTACAGATTTGAAGCATAGCACTGATGAAGGAGGATTTACACAGAATAGCTGACAAGGTATTCCGGGAAGCGGAAGATTTGGATTGAAGAGCAGTACGGAGGAGACAAAATTCTGGCAACAGGAAGAGGTAAAGATCAAAGTTGGAGACAAAGAATTAGAAGAAGTGGAAAAATGTGTGTACCTTGGAGGATGAATATTGAAGAATAGGAATTGTATAGATGAGGTAAACAGAATAGATTAGCCACTGCTGTATTCAGAAAACTTTGCAAGACCTGGGATGTTAAAGACATTTTGATCAAAATGAAAATCAGCGTATATGAAACAATTGTTATGGTGACACTGCTGTATGAGTCAGAATGTTGGAGTCTGAGGAAATCTAGTAAACGAAAGATATTGATTGCAGAAATGAACTGGCTGAGGGGCATACTAAGTTTCAAGACTGGAGAAGAAAATGAAGTGATAAGAAAATGGCTAGGGCAAAAAATGATGCTGTTATAGAAGATTCAAGAAAGATGACTGTGATGGTTTTCACAGATGTCGAGAATGGACCAGGAAAGGATACCGTACCTGGTGATTCAGAGTGCGAGGAACTAGAAATAGAGGAAGACTGCGAATGCATTGGATAGACCTGGTGAAGAATAACATTGAACAAAAAGGTTTAAAGATGAATGAAGCTGTGAAGCTAGCATAAGGCAGAAAGTGGAACAGACTTATTTCGGCCACTTTGTCACTGCTGAGCTGAGAGATAGGAATCAAAGAAGAATATGATGTTTTAGAATCCTGTGCAAAGTCTGTGTACGTGTTATGTGTTACATTTATCACATGCACCTGAAGGAGAAAACTGTAAATCCATAGTGCCCTCACAGCTGGAGTACTGGGAAAGAGCGTGTTTAAGCTAGAGGGCAATTTGGTGGGAGGGGGAGATGTCAGCACTGGTCCCAGAGGCTGGGCAGTTGGACAGTGAGATCTCAGCTCTCAGGAAGGGGTGCTAGAAAGAGGATTTGCACCCCAAAATGTGCCAAGAGAGACCCTAAGCCAGTCAGAATGCCTGGATTCTGTTCAGACTCCAGAAGCTTAAAATACATGAAAATACAGCATTTGGATCACTTCCCAGCAGGCTGGTGTATGTCCAGTAGGGGGAGTCAGCTAGACATGTGACAGGGGTCATTACATTATTACCCCAACAGCATGGGAAAGCTAGTGCACGTTTCCCCGCATGCTCATCAGGTCAGGGAAATCAGGTTAGAGAGCAAAATGAGTACAGTCCACTGAAATAAATCAGAGAGCAAACACTTCTGGCTGTATGGCGGCTAATCACTCTTTATGTCACTACAGTTCCTGGCTTCTCAACTGAGATGACCAGCAATCCCTCTCAGCAAAACTGGAAACTAGGTTTTATTATCCAACTATTCCTTGAACACATGAAAAGGAGTGAGCTGGAGAAGGAGGAGAGTGAGCCAACCAGGACTAGAGCAGAGCAACAGGTTGATTGGAAATGCTCTGTTGTAGGACATAGCTGAGCTGTTGGCAGTGATACGGTTAGCATGGGAATGTCTGTAGAACAAAATTATCTAATCAAAGGGCAGTCCCCATGTACCACCTGCTGGTGACCCAAAATCCCTGTGTACCACCTGCTGGTGATCCCAGAAATGTCAGTTCTGATGATGGATTTTGTGATGTGGACCTGTCCCCTCAGAACTGGACTAGCAGCACAAGCTTGTTTCATTCTATCCAACAATGGCTTGATGACTACTTTTGGTGATTCTCAACCAGGCTAGACATGAACCAGTGGCTTAGAGATGACGGGGTCCCCCTCTCATCATCTTTGATCTGAGAAACCCAGTCTTCCTTAGGGAGAAGATATTTTAGTGAGTGGATTTTCTTAATCTAAGCATTCAGAGACACTCTACAATTTTTCCTGCTACAGAGTTAAAAAACAAAACCACAACACATGGTTCTCGGGGAAGGTGTGGCTTCTCTTGACTAAGAGGCAGTGTGCCCAGGATAAGGCTGGAGTACATGCCACCCAAATTAGGATCATCTCAGCTTCTTTCTTTAGTGCTGAGGTAAGGTGGGTGGTCCTGTGAACACTTATTAGAATTTTGTTATGAAATAGTAGGATTGAGGTGATTTACCTTGGTCGAAGGCAGTTGGGGCTCGCAAAAATACCCTGAAGTGCAATTTATTTATGTATTTATTTAATTTTTTGCTTTTGGAATGGACCACATTGTTCTAAATGTCAGGTATTTTAAACCAACTGTCTTGGCAGAGAATATCCCCTATAACAGGGGTTCTCAACCTTTTTCTTTCTGAGGCTCCTCTCAACAAGCTATAAAAGCTCCTTGGCCCATGTATGCCACAATAATTGTTTTTTTTCTGCATATAAAAGCCAGAGCCGGCATTAGGGGGTAGCAAACCAGGCAGTTGCCTGGGGCATCACAACACAGGGGGCCCCCATGAAGCTACATTGCTCAGGCTTCGACTTCAACCCCTTGGTGGACCTCCTGAAGCCTGTTCACGGCCCCCAGGGGGCCCCGGACCTCTGGCTGAGAACCTCTGCCCTACAAGGCCTCTGAAAGTCCACCCTATGTAAAGTGATACAAGTTGAACGCTAGGCCATTCTGTGCTCAGTGTGTTGTTCAGGAACAAAATATAAACATCTCCAATGAAAGGTTGCTCATGTAAAACCGTGTTTGTCAAGTGCTGCCGCCTCCCTTCTTGCTAAGAGTTAGAAGATAGTCTTTCTGTGTAAATGGGAAAAGAAATAAATGGGGTCCCTAATTCTTCTCTGGAGAGCGAACACCCTCGTGATAAACAGGATTTATCATATGCTAAGCATGGAGCTTTCTGTGGGGGCCCCATAGTAGCCATACATCACCAACATCAGACAACAGATACTGCCTGCCTCAAAGATGCTGATGGAGAAAATAAATGGGAATAGCAGTCTGAATGGCAATTCAAAACGTCAGGTATGTTTAACATGCAATTCCCATTTAGAGAGTGATATGCATATAGAGATTAGATGGGTGATAAGGTATTTGATTTCCTTTTAATTGCATTGGAAAATTTTGGTTTTTGTCAAGTCTGAGAATTCAGGTTATACAGCAGAGCCAAGCAAATAAGCGTGGTCCTCTGGAATAAACCTGAGAGCAAAAATTCCTCCGGAATCCTCTGCACTGACTTTTATGTTGTTGCCAGTTCACCCTGATGTATAAATGCATGAAATCTGTTGGTATAGAAGCAGTTATGGGCAAATTTTATTACAAAAATGCCAAAACAGTATTAAAAATTCATTTAGCTTTACAATTGTGCAGCTTGGACTCCACACCTGGCCACCTATGACTCCAGACCTGGCCACTGTTGTGATTTGTAATCTGAGGTTGCTGTCATGGACATTGGCAACGTGAGCTTCTTCACAGAAGTACCTCCCATCAGTGCCGCTGGCAGCAAGCGCTTCCTCAGTGCGTTGAAAAGTACCAGACAGGACCTCTGTGATGTGAACTTCCTCTCACAATGCCCTATAAATAATTGAGATAAATCTGCCAGGATTTGCCAGCTTAACAGTGCTGAAATGCTACTTCTGTAGCCCGCTCTCTGGGGAGGTATCCAGTCAGGAGTTATCAGCGTATTTTACTTAAATGACAGAATTACAAAAGTGGTCCCCCGTCCCCCCCAAAAAAGGGGGGGGGAAGAAACGGGCTACATTTCCGAAATAGTATGTGTGATGTTAACAGCTCAACCCAGCAAGCCTGTATACCGGGACTGTCTCCTGCTTCACTGTCCAAATGTCAAACACTTAAATACAGTGAGTGTGTGTGTGTGTGTGTGTGTGAGAGAGAGTGCACGTGTGGGGAGAGGGAGGGATGTACAAATTCAAGGTGTGAAAGGCAAGGTGGGAGATGCCTGCTGAAGAGGCTGCAAAAATGTGTTCAAAACATTTAACATACTGAAAGGTCAACTAAGAAGGTTGAGGTTGGTTCAGCCTTGTGAAGGGACCTTGGAACCAGACAACAGCCTAGAGCTGGAGGAACAGAGTTAATGAATGAAAACAGGTTTTAACATAAATAATATCTGATTATTGGGCTTTGCTCAGACCTGGCTAAAAGCAAACACTTTGCCGGAGAGAGGGAAGTTCTTGCCATAAGCTACAGAAACAGAATTATTGACCTGACAGATATAAGAAAGGAAATTTGCTTTCATGCTGGCCCAGGAGGAAGGGTACCTTTACCAGCCACTTTATCTGTAAAATATCTCCACAAATACAATAGGGAAATAGCAGTGCAGGCAGTGCTGTCCTCCTCCTTAGGACAACCCGCCTGGAAACTTACCTTTTCTCAAGGCAAACTTACCTTCACCCAAGGGAAAAGGATGATGAAAAAGCTGTTTCTTGCCTGGCTATTCCAGAGTCAAGGGTTAGAACACATCAGAGGATTTACTGGGATGTACAAATTTGATCTTTGGATATGCTTACAGCTCAAGATACGGTTGCAACACTCTCATCCTCTCTTCTCTAGCCCTTGTTTTCCACTTCATCAGTGCCATAGTTGGACAGAATAGTGGTCTCTCGCCATTATATCAAGGTCTGCCCGACAGCCGTAGCACTGTTTCAACTGAAAAATCAAACGGAACCCCATCAGATTTAAACATCAAAGAGATCCACTCTCTGGATCCTTTCCCAGAGGTCCAAATCCATCTCTGCACTGAGAAAGCATCCACATTTAGAGATGGACAAAGAGTGGCTCTTAAGATACAAGACTTGGCTTCCAATCCACTGCTGAATGATGTACACTTCAGAACAGATCCACAGACATGTTTTAGTAGTTTCCTACATTGCTCAACTACCAAAGTGAGGACCAGAGAGTCTCTATGGGATCAGGACAACTTTTTGAGGCCTTGTCTACACTGCCACTTTACAGTGCTGAAACTTTGTCACTCAGGGGTGTGAGAAAACACCCCCCTGAGGGATGCTAGTTTCAGCACTGTAAAGTGGCAATATGGATAGTGCACCAGTGCTGAGAGCTATTCCCCTCACAGAGGTGTGGGTTTTTTTACAGATTTCTCCTTCTCCTAGCTCTGGTGCCGCGACTACACAACCATGTTAAAGTGCTGCTGCGGCAGTGCTTTAACGTTGGTAGTGAAGACATACCCTGACGGTATAACTTCTTTGTCTCTAAAGGAGTAGGGGATGAGCGGATGGGTTCTTGCCTGTCAAGGTTTGTCTCTGATTTGAAAAGCAAACAAGCTATGAGGGAATGTATAATTTAAACCACAGTGCAAGCTTTATTCAGTAATTCTACTGATAAATCAAAACAGATAGAAGTTCTAACTGAAAACACTCCCTCCTGGTGCTTAGCTCTGGACTTCATTTCTGAACACAAATACTGTAACAAAATCTATTCTCAGGCTCCCAGCAGGTTGTCCCTAGCCCCGTTTTCTCAATTCCTCTTCACAAGCACAACCCATTCAAATTTTCCCCCTATTTTCTTAAGATCATGTTAGTCTGGCTTCCCAACCCAGCAGTCCCTGCTGAGAAATCCCTCCACTGACTAGGCAGTGGCACATTCCCTGCTTCACTGGCAATCTCTCAGATGATTCCAACGTGCAACACCTTGTGTTGTCCTGCGTGCCACAAAGTGAGAGGAGACATTGGCGCCCACTGTGTACTGCACTTTGTATAGCTCTTTAACATATTCTTTCCATTGGTTATTCGTTGCTTGTTTGTCCTCAGTTATTTGCCTGAACATGTCTTTCATTGCTGATGTCTTCAACTCATATGTCCCACTCTGTTCTCTTATCTTGCGGTATAACCTCTGTGTCACATTTCTTTGTGCATATTCTTCTGCTTCTTTGCATTGTTTGCTTATCCATTTGTTTCTGTCACTCTTTGCATTCTTTTTTTAACCTCTCTGTTCAGCCTGCTGTATTCAGCTCTTAGACTTGGATCTTCCTTTTTATTCTCCTTTAATTTTCTATGCTTGTCACTCAGCTGCGGCACTTCATCCATTATCCACCTTGGTTTCTTTGGCTAAAACATCATTGTGCTTTACTCAGTAGAATGAGAAATATACAGATCTATACAAAAACAAACCCTACATGCATTTCCCTGCCTCAGTTTGCTCACCATTCAAGCATTTATTGGGCTGGGCTGGTTCCTCTGGGATAGTCCAAGATCCTTCTGCTGCAACTCATGGCTTAATTTCTGAACCATAGAGTCTCTCTCTTCCTAGACCTTCTTTGGTCCCACAGATAAACGGAGTCCCCCTTCTACAAAAACATGCATGTCTCTTCCCTTCTCCTGCCTCAAACTTCCTGTGTCTCTCTTCTCTTAAGAGTCCTTTTAAAACCCCTACTTTGTCACCTCCATCTCTTTGGGAATTTTCCACTCTCCAAATGCCCAATCCCCTGTTGAGGATTGGAGAAAACTGGCTCTCCACATTTTAGCCAACCTCCTTAGCATACCCATTGTAAAGTCAGAGTGCAGTCATTAGTTAACTACCCTCCAATTGTCTCTAGTCTGATGGATACTTTCTAAAGGACCTGACAGCCATGTTGGATTCTACATTTACATAGAGAGATTGAGTGATACAACAATTTTCTTAGTAACTTCATAGTATCAACCGGACTTCATAAGTTGTACATACAGTTTCCCCAAACAATCATAATCTCTACTGTGGAACTGCAGGGATTTGAACCCAGGTCCTTCATTATCAGAAAGTGTGTGTCTAACATATGAACTGAAAGCATATGAGCACCTCCATATCTGTGTCCATTTTAAGCTTGGAGGGGTATGGACCACTTCCAACTTTGCTTGCCTCATGCATTGTGGGCACTAATGGAAATAAATAATTAATGTTTTCATTGGTCAGTGCTGTCTACTGGGTCCCTTCTAGTATCCATTCATTTTTTTTCTTCAGCTGTGGATTAACCTAAATTTTTAATGACCACATTTGAGAAACCCTTCATAAAATGAGAATTTAATCCCTCCACTTGGAAAGTAAAGTACTCTTTCTCCATGTAATCCTATCCAAATCCTGTTTGGTGTGGTGGATTACACTAAACACATCTATGCTGCGAGAATAAAGTACTTGCTTTATATTTAAGGGCTCTTCATTAGAAGACGTCTGCACTCATCTTCGACTTCACTGATGGCAGAATAAGGTTCCCTGATTTAGCTCCCATAACTCACTGCTGTTTTCTCTGAACAGCCACATTGAGGTGTCTCCAAGAAGCATCTTCTACTTGAGGGCTCTAATTTCATTTGTTCTTGGTATATACGTATAAAATGGCCAAAGTTATACTGTGTGCATGTTATCATCTAAAAGGGATGTATGTGTTTATGTACATTTCCAACTCTCAGAGCAAGAGATTTTTATAGCTTTCTGTTTGTGTGATGTGCATATACAAAAGAGTAATGGAAGAACTTTCTGACCAAAATAATGTTCTCCGCCATGTTGGAGAGCAATAGTAAAAAATGTTAAATTTAATTGGATGTGTCAGTTTGAAGATGCAGGCTGCATGTATCCAGTGGAAAGTCTAACCAGTCTGTTTCTTTCTTTACAACAGGAGCGTGATGGAATGAGAGCAATTCTGGAGTCATACGACAGTGAGCTGACCCCATCGGAGCACTCGCCCCAGTTGAGCCGGCGCATGCGTGAAGCAGAAGAAATGGTGCAGAAGGTGCATGCGCACAATGCTGAGATAGAGGTAATGAGGAGGCACTGTGCTCTAACCCCAGTATAGACATAATCTATATAGCACTGGGCCACAGACTCTGTGGTCAAGAGCTACAGTACGTGTTCTTTCCCATCTGGTTTCTCTGATTCTGTATACAGCGTGCTTGTGCATTTGGAGGGGGATGAAGCCACCTGTTGTGTTCACATGCTGAGTTCACATGGTTAAGTTGCCTTTTGGAACCATTTACAAATCCTTTATTTAATTGCATTCAGAGAAAACCGCAAAGTCAAAGACAGAGTTTGCAAAATGCCTTTTGCAAAAACTTTTTAATGAAAGGTTTTTAAGAGTGGAGGTGATTGGGCGTGGGTTCAAAACACAACTTGCAGAATCAACACCCATATGTATGTATACACACATAATAGAATTGTATTCTCCCCTACCATTATTCATAAGAACGGTCATACTGGGTCAGGCCAAAGGTCCATCTAGCCCAGTTGTCTTCTAACAGTGGCCAATGCCAAGTGCCCCAGACGGAATGAACAGAGCAGGTAATCATCAAATGATCCATTCCCTGTCACCCATTCCCAGCTTCTGATATATTACCTGGTGCTTTACTGAGAGCTAGGATAGAGAGTGGATGTGATACAGAACAGGAGACAATGGTCCTCATAAAAGGCCAACTAGGTACAGTGGCTTTCATAAGGGCAGAAAGCGGAAAATGGAGTAGAGTAAGAGAAGAGTTGAAATACTACAGAGAGGGAATTACAGCTATAAGGGATGGCATAGAACAAGGCACAAAGCACTTAAACGAGGGCAGAGATGAGATTTATCCGAACATGAATGGGAATGGTAAGAGATGGTAACATAGATGCAGACAATGGCAGAACTGTTAGAGACTTGACAGGTTACGAAAAGGTCAAGGGAGATGTAGAGTTTGGATGCCTAGGAAGTGAAGGCACCATGTATTTGGTGATTCTATGGCAGCAGAATTGGTTGCAGAATTCATGCCTTGCTGAAGACTTCTGTTCCAGAATCTCATCCTCTCAGTTACAGTCACCTGGCGTACCTAAGTAATACAGATGACAATAGAGGATCTGTCTTTTGAACCACGAGCATTGTTTAGTGCTAAGGCTGATGAGCTGCATGTTGGATTGTTTTGCATAAAAGTGTGAAAAATTGACATGCAAGTTTTAAAAATAAGGCTCGTTCTTATCTGCTAAAAGGCAATAACAAAATAATAAATTAAAGGGTTGGCCAAAATGTTAAATAGCCAATAAAGTTATAGCTGTGCTTATTTGTACCTTATTAACCAATTAGCAATTGCTTAATTGCCTGTATTAATTGTATAAATAAAATATGCTAAAAAAAAAAAATAACTTAGCTGCCAATCAAACTAACTAAAAAGCTTTGTTCATGCCCGCTTAAAAGGCACCAAAACGCAACAGCTGCACTCTTTTTAAAGGATTCTCAAGTGATTTTGAGATCTTTAGGAGTGTATATATCAGCACGAGAGAGACCAGCTAGGCTTCAACCCTATCAAAAACAGTCTTTTTGGTCATATCAGAGACCATCTGAATCATGCAAAAAGAGACAGAGATATCAGAAAAGATCCTCTTCATCAGCTGCTTGTCCACTATCATAGTCTTCATGGCAGCAGATTTGACTCGTTGGTCAGGAGCCATATATATTTCTTGAAGGAGCATCCATCCCCTCGCTGGGGTTCCCCTAAAGACCTTTTCCAGGCTCAAGCTGAGGGGTGGGTTCTGGGCATACCACACATCCAAAGTTACACAGCAAACTTCTTCCTTTAGATACATTTATGCATTGCATTTACTGTACATTGCCTGACACGTTTCGGGATTGGCTGGTTACTTTGTAGGAAATGATCCCTGTACAACATGCTCGGTCCATACACTGTCCATGTATGACTTACTCTTTATCTCATTTTTACATTCCCAACTTACTTTGTCCTTTGTAAATGGTTCCCGGGTGTTCCTCCCTGTCTTACCTAGTACAGACATTCTGTTTCCAGACTGCTGATTCATATACCTCCCTAATCCTATCCCCCAAGAAATGAGGCCTCACCCATGTCCAATTACTCATGTCAAGCCAGGCCAACATTCCACTGTTTTTGTTTTTCTTTTCTATATTAGCATATGTTTTATGTGCATTGTATTTTTTATTTGTTTTGATTTTGCAACACATTTTTGAGGCTACAGTAGTTGTAATTATTTGAACCACTATTGATACCAGGCTTAAAGTATGAACCAGTGGGTGCAAACTTACTTTTCATGGTACAGCCCAGTGATTCTCAAACTTTTTTCATTTGCGGACCTCTAAAAAATGTTGAATGGCAGCAAGGACTCCTTTGGAAATTAGATAGTCTACAGACCCCAGGTTGAAAACCATTGGTATAGCCCACCAGGGTGTAATTTTCTGTTATAAGCATGCTTTGCTTTTAAAGCATTTTTGTGTAATTTAAACTTTGCTTTAGTTACATGTTAAACTGGTACAATATTTTTTTTCATTTATTACCACAGGAAATTTAGGTGTGAAACAGCATATAGACCAATTAAAATAACATTTCCTGGGTTTATACCAGAAGTATGTGTGTGGGTGGGTGGGAGTTAGCCACCACATCCTAACTATGCTTTTAAGCTTTGATGGGCTGTAAAGACTTCAGTGGCTTAAAGGAAAACTACACAAGAAAAAAAGTGCCCTTTACTGTTTTTATTTTGTTTGAATCTCCCCTTCCCCACAAAAGTGTGTTCATTCTTGTTGTATGTCAGGAAACCTATCTTTCCTCTTTTTATTAGAGACCCCTTGCAAGATCTTCAGAGGACTTAGTTTGTGAATCACATAGGGCGGAACTTGAGTTGTAGTTGTTAAGCCCTATGGCTACATCTACATGAAGATCTCTAGGGAATTTACTAAACCAGTGCAGTTCCACTGGTGCTAGCATGGGAGACACAGAGGAGACACAGTCCCTATTGTGGGAGGGAGGAATGGAGGGGGGCACACAGGAGTTCTGCCATGGCGAGGAAAAGGGAAATGGGGGACACACAGAGCCTCTTGCATGTGAAGGAAGAGGGAAATGGGGGTCACACAAGACTGCTGACATGGGGGAATGGGAAAAGGGGAGGGGGACACACACAGCCACTTGCATGCTGGAGGAAGTGGGGGGTTGCAGAGAGTCCCTGAAATAGGGGAGATGGGACAACAGCACACATGGAACTTGTATGGGAAATAAAAGAACGTAAGAGCCACTGGGGGGTGTGCAAGTGTGCATGGCCTGCAAAAGCAACAGAGTGCATGGCCTAGTCAATCTAATGTTTAAAAATAAAAAAAAAGGGCAGAAAAAACACTTTAAGAGGAAAAAGTTTGAGTCAGTCTCTGTACAGCGCATAAAGGCAATGAGCATAACTTCCTTTATGCATTGTAGTTTACCTTTAAGAAAAAATGTGTCCTCTTTTCTCATATACAGAATAATGCCCCCACCTACCTGTCGTGTCTTATCCCAGGGTTTTTCTTTATCTGAGGTTTTCATTTATTTAAATCTATTCACACATTCCCAGCAAGTAGATTCCTTTGTTAGCCCTATAGCTATCTGACAGCTTTTTGCTTGTGCGCTGTAGAGAAAAGGCTGTTTTATGATCCCCCTGATTTGTTACCAGCAGCCACGCCTCCTCCAAAGAAATCATGCAAGAAAAAATGGGTTTTCTATACAGGCATTTTCTTATATATATTATTTTTTCCCCCATGGATTGTATCAGCAGTTCTGGATGAGAAAAGAAGACATCCAGTGAAGATGAAATGGTGGCTGATAATGATATAGTGAACAAGGCCAGGGAGGCAGGAAGGTTGGAGTATTATCTGCTTTTTGCTCATGAAGTAGATGAGGGCTGGATACTCCTTTGCGGGATGTGTAAGTTGAGTTTAAGAGGAGGTGGTAGCAATCTTCTGTCAATGCTAAATAGAGAGAGCGCATGAGAGAGAAGCTTTGAGTTCTGGTAGTTTGAGTGAGAAGCTCTGTGCCTGGAACATGCACCCTGAGACTATGTCTACTCTTTGAACTTGGGGATGTGATTTTCCTGTTCACGTACACATGCCCGTGCTAGTATGAGTCTAAGGGGCCATGCAACTGTTGAAACTGGTGGGTATGTACTCGGCACAGTTCAGCCCTGCCTGCACTGCCACTACCTGTGCTCTTGAAACTGCAGTGCTAATTATACTCACGCTATGTGTATGTGAGCAGGGGAATCACACCCCTAGCTATTAGTGCAGATGTAGCCTGAGTTCCTAGCACTCAAAAGAGTTAGGGGTGTGTGTACATGTAAACACACATGAATGATAGTTGTTTCCTTCCCCAAGATCATCCAGTTTTTCTCTCTCTCTCTTTATCTCCCTCTTGTGTGCTCCCATGTGGTTTTGCCCTATGAAATATTAATTGGTGGTGGTGAGAATATGACATCCAGATGTAAATCAGAGAATTTTTTCCAGGCTCTGGGCAGATTACAACATTGATATAACACAGTTACAATAAAACATGAGAACAGGATACCCAGCCTGACCGACATCCATAGTCACAGAAGGAGAACGCTGCAGATGATCTGCAGTATTTTCCCAACCCCTAAATACCACCCAAAACAACTTCCTTAAGCCCCATCGTCAGAACCTCCTCTCCCCCAGAATAAGTCTGGGAGAACAGGAGGATCTTGAAAGAATATCTTTGAAGTTCATCAAATACATCATCTGGCAAACCAAGGGGGCATGCAGTTTCCCTGGTTTTCAGTGAGGGTACCCTGTTTGTACCAAGAGGATGCTGTCAGTTTGAGATGATCTGAATTGCTGAGATAATGCATAGACAGAGAAGCATCTTTCATAGCGAGAACCCAAACCAATTAGGGCTTTATAAATCAAAAACACACCGTATGCAAGGAGTATGCGAGGAGTTGATCAGTAGCCAAGGTATATATTGTGGCCCAGGTGTAATGAGCTCTTGGAGCAAAACCCCACTTAGCAGGTGGGCCATGGCATTCTGCACTAGCCACAATTTCCACATATCTAGACCATGTAGCCCAAATGGCTTATAGCGTGAAGCGCACACATGCACTGATATACGCAGTTTGGGCGCCATCTTTAATCCAAATTGGATCAGGACTGTAGAAACAAACCTGCACAGCTAAAGTGTTAAGTAAGACCTGGTTGTGTTTATATACATCCCCACACCTGCAGACACAAGTCCATAAATGCACACTTTGTTCTGTATTTTTCTGTGTCCTATTATCTTGAACACACGGATTCAAGAATACGCTTTTCCAAAGCCTTGAATGTGAAGCAGGCAAAAGAAGAATGCCATGCGGAATTGTGGCCAAAGAAACCAGCAGAATATGTCTGTCTGATCTGAGCGGTTAATGACATGTCTTGCCATGTGTATGTGTGTGTGTGTTCCGGAGAGTACAAAGAGCTGAGATGGGATGACTTTGCCCCTAGATACCATGCCAATTGGAGCTCTATAAATACCTAAAATAAACAGAATCCAAGCTGTGTCTGTAACTAGAAATGGATTTTCATTTTGACACTGTGACGTCAGCGACAGCCACTAACTTGATGAATTTTTACTTGCCCGGCACCCACTAACCTAACCTCCGTGTGAATAGGAGAAATCAAGAGATCCTCTGACTAGGGGTTTCTGTCCTGGCAGTAATGATTATTCCGAGAAAGCCCTGTGTGAAATGTAGGGTTTGAAAGGTTAACGCCAGCTGCATAAAAGAGAAATCATCATAAATACAACTCCATTAATGGCCATTTTATTACAACACATTTGGCTCCATATGAAACATTAATGAAGAGAGATTTGCAGGGAAGACTCACACTGACACCTTCAATAGTCCACAGCATTTTTTACATTGAGAGATTTATACTGTCTGTGAGCTCCATATGTACTCTGATCAGTTAATTATGAGCCTGACAGTTTCAGCACATCGAATGCCATATGTTATGATTTTGTTCACCAAGGAGATTGGGAGCTGTGCTGGTAACTTCAAAACTCACTGACCAAATATCATCATCATATCTGTACCTAATAGCTGTGGCACAGCTGCTGGTCGTGCAGTCTTGGCATTGCCAAGACTCGTAATGTTAGTCATAAAACTGATCTTCGCAAAGAGAGGTACTTAGCAGTCACCCTGTGTTTAAAGTGCTTAAAATTTACATGCAGATGAAATAAAATGTTTATTTGGATAATTAACAGCTTCTCCTTGTCTCTCAATCAGCCTCCCTCTCATTGTTTCCCCTCTTTGCATCATCTCCTTTCTCACTTGCTTTCCTCTTCCATTTAACTCACTCTTTGTTCTCTTCTCTGTATTGATCTTCCTTCTACCTATCTTTCTGCTTCTCTTGGCCCCAAGGTACATGGCTTCTTTACTTAGAAAAAAGGAGTTTCTGTGGTGATGGGAACCTGCTGGAGAAATTTCCTTCCTTCTGTGCAAGGGAGAGAGAAGTTTATTTTAATTCTCAGATCTCTTCTTCCTCCACCCCCAACCGCTGCCACCCCATTTTACTGCACTATTTTCCTCAATGGAAACTGACACTGGCAGACAAGCACGTCAGATGGATGCCCATAAGAAGCAAGTCCTAGTCTCTAGATATTTCTTGCCATTCCAGTGCGGCACTGCCTTCACGCCCCCAGCTCACTGCTGTCACTGAAGCATCTCATCTGCAGCTCATAAGGGAGAAAACTGACTCCTCTGGAGACTAAGTTAATGTGCTTCATGCATCAGCTACTGCTGAGCACTGAAGCAATCACAGAGCTGGCTATCTTCCACTGAGAGAACAAACACCTTGCCTAAACAGCCCTCCCATCATGAACACTTCGGCATCTTCTGGTAAGCCCGTGCAATGTTTTGTGTTTCTTTCCTCTTAAGATGGAGTTGGATCTCCATCCTTCAGTGGTCTGCAGAATGGGTCATCTTTGGTTTTCCCCCCACTTCCACATACTGTATCTTTCCTTGCCCTGGCAGCTCTACAGTTTGTCAGCTTCGATGACATCCCTCCTCTTCTCTCCATTACCCATCATTGTGTGTTGTTTTGGGAGTGAAATGCTAAGACTTAATATTGCGCCTTTTACTGAGGATCCCTAAATACCTAACTTCTGTTATGCTTCACAAACATCCCTGTGCAATAGTTACCTTGAATACTGAATGCAGATGTGGGTGCCCCATCTCAAAAAAGATGTATTGGAATTGGAAAAGGGTGACAAAAATGATTAGGGCTATGGAACGGCTTCCGTATGAGGAGAGATTTATAAGACAGGGACTTTTCAGCTTGGAAAAGAGATGACTAGGGGGATATGATAGAGGTCTAGAAAATCATGACTTGTGTAGAGAAAGTAAACAAGCAAGTGTTATTTACTCCTTCTCATAACACAAGTACTAAGGGTCACCAAATGAAATTAATAGGCAGCAGGTATAAAACAACAAAAGGAAGTATTTTTTCACACAACACACAGTCAGTCTGTGGAACTCTGTGCCAGAGGATGTTGTGAAGGCCAAGACTATAACAGGGTTAAAAAAAACTAGGTAAGTTCCTGGAGGATAGGTCCATCAATGGCTATTAGCCAGGATAGGCAGGGATGGTGTTCCTAGCCTCTCTTTGCCAGAAGCTGAGGATGGGCAACAGGAGATGGATCACTTGATGATTTACCTGTTCTGTTCATTCCCTCTGGGGCACCTGGCACTGGCCACTGTCGGATACTGGTTGTGATGGGGTGGGTCACAGAAACCCCCTTTGAGATTGTTACCTGATGTGTTGAGAGTACCCCTGCCTGTGCTTTCCCTGCCAGCTTAGGACTTCAGTGCCCTGCCTGGTTTGAGCCAGACACGCTAGCCTGCTACAAACCCAGACCCAGGTCTGAACCACATCCCACAAACTGCAGGCTTAACTGACAGCAGCTCAAGAAGTGTTCCTGTCTCTAACTCTCAGGTGCCCAACTCCCAGTGGGGTCCAAACCCCAGATAAATCTGTTTTACCCTGTATAAAACTTATGCAGGGTAAACTCATAAATTGTTCGCCCTCTATAGCACTGATAGAGAGAGATGCACAGCTCTTTGCCCCCCTCCCCAAGGTATTAATAGATACTCTGGATTAATTAATAAGTAAACAATGATTTTATTAAATACAAAAGGTAGGATTTAAGTGGTTCCAAGTAATGACAGACATGACATAAAGTAAATTACGAAACAAAATAAAATACGGTAAAACATGCAAGTTTATGCCTAATACAGTAAGAAAGTGATTACAGATAAAATCTCACCCTCAGAGATGTTCCAATAAGCCTCTCTTACAGACTAGCCTGCTTCTAGTCTGGGTCCAGCAATCACTCACACCCCCTGTAGTTACTGTCCTTTGTCTCAGTTTCTTTCAAGTATCCTTTGCCAGGTGCCCCAGAGGGAATGAACAGAACAGGTAACCATCAAGTGATCCACGACGTCGCTTATTCCCAGCTTCTGGCAAACAGGCTAGGGACACCATCCCTGCCCATCCTGGCTAATAGCAATTGATGGACCTGTCCTCCATGAATCTATCTAGTTCTTTTTTGAACCCTATTATGGTCTTGGCCTTCACAACGTCCTCTGGAAAGGAGTTCCACAGGTTGATTGTGTGTTGTGTGAAGAAATACTTTATTTGTTTTAAACCTGCTGCCTATTAATTTCATTTGGTGACCCATGAAAATATGCTTTAGTCAAATACATGTTATGTTATACATCTGCTTTAGTCAAATATGGTTTAGTCAAATAAATGTTATTGGACTCAATAACAAGGTAACTAGGTGGAATTTAACAGCCTGTGATATACAGCTGGTTGGACTAGATGATCTTAATGGTCCCTTTTGGCCTTAAAGTATATGAAACGATGAACCACTTTCATCATCAGTTAAAAGGGTGGGGGGATATCAAGAGGGTCCTTTTGCTGACAACCGTTATGTGGGGGTGTGTATGGATTAAATTACCTTTTGAGGTCCCTTCCGGCCCTGTATTTCTGATCCCACTAGTGTAGCTGGAGCCCAGGGCTCTTTGTTCCTAGTTCTCTGTTGTAATGAGTAGACCACATGCCCTTGCCTTGCCTGCACTGGGAATTTCCCCCCAACATTTCTTTCTGGGGCTAATAACTATTCATTTCCACCTATGTTAGTAGTGCTGGGAATATAGACAGGGCTCCTGCTTCTTCCAGCTTACAAAATACATTGTATTCTGATCATATTCAAAACAAGTCAAATCAACCCTGTGCTTTGTATGTAGGTGGTGGTAGCAACAGTCCTGTCTACAGTAGGCTTCTCACCAATGTTATTGTAATCCACTGGTCAGCGTGTACTACGGTTCCCCTCTCTGCGTGATCCACAACTCTTGGCTAGAGAGCCTGGCTCTTTGCCTCAAACTGTAGACACACCCATGCTTTTTGCTCGGGGGAGGAGAAAAGGAGGCCATCCCTGGTTCAATCCCTGATGCTGGCCAAAAGTGTGGCTGTCACACTAACACCAATGGAGTTGAAATGGTGTTCGCAACAGTGGGAGACTTTAAAAAAAAGTCCCTGGCATAGACAGGCACCCCCTCCCTTCCACCCACCAGATAGTTTTGTGTCTAGTGATAAGGTTCCTGTAGCATAAAAAGCTGCTGCTGACTGAACTCGGTCTTCCATTATTCACTTGGTCTTTTGTTTGTAAAACAGTTACTCCACACTTTTTGCTGTCCAGTCCTGAGCTCCTTTGGGTATATCTCCTTTGAAATTATTTAATATGTAGTTTGCCTGGAGTGGTGGTCTCAGCGATAATAGTGGCATTTGTCAGCAGTTGCTGACATTATGAGCAACCAAATTCAAATGAGGCTCAATCTGGGGAGCCTGGGTCAGCCTTTAAATCCACCTGGCCTTGGGAGCCCAGAAAACCAGATGAAGAACTAGGTCTGACTTTCTATAGAGGATTTTAAATTGGCTGCTTTTTTAGTGAAGGTTTGGAAGGAAGAGATAACTAATATACATTTATGATTCATTCACATTTACCACAATGGATGAAAAAATAATTCATGTGGGGCTGAGAGTTTTGATGTGCTCTGTGTTGTAAAGTTTGTTTGCCTGTTTTTGGAGATTTAGCATTTACAATTAGTTGCCTTTATATGTATAAGCGGGGGCGGGAGGAGAGGATATATTGTGAGCAAAACCATTCTTACAGTCCCCACCAGATGGCAGCAGATAAAGGCTTCACAGTAGAAGAGCTTCCTTTATGGAACATGGTGCATACCTAGTGTTCTATATGGCGTAGGACAGGAGTAATCAATTATTTTTTGCGAAGGTCCAGCTTTCTTGGTCAAGGTACAGTCAAGGTCCAGACTCCATAGAAAATAATAAAAAAATGATGATGATAAGTAAATAAAAAGATTTTGGGGTCTGTTCAAAAGTGTCTGGTGCTCTGGATTTGGCCCACGGTTCGCCTGTTGACTACCGCTGGTGTAGGAGCAGGGTGGGATGGTGTGGGTGGATGCTTGATGCAAATATCCCTTTAATGATAAGGCCTGCATAGGCACAGGTTAGAAGGAGAAAAGCTCAAATTAGCAACCAAAACACCTTAGGGGAAGGGGGCTAGGGAGAGGGCAAGGTAGTTTCCAGTTTTTAGCAGGTGAAAACTTGAAAGTGTATAGATGTGGGTATATGTCTGTGTCTGTTCTCCAGTTTCTCTTTACAGCAGCCAGCCAGTGTAGTCTGTAAACCCAGAAGTCAGACAGTTGAAAGCCTGTTGTCCATTTCCTCATGGTGTTAACAAGTGTTCTCTGCAACCATCAAGGAACTGGAGTTGCATTATTATGGCGACCCTGCATAGTTACACTTGAGTTCCATTTTGCGCTTAGAGGAGGGGTTCATTCTCTTTGAAACTTTTTAAAGCTAGAGACATTATGACTCAGGGACTGGGGCTCTCTTCATCCCCCTTCACGTAGTGAGTGCTGTCTCAACAACACAGACCTCTCAATTAGAAAGTCAATTACAAACTAAGGGTCAGATTCAGCAATACCCAGCTAACTGGCTGGTGCCACACTGGCTGTTCTGCGCTATTCTGACGAACTAGTGAAGCAACCCTTAAAATATGAAATTAAATATTAAACAACAAAATCGATACTGCGTGCTGTCAAATCATTAGAAGTGTTGCACAGTGGGATCATTCTTTGTGGGTTTTTTGGTTAGTATAACTATATGAAACTTTTAATAATTTACAAAAATCAGGAAATTCCCATGAGGAGGTGAAGGAACTACGTTAAGATGGAGTTAAGGTTGAAAGTACATATCTAGTATACCGGGGTGGACAAGCTATGGCCTGTGGGCCGGATCCGGCCTGCCGGCTGTTTTAAGCCGGCCCTCGAGCTCCCGCTGGGGAGTGGGGTCTGGGCCTTGACCCGCTCCAACCAGGGAGTAGGGTCGAGGGCCGCTCCACGCAGCTCGCGGAAGCAGCCGCATGGCCCCGCTCTGGTGCTCCAGCTGGGGAGCAGAGTTGGGCGCTGCTCCACGTGGCTCCTGGAAGCCACGGCATGCTCCCCCTCTGGCTCCTACGTGCTCCAGTGGCCCCACTCCGATGGTCCCCTCTGGCGCTCCAATGGGAGTTGCAGGGGCAGTGCCTGCGGACGGGGCAGCGTGCAGAGCCGCCTGTCCGTGTAGGATCTGTAGAAGGGACATGGTGCTGCTTCCGGGAGCCCCTTGAGGTAAGCGCCGTCCAGGGCCTGCACCCCTGAGCCTCTCCCAATGCCCCAACCCCCTGCCCCAGCCCTGATCCCCCTCCTGCCCTCCGAACCCCTCAATCCCAGCCTGGAACCCTCCTGCACCCCAAACCCCTCATCCACAGCCCCACCCCAGAGCCCGCACCCCCAACCAGAGCCTTCACCCCCTCCCACACCCTAACCCCAATTTTGTGAGCACTCATGGCCCTCCGTACAATTTCCATATCCAGATATGGCCCTTGGGCCAAAAAGTTTGCTCACTCCTGCAGTATACCTTAACAATTAATTACAGCATCCCTATTTCTATTTAGTTACAATTTATTTTTAGTCTCTTAGCTCTGCCCTGTAATGAAGCCAGGAATTGTGAGGGAGAGAGGAGAGAAAAAAAGGTGTTAGAAATCAGTTTTAAGTTCTTTGGTAGCAAAGCACTAAAATGCCTTAATCCTAATAGTATTGCCATTTCACATGAGTGCAAGGCAGAGGTAGGGTTGTCTGGGTGCCTTAGCTGTGCATTTCCATACTTTAACATGTTTAGATTTCTTTTTTGTAATTTTAACTGTGAATTTCCCTGAGATGTTTTTAACCTGTAAACTGAACTGAATTTTAATGTAGTTTTTTTTGTTTTGGGGTTATGAAAGATCTCAGCTTCTATAGCTGGGAATCTGGGATATCATCTGAAAATTACTAGAATAATTAAAATATTACTGGGCCCAATGGCCCAGAAATAATCCAATCTGGAAAATGGACAAAAGGAAAGAACCCAGAAGGGAAGAACGGGTAGAAATGGGAAGCCGTAATAATTGAAGATAAACTGACCAGATTAGAAAAGGCCTTGCAGTCAGCTTGGTTCCATGCTATTAATGCTTTATTTGTTTCTACAATTCATGCTTTTAAAGGGACAGTTGACTTCAAAATCACACTTCTTCCTGAAATTTGTAGTTGCACATAACACCTAAAGATTGTTATAGACAGATTCCTGGTGGTTTACTACTTTTCTTTTTTGCATTTGGCAGCACTTTACATAGTTATGCAGTTTCTGAAAGATCCTTATGAACATCCAGAAAGGAGCAGAAAAAAGATGTCAATTTTAAGGATTTTTTTTAAAATATCCGGTTATATTCCTTAAAGGGTACCCTATAAAAAAACAGGGATTTAAAAAAAATATAAAATCAGTTTAAAAAAACCCTCAAATAATAAAGAAGCAAACCTCAAACTAAACCCCCCCCCCCCCCCCCCGCCCAAGCCTGGCAGTTTCTAGGGTCTACCTACAAACCGTCTCTGTATCTACCCATAGTTCCTTTTGCCTCAGAGAGAAACTTCAGTGCTTCTAATACTTCTAGATTGGAGCTGATTGGTCCCACCTGATCTAACCTCAGAGTGACTCAGCAAAAATATCCCTGCCCCTCTCTGCAGTGTTAAAATATCTGTCATCAGGATGGTGTCATGCTTAAACCCTTGCACTCCCATACAAAGTGCTAGTTCACCACCTTGTTACATATCTCAGTCACATTGGGTATGTCTACACTGCGACAAAAAAACCATGACACCAAATCTCAGAGCCCAGTCAGCTGACTTAGGCTTGCAGGGCTAAACATGATAGTGTAGATGTTCAGGCTCGGGGGGTATTGGAGGGAACACAGAGAGCGGTTGGCATGGCAGGGAGTATGGGAAATCTTGGTACGGCAGGACGGGGATTGGAGGGCACACACAACCTGTTGCCTGGGGTAGGGCGGCGAATAGCGGACCTGGTAGGGGCTGAGAGGGGAATGGGGGGAGACAGATCTCCTGGCAAGGGAGGAGATTTGGGGGCCTTCCTATGGCGTAAAGGAAGGAATGGGAGGCATTGGGGAAGGGGGTGAATGAGGGGACACAGAGCCACTGGCATGGGGAAAAGGTGGGAATTAGGTGGGATGGAGGCCACACAGTTCCTGCCATGGTGTGGGGGAAATGGGAGTGTGCACAGAGCCACTGGCTTGGGGTGGAGAATGGAAGACCCTGGTATGGAGGGGATTATAAGATAATGGCCATACTGGGTCAGACCAAAGGTCCATCCAGCCCAGTATCCTGTCTACCAACAGTGACCAATGCCAGGTGTCCCAGAGGGAGTAAACCTAACAGGTAATGATCAAGTGATCTCTCTCCTGCCATCCATCTCCACCCTCTGACAAACAGAGGCTAGGGAATGAAAGATGATAGATAGGGTGGGGATTGGCCATGAAGGGCCTGGAAAGTGAAAAGAATCAGCAAGTTTTAGATATAGCATGACATGAGGATCTAGAGAGAGGTCCAAGTTGAAGATGATAAGAATGGATGGAGGAATAGAGGACACACACAGCCCCTGTCATGGGGCAGGTGGGGGGGGAGACAGGGAAAGGGGGATCACAAAGCCCTGGGTATGAGGGAGAGCATGGGGGAAGTGCAGAGAGTCCCTGAAGTAGAGGGGTTGGTGGAGGGGTGTACCCAGAGTTTATGGTGGGAATGGAGGAGTGCAAGAAGCCCCTGGTGTGTGCAATGTGCTCGGTGTACAGAAGCTATGAAATATGCAATCCCCTAGTTGGACTAGAAGGCCCTGATCCAGCAAAGCACCTCAGTATATGTTTAAGTCCATAACTGTTCAACAAAACACTTAAGAATATGCTTAGATGCTTTGCTGAATTGGGGCCCAAGAGCGGGGATCTGTTGCAATTGGTGTGTTTTGGACAATGTCTAATTATCTACATGTAATAATTGTTCTCCAGAAGTATAATTTGCAGTTGCTCCCATGCTCATGTCTATCTTTCCTTCAGAACTGGGGTTCTCTTTACACTGCAGCTTTCTGTCCCCCCCTCATTGAGAAGGAACTCAGAATTGGGGCAGTAGGAATTTGTGCTCTGTCAGCAGGGAGCATTGTGCAGTGGACAGCACATCTCTAGCCTGGAAGTGGTAGCCTGGTTTCATGCTGCGATCATGGACCAGGGTGTGGCTTTATTGCAACTTGTACTTTGGGGAAAGAATACTTACAGGTAAGTCATTACAAATATCTCTCTTTTTCCCTTTTGGCGTGAGGCTAGTTCTTTCGAATTTGAAATAGCCTGACTGGAAGCAGAGAAAACAGAAATGTTAGCTTATAGAGGTTGGCACCATGCCATGAACAAAAACTTAACTAAGCTGCAGATACAGATCTGGAAAACCTACTGGTCCCAGTACATTGTAAGGAACTATTCAGTTCTTTCAGAGGCTTTGCAGTTTATCCAGTTGATTTAATTAGTGTTAATGTCAAACATGCCCTGATTCTGGTAAAAGCTTTTCAGCAAACAATCTGAAAGTGTTGAGTTTTGGAGAAAACCAGCAGTCACTCCATAGTTTAAGCTATACATTTTTTCTCTTGAATTTTATTTATGCTGTTTAATAAAACAAGCAGTAATACTGAACAGTACATGTGTCATGAATCCAACTGTGATGACAATAACCGATATGCAGTGCGTGACATTCGTTCGGCATATTGAGCTGATTTATGTTTTCAATTTATTTAAATGAATATAATAGTTATAGTGAGCTTAGCTTTGACAGATGTAGATTCAGATTTCAGCTCTGTGCAAGTCTGCACAAAAACAGCAATTTTTTAAAAATAATTGATTTTTATCCACTATGCATTCCCTTGTCTATACTCCAGTATTCCCATTCACAAACAATGCACCTTGCCAAACCACTACACTTTCATAAAAAGGACTGATTTTTTTTTTAACTGTAGGTACTTGGGAAAAGTTACTAAACTTTCAATTAATTTTAATTTTTAAAGAAAGCCAATATGTTGGAGGACATGTTATACTAGAATAGTGACTATGTATAAAATTCATTTATGAAGAGGTACAGTGACTATGGCAGTGGACAGAATGAGTAGATCTAAATGTGATGAGAATTCATTATATACAAAATATGCTTAAAGGGAGAGATTCTTACAGGTACGTTCATACAAATTGAGGGTGTGAGGACTGCAGCTATACATTCATTATGTATATGAATAAAGTACAAGTGCCTGCAGCCATATCAGTTT
Organism: Mauremys reevesii; assembly: GCF_016161935.1. Classification (NCBI taxonomy): domain Eukaryota; kingdom Metazoa; phylum Chordata; order Testudines; family Geoemydidae; genus Mauremys; species Mauremys reevesii. The sequence continues at coordinate 73,978,343 of NC_052632.1, read as the reverse complement.
GTGCTGCTGTCCTGTCAGAAACCACAGGCTAAACAGGTTTATAGAGACCTCTCAGGATCACCCAGAACAGGTGAGAGTTAGGAGGTACTGTGATGAAGACTGTCATCCTGGGTCACTAAAAATCACATGATACATAGAATTGTTAAGTCTAATATTATAGACAAATCTGTCTTGGGGACTCATAGGCTTTAAGATCAGAAGGGACCATCATGATCATCTGGTCTGACCGCCTGCACATTGCAAGCCACCTTGCCCCCACACTCCTGTACTAGACCCATAACCTCTAGCTGAGTTACTGAAGTCCTCAAATTATGGTTTAGAGACTTCAATTTGCAGAGAATCCGCCGTTTAGGCTAATTTAAACCTGCAAGTGACCCGTGTCCAATGCTGCAGAGGAAGGCGAAAAACCCGGAGGGTCTCTGCCAATCTGAACCAGGGGGAAAATTCCTTCCCAACCCCAAATATAGCAATCAAACACTGAGCATGCGGGCAAGACCCAGCCGCCAGGCACCTGGGAAAGAATTCTCTGTAGTGACTCAGAGCCCTCCCCATCTAAGTGTTCCATTACTGGCCGTTAGAGATATTTGCTACCAGCAGTTGCAGATGAGCTGCATGCTGTTGTAGGCGGTCTCATCATACGCTACACTCCGTAAACTTATCAAGATCAGTCTTGAAGCCAGCTAGGTTTTTTGTCCCCACTCATCCCCTTGGAAGGCTATTCCAGAATTTCACTCTGATGAGTAAAAGCCTTCATCTAACTTCAAGCCTAAACTTATTGATGGCCAGTTTATATTGTGTGTTCTTACCTGCAGTTTTAAATAGATGCAGCACTTTTCTTTGCTTCCTAAATAGCTATTTCATTCTACTGCAGAGATGTCTATACATCAATGGTGGACAATGTGATCCTTGTATATAACCTATATGGCTCTCCACATGCCCAAGCAGTGCCTCCCATGTCTACGCTACTATTTTTAGTAGTGCAGTTCCCCACTGCCTCCCCTCTTCCAGAGCCTTTCCCTGCCATATGGAAAAGCTCTGGTGGGGGGAGGCATTGGGGAAAGGCTTCTGCAGCTCCCCGCTGCTGGAGCCTTTTCCTCACTGCCTTCCTGATGCCAGAGCCTTTCATGGAAACATGGGGGTGTGGATGCAGCCACCTTTCATTGCAACGTGTAGCTACATGTGTAATGCCTGTACTGTGTGTTCCCTTGTACATAGACATAGACAAAGCCAGGGGGAGGGAGAATGGATTACCCACGTGGGCTGATATCACTGGTTCCATATTTTTTTAAACCACTGGTTGTAAGTATCCCAGTGTTATTGAATTGCTGGTTGTATTGCTGGTTCCATTCACTAAAAGATTTCTCTGAGTGGACTTCCTTATTTGTACACCTGCTATAGACTGAAAGTGTCTCTCTCTGACCTAACGATATTGAAAATGGAAGGAGTCATTAGTGGGAGGTGTTATGGAACAGGTTCAGAGACGGGCTACTAGGATGATCCGAGGAATGGAAAACCTGTCTTATGAAAGGAGACTCAAAGAGCTTGGCTTGTTTAGCCTAACCAAAAGAAGGTTGAGGGGGGATATGATGGCTCTTTATAAATATATCAGAGGGATTAATATTAGGGAGGGAGAGGAATTATTTAAGCTTAGTACCAATGTGACACAAGAACAAATGGATATAAACTGGACACTAGGAAGTTTAGACTTGAAATTAGACTAAGGTTTCTAACCATTAGAGGAGTGAAGTTCTGGAACAGCCTTCCAAGGGGAGTAGTGGGGGCAAAAGACATATCTGGCTTTAAGACTAAGCTTGATAAGTTTATGGAGGGGATGGTATGATGGGATAGCCTAATTTTGGCAATTAATCAAAGATCAATTGCCAAATTATCAGCAGGTAAGTATGCCCAGTGGTCTGTGATGGGATGGGATCTGAGTTACTACAGAGAATTCTTTCGTGGGTGCTGGCTGGTGAGTCTTGTCCACATGCTCAGGGTTTAACTGATCGCCATTGTAAGGCCTACATTGTGCAGGAGGTCAGACTAGATGATCATAATGGTCCCTTCTCACCTTAAACTCTGAGTCTATTATGTCACCAAGTGTTGACTTTTCACTTCAGGATGAAAATAGTAAGTGTGTTGAAATTTCAGCCCCAAAATTGTCAGTAGCCAAATGTAAGTTTCCTAACCGCTATATACAAATAGATATATGTATACGTGTGTGTGTGTGTGTGTGTGTGTATGCACGTATGCACCTGTGTATACTGTGTGTGTGTAGAAAATTTGTATCTCTTGGATTCTAATATATACATTTTCCTTTGACTTTAAAGTAACAAAGCATACATGGAAAAATGCTGCAGTCTTTTTATTCCTTTAGTGTATACACTACATTTCTGTAAAAGGCAGGAGGAGTATTCTTAACTGTACCGACAAATGGCATTTATCTTCACAGTGCAGGCATGACCTTATGACACACAAGTGGCATATCCCCCTTTCTGAGATAACAAGGGCCCTGCTTTTCAGTCTAGACAAAGCTAAAGTTCATGGTATCTGATTTTTTACAGCTCAGCATCAGCCTCTTGATTTTAAATACACATTATATTGTTGTATTTGGTACTGATGCTAGTTTCTGTTGTTCGGGAGTTGAATGCTACTAACACTTTGAATCAAACGCTCTTCCTGACTTCTCATGAGTGGAGAAAAGATCACTCAGGAGGGAGAATTTCACTAATCTGTACTTCCCTGGGCTCCAACATTCTGAGAGCTGCTTCATGGCACACCTCCAGCCAGATGACTGTACGTTATACAAGCTTCCAAGATTACCTCTTCTGCAATTAGAAAGTGCATGATGAGCTGTTTTGGCATCTGTCAAGCTAACAGTCAAGTGAAGTGGTTCTTTCCTGATGTCAGGAGTGTGAACGAGGCACTTTGCCATTCAGACAGAGGTAAAACTTTGCAGCTATTTAGATGCCTTTTTATAAAGAGAGACAATTTAAACATAAAACTGAAGATTAGCAAAATATATGTTCAAATACCCTTCCCTCCTCCCTGTAAACATTACAACATGGAACTAACGCAAGAACTATTTGCTTTTAGTTCGCATGGCGTATGAAGTGCCTGCTGTGTAGTTACAGCCATTGTAGCTCCTAGCCTGCCACCAGTTGACAGAAGCTTGTCAAGTATGATGTAATTGTCAGTTTCTGAAAACTGCCATGCACAAGCAATAACACTGCAATACTTCTTTGTGACTTTGTATCTTGTCCTAATGATGAAAATTGCCATGTAGTGGTGATTTCTTACCCTTTCCCCCTTTGTCCAATCAGTTTGCAGGACATGGAACAGATTTGTCAAAATTCAGAGACTGGATGTTTCAGAGGATTGGTAATTGGACACACAATAGAGCCTTTTTTACCATTACATTGCCAATTAAATCGAACTAGGGTCAATAGTGATTGTAAGTTGTTACTATCTGATGGCTATTTGATTGCTGCTTTGAAATGAGTTGTTCAGCCCACTTCAGAGAGTACAAGTGTTCATATCACAAAAACATCATCACCCCAATCTGTACTGCAGACCTATATTAGCAGTCCCAGCAGAAAGGCCAAGGATTGATTGGACTGCATCTAAGACTAAATACCACTGTTCGTTCTCCATAGAGGTAATTGCTCCAGATGAAAATTGAGGCACTCTGGTGGGGCAGCATGGAGAAGCTTGTACTTTTGTTTCTCATGCTAAATCTATTTTGTGAATAAAAACAGGACTTCAGTCTCCAGAGCCATCCATCCAACACTTTTCCTTAGCATTAAGCTCACCTACAATTTTTTACAAAGGAAATTAAACTGTCAGGTGAATTCATTATTGCTGGCAATCCTCGAATGTGTATTACAAATGGCCAGCAGCTGGAATTGAAAAAAAGATGGCTTATTTTTTTTTCTGTTCATGGCATTGGAGGTTGTACACGTTCCTTACACTTTTTCAACCCTTTCACAGATTAAGAATAATAAATAAATGATGGATTGTGGAGGTTAATGCATATCACTAGTTTGGTAGACGATTCTGATAACTCCACAGTCTTCACTTTCCCCACATGTCAGAGGTGAGATAATTTTACGCATAGTTGCAATTACAAATATGTACAGAACCATAGATGCTGACTCTGTGGGGGCTCTGGGGCTGAGGCACCCTCGGGGGAAAAAAAATAGTAGGTGCTCAGCACCTAACAGCCACCAGCCGATCAGCTGTTTGGTGGCGGGCAGGAGAAGCTTGGGCATGGGGGGCGGGAAGAGGCAGAGTGAGGGGGGGGGCTTGGGAAAAGAGGCAGAATGGGGGTGAGTCCTTTGGGCAGAGTCTCGGGGTGGAGCACCTACCTGGAAAGAAGAAAGTCAGTGTCTGTGTACAATACCATGACAACATTAAACATCATAGAGGTATTTAAAAATTAAGCTATTTCCACATTATAAACTTGTGTGTATTCATTGTTGGAAACTTTCCTACATATTAAAAAAAAAAATGTTCCTGCCTGTTAAATCAATAGCAAAGCTAATAGATCATGAGTTGAGTATTCACTGGTCTAACAGTGTGGGTGGCATGTAAGTCACAAAGTTTTATTTCTACTCTTTTTGTTTGGATTACCAACAAATAGAGGCCTGTAAGATGGCTGCATGAATTCTTCCAGCACAATACTCGAATAACTATGCCAGTGGTATCCAGGAGATTCTGAGTTAAGACTGCATTAATGCAGATGGTTTAGAGCTTTCACTGTAAAAGCTGGAGGTGTCCCTCGGCTCTTCCTGTTCCGTTCATGTGGTAGAGAATAGTGTAGTCTCTTATGGGCTGTGATACTTTGGTCTAATTTTGGGTGTTGAGTGTGCAGGTGCTGGGTGGTCCGGGTGGCCTGTGATATACAGAAGGTCAGAAGAGATCACCTAGTGGTCTTTTCCGGCCTTAAACTCTGACTTTCTCAGTGCCTTGTTTTCCCCTTTAATTGCATGGGGTTGATGATAATTATCGCAAGTGCCTCACTGGGCTGCTGTGAGGAGCAATTAGTTTATGCAGTGCTTTGAAAATGTAAGCACTAGTATTATTCTTTATCATTAAGAAAGGTCTAATCTATCATTTGGGGGAGATGTGTGTCCAGAGAACAGGTGCTTCATGATCATTGTCTCAGATGTAGAGTATTACTGGTGAGAGTACGCTTGTTTTCTGCTTTATGTTTATTTGGAAATCAAATATTGTTTTAAATGAACTGTTGGGCTCATGAAAGATGCTGGATTGGCCAGAGTTTTCTTTCTATCCACAGAATGGTATAAAATGACAAGCACTAGTGCTAGCTTCCTTATTGCTAATACACCCACGTTTGTTTTTCTATTTTATTCAGCCCTTGGCCACTTTGCAAGATGGTCAAGTAGGGGGCGGCAGCAGCAGTCGCAGAGTTGGCTTTTGTGATGATGTGAATATTCGGCCACTAAAAAGTGGACTGGAAATGTCAAATCTTTTCACATTGACCACTGGAGAGCCATGAGTTGGTAATGACTTTGGTCACTGCTGACCTAGGCTGCATTTTACTCAGTGACAAAGTGTAAGACTTTATATCTGATTAGCTGCTAAGTCATCCAGCAACTGATGTAGTTTCAAATCTAAAATAGAAAACCTATGTCTGTTACACTTCCATCAGCATCACAGTGTGTGTAGAGAGAGAAATAGAAAGCAAGGAACACAACAAGAGTGGAGAACTATCCTATTATTTTTACCCTTCTGCCCCATGCATTGGTATGATTTTGTTCTCAATTTTACGTTCAGGTAGGTCAGTTGAAGTTAGAACAGCTGTCAGGACTGATCAACTGTACCAAGCATACTACTACTTTTATCATCTCTTCCATTGGTGGCAAACTGCTGGCTACCAAGACTATGTATTGTTGGAGATATCACCCTGGTAATGCAAATTAGATTGGAATATGATCCCTGTGTACAGAGTGCTTTGGGGGTTTAGGAAAATATTCTTATCCTTTCCTCATCTTTTGTATCTCCATCTCCTCTCTTTCCTGCTATTTTATAAATTGGATTTCATCCTAAAAGAAACTCAAGAGCTTAGAAATTTAAATTGGCTTACAAACTGGGTCATTTCACCTGCTGGTGGCAGTTCTTTTACAGTGCATCACAACGCTATTCACTTTTTCAAGACAAGAATAGGAGAAGAATCTACTTCTGCCACTAATAATAATGGCTATATCTGAAGTAGAATGTTTGCTTTATTAAACCACACAACTAGGCTGGAGATCTGGAATATTCTATTGGCTGGAGAGACCAGTCCTAAACTAGTTCTGTCTACACCTTAGAACGAGCAAGGGTTATAGTTACAAACCTTACCTCATCCTAACAAACTGTCAGTGGCTAATCATATCCTGAGGACAGGACACTGTTTCCTAGCAACTTCTGAGAGGTGATTAACTCTTGTGGATCAGATACAGCACAGCTACCTTAAGGGGTTGAAGTTGGAAAGGAAGTTTTAGATAGATATGTGATTCCACTGATTTTTGAATGAGTAAATGAACACTGGGGGGAAATTTTTGCCAGGTAACTTGCAAATAAAGACGTCAACAAGTAAATTTATTTTAGTTTCCTCCAGCCATCTAGCCTAGTTGGAGCTGACTGGCACAGAGGGAGAACATACCTCCAGGAATGGGGAGGATCAAGTGCCTACCCAGTCGGAAGGAGATACAGATAAGATCCCAGAGTGGCAGAAAAGGTGGCCATCATATGGTAACTGCTAGTGTTAGTATTTTTTCCTTCGGTATGTGGATGAAAATGCCAGTGTTGATAAGGATGCAGATTTCAGGCCTGGAGTCATGCCGTCACTAATCTTAGGGAGGTAGAATGAAATTACCCAAGCTAGAATTTGTCCAGGACATCATAAACACCCTCAGTATTGCAGTAAATCCCGAGGGATATTTGTAACCACAAACTGCCAGGGCCCCTCTTTTATTGTTCGTCCAAAAGATAGTGCTCTAGCAGCACAGTGCCTCCTAAGACTGGGATGGGTTAGTACACAATGAGAGAAGAATCTTAGTTATTGCGTCACCAAATACCATGTGCCACAGTATGTACCTAGGTGATCATTTGAGGATTCTCATCTGAATAATGACCCGGCTCTCTTCAGTTTAGTTTTTGAGATTTGATCACAGCACAGTGTAGAGCAAGGCAACTTTCTCTTCAGTATTTTGATTTAAATGATTTGTTTCTCTCTCTCTGCGTGTTTTTGCTGCTTAGAGCACCATGAGCTGGGACTTGCCTAATGTATTATAGCATCCCCTGGCATAGACACAAGCCTATTTTGGTTCTGGCCTGAGAAGATTGATAGTTTTTCCTGCCAGATCCAGGCCACTCCTGGCCTCTGCAATATGATCACCTCCTCTGACCCCCATGCCCACAGATCTCCAACTCCCTGCCCTGCCCCTCTCCCATGCCACCCGACCCCCCCTCTGCAAACCACCAAAAGCCTCAAAAATCCCTGCCTCAGCTACCCCCCAAGCAAGCGGTCAAATACCCCCGCAATGGAAGACTATCAACCATACCCTCTGGAAAAATTGAACTAAATCATTCCCTCCACACACTGTGTTACCATATTTATCATAAACCCATTCTACTTATACTTAACTATCACCTCATCCCATCCACTCCATTCATCTCCTTCATTTAGCTTAGTCTTTCCCCGGTCCCCATCTCTTCACTCCAAGGTCAGGCCCTTCCAGTATTGCACCACTGTAAATTTCCAAAGTATAACCTTTTCTCTAAATTTCCCTCCTAGCATTCCTAATTTATAATTCAATGTCCCCATTCATTCCCCTGAAATAAAATTAAATTCTCTCCTCATCTATCTGCTATTATATTTATCCTCTTATCCCCTTAATCCTTCTTATCTCTCTTCCTCTTAAGGAGAGGAAAACAGGAAAACAAACTCCTCTTCTTCTTCTTTTCCTCATCTCTCCTTTCCTTCTCTTCCCCTTCATTCATCTTCCTTCCCTTTTCTTCCTCTTCTTTCCATTCTTCCAAACTTGTACTCAAACTTCAAAAAACACTCAGCACAATACTCCAAGACTCCTTCTTATCCCTACTAGAAATACTCCTACTCCTAATCATCCCTGACTAATACTTCTATACCCCATCCCAGCACCGTGCTTTTGCATGCCACTCCTACATCCCACTCTCATTGTCATCCCTCCTCCTCCTGTCCTGCAACCTGCTCCCTTCTCCCCTCCTAACTTGCCTAGGTTATAACTATCCTCCTCTACTTGCCTTACAAGTTGCCCTAACTACTACTCCTCACACTGTTACTCATACTCTTACAATTACATACATCCCATCCACCAATCTCCCTGGAGGATATCTTAATACTCCTTAGGATAATCCGATCCTCCCATACAAACTCCGTCAGCCCACTCTTCTCAGTGGCCTCCCCTTACTTGGCAATCACCAGCATAAAATTGGACCCAAAACAAACTTGGTTCCCAAAAATCCACCAAAAACAACCTGAATAACCCTCTCAACTACCCTCTCCAACCCCACTCATACCACTCCTACCCCCTCCCTCTGCCTCCTTTTCCCAGTCCCACCTTCATCCCCATTTATTTCCCCAACCTTCTCCCATAATTTCATATTTCGCCTTTTCCAAATCTAGATATATTAGAATAGATATATTTCATTCACTAAACTTCTGATCATTCTAAAATCTGAACTCTAAAAAATAGAGATCTTGGTTTTCGTTTGCAAAAAACCTATCTAATTTCTCAAAGATGCCAGATGCCATTGCTCTTCATCCCTGCTCTAAACTCCATCAATCACTCTCTTTTCTCAAATTTTACTATTTAAACTAATCTAACAATCACTCTCTTTTTTAATTTTTTTTTTTTTTTTTTTTACTTAGCTAATTAAATTTTTTTACCTTTTCAATCTCAGTCTATTAATTTAAAAATTTAAAAATAATCGCTAACAATCAATTATTTAGAACCGCTATATCACTAATATTCTAATTTGGATAAATCACTAGCCCCGATTTTCGCTAGTCGATTTATTTTCGTTAATTGCTTCCGATCCTAATGCTTATTTCTAATATACCATAATACCCCATATCCTCATTCCCACTTCCCCCCATATCTCCTCATTCCCACTATTCCTTAGCCTATTATTTAGCTCCTTCACTATTCATCGTTCATTCATTCCAGATTATCCATTCTTAGAAGCTTATCTCCTCGTTAAATTTTTATTTTCTTCTTCCCTTCTTTCTTTTTTGTTTTTATTGCTTAATGGTTTTCTTCTTTTTCCTATTTATTCTTTAAATCCATCTTTTATCTCCTCTTTTTCTCCTTTCTCATTCTCCTCACCCCAATCGTTCCTCTGCTCTCAAGGTTTTTTTGCTGATCCCTCCCATTTTCCAGTCCTTTATGCTTTCTGTTTTTTTTTCTATCCCCCCCCCTCGCTGCTTTTTGCTCCAGCTTTTCCTAAAAACTGCTACTACTTTTCAGCCTCCTCCTTTCTTGCTCCTACACATCTCCTGCATCTCAAACCTACATAACCTGAAGTAACCCCAGGCGTCATCTGCCCAGTAACCCCAGAATATATTAGCCCCCTATCCCTACTTATAGTTTTAGCCTTTACTTTAGTTTTAGCTCCTAGAAAAACCCTACCTTAGTCTCAGATGCACTATTGATTTATTTTTGAAACATTTATTCAGCTCATTCATTTACTCACAAACAAATTTTTTCAAACCAACAAGGTTTCAGTCACACAGGTCCTCTCAAAAAACCAAAATCCAGACCATCCCCCTAAATCCGGTTCAGCCCCAGCATGATCACTTCATCTCAGCTATCACGTCTAGGAATCTGAGCCCCTATCATTTATGTTAAAAGTTTATTTCCCCTTTATTGTATATGTATCCCTAAAAATCCCCCATGATCAAAGAGTTCTCCTTTCATGTTTTACCTTTTTAAATTCTCTCTTAATCTCTCTATCATCTCATTCTAGATATCCCCCCCAATCACTACACCCCACTAGCTCGGTATCCCGGGGTAGTTTAGTGAATTTTCTCCCTATGTACCCCAGACTGTGACAGACCATGCTATTTATTTGCATTTTCATTATCCATTATATCATATTACATTACATATCATTATTGATTTACCTTTGCCTCTCCCTTTTTAGCACAAACAGCAAACACCTACCCTCCATACCTACCTACCATCCCCCATACCCATGTTTCTCTTACATGTATTCTTATTCCGGCGATAATTGGCCACAATTCTTCAGTTCCTCCATCCACCATTTTATTTTTTTCCTCTTTTTCTTGCAAACATCACATTAATTTTTTGGGTTTTCTTTCTCTCTTTTCACTCAACCCAACTTGGACACACAGTACTACCAGCATGACCTGTCTATCTAGTATAGTCCCCTCTCCTGCTTCCCTCTGCCCCACCTCTGCCTCTATCTGTCTGTATGTGTTTTGTTGTGCTGTAATTGTTGTTTGTGGAATGTGTAGATTTGGCACCTCTCCCAACCCCTCCCCTCAGTGTCTAGTTTAAAGCTCTTTTAATCAGGTGAGCCAGCCTCCTCCCTCCCTCCTAGTCTACTTCTTCCCTACTTAGGTGGAGCTCCATCCCGTGAGTTTGTCTGTCCCAAAAGCCTCCCAGTGCCCATACATCCCAAAAAGCCTCCCTAACAACACCACCCTCAGCCAACTGTTAATCGTATCTATCTTCTCACACCTTTGCGCCCCCCCCGGAACAGGTAGAGGATCCCTGAAGATCAGATCACCTGAGCCTCAATTTCCCTTCTTACAAACCCTGGCATAGTCTCCCTTCCTCCTGTAGCGAGAAAAGAATCAGTATCATTCATTCCACATGAAGGATGATCATCAAGGGGGTTCCCTGCCCTCTCTTAGGATCCTTTTCAACCTTTTGTCATACTTGGGGTTTGTACCAGACTATTCTTCCACTGAAGGGTTAAAAACTTAGCTAGACGAGGAGTAATAGAGAAGGGGACCCCCTCAATGTACCTACTGCCTGCTAAGATTGCGCATTTAGCAGCTGTTTTGCTATGGGAATGTTTCTGTGCCCAGGAGGAGTGCATTAGCTGTGGAGTTTCTTCTGTGATGTTCCAGTGATGTGGAATGACTCCCTTGGAGTCCACCACCTTTGGGAATTCACTCATGTGTGACCGTGAGTTGCTGTCCGGGTCTGCTGCATAACTCTACCAGCAGTAGGCTTGGCAAAGATTCATCAGTCAGGCTGCCCTTCGCTGTTGAGGAAGCATCTGCAAACTCACATTTTGTTTGGCAGCATTCCTTCTCCAGGGGCTGCAGCACCATTTGATTCGAATGGAAGACAACAGACCTACAGAAGCAGTATAATATCCCCAGTAGATCTTTGCTAATCCTCTGGTCTCCATACTCCTCCTCCCTTCCAACATCTGAAAGGAAAACACCAAGGAAAAACAGGAGGAAATGAGTTTCTCTCTTGCGTCTCAAAATTTCACTGCACTTCAGAATGCAAAATCAACAGATGCTTTCTGTGGTTCTGAGCTGTTCTTATAAATCAGGCACTTTTTGCAAACACAGGAACACCTAAGCCCTTCTGTCCATCAGGAGTGCACCAATGTACCTTGCACTGAAATTGCTCCAGGCTAAAGCCAGTGGGGCCTGATCTCCAGCGAAGGCTTCCTGAATATGTTTTAGTGATCATTCTACCCTCTACCAGACCATCTCCTCTTGTTGCCTCTTAGTGCTATGTTCCTTAGCATCTCTGAATAAATCCCCCTCCCCTCCCGCCCCCATCCAGTTGTCATCTTGAGCTTTGTATTTAATGTCAGAGTTGGAGGTGGACTTGGCCTTTGGGATACAAAGAGTAGGAGAGAGGGCAAGAAAGTGCTTCATTGGAACACAGTGGGCACTTCATGCGTGGACCTAAAATTAAGTGTTTGATGTTTTTAGTGACTCAGCCATCTGGGTTGTGCCGGATGCATTTTGTGTTAGTTGCAGTAATATCTTGCACTTGGATATCTCCTTTCATCCAAAAATCCCAAATCATGTTACAGAGTAGATGTTATCTTTTTACAGATGGAGAGACTGAGTTTCAGAGAAATTAAATAACTTGCCGAAGGCTTCACAGCAATTGTTTGAGCTGGGAATAAAAACTAGATCTCCTGACTGTTACAGAGCCATGCAGCTGATTTTGGGCCAAGGTTAAGTACTTTCCTGGGTAGTCAAAAAAATAAAATAAAAATCTCCTGTTGGAAGTCATTATATTCCACTTTGTCATATGAACACGTGGGTCCCTCCTGATTCTGGATGAACCCCTTCACACAGCAGTAGCACTGAGAATTTAGGATGACCTGTAACATTATAGTAAACTTGCTATCTGCAATTCTTGACATCACCAGCTAGTGAATCTGTCACTTAAAACAAAACAGAGCAAGAAAGATTGGTCTGTCCTTGAAACTTGAGAGCAAGGGAAAGATTTGGCCATTATCTCTCTGTCCAGTAAATCTTGATAACGACTTTGACAGGAGCCTGTAGCTCGCAGATGTTTTCCCTGTGTCTTCAGTAATTATAAGGGTGACTCCAGCAACTTTCCAGTTTCAAATATAATTTTTTGTGTGTTAACATCTGAGTTCCTTTTCTTTATTCATGCATCTCACGCCCTGGGAGTTAACCAGCTGCCTATATGTCTCACACTTGGGGGCGGCATTTCACTACTACGCATCATGTCCAGTAAGAAGTTATTTCTCTGTAACATCCAGCAGCTCTTGCTTATATGAGGGAAATAGACTTTATTACTCTGTACAAAACAATGTCATTCCTCCCTTATGTGGTTGAGTTGCCATCGGAGGCACAGGGAATACTGGTGCCTTGGCAGCCTTGGGATGACTTTTTTACACAGGTTTGAATTTCCGTTGGTTTAAGTTGCTTTAGTTTCTCAAGGGACTGGAGAGGGTGGCTGAGACCAAACTACATTAAAACCCATATAAGCAATTATCTGTGAAACCTATTTTAATTACAACTCTCCACATGTGGTAAGTGACAACAATAAGAACATGATCTCTGTTTTGCTCGTTACAACATTCCTATAAATCAGAATGAGCTTCGCTTCTACAGCAGCAGTGTATAAACTTGTGTGTTTGAAAGTTAATAGGAAATTTTCCTCCACACTTCTGCGTGGTTATTACAGAGAGGCTGATTTCCCCTCAACTCTGTCCTCTCCCCAACTGCTGTGAAATTACATTAGGTACATTTTTGTGTTTGACACTTTGGGGACTATTAGAATTTATTTTGTAGATGTTATTTCCCACATATGTCGTGTGTGTGCTCTCAATTTAATAACCAGAAGAACTTTCCTGAGAGCAGTAAAATGACTTGAATCATTAAAGCAGTATGGAAATTATTTAACAGTCTTTGATATTGAGCTCCTTCACTTTCAGTTTCCCAAATAATGCTGCTGCATGGAAGATTAGCAGTCACCAATGGAAGGCTTCAAAGTAACATATAAAATTGTCCTAGACCATTAAATCCTGTGTAAATTTGGAGGACACTGTGGAGTGAATGAAACCGCTCCAAATCTCTGATAATCTGCACCAATACTGGGCTAAAGGATTGATGAGAAGATGTTGAATAGCGTGGTATAAATGGGCTATATAACTTCAAAGGACTAAGCAGGCAAAGGGATTTTTTAGCTGTTGAAAGTTGCATCTCTTGGCTGCGATGTCATAAGTTGGCATGTTTCACTAGTGAACATTTCTTTTCATTTCAGCTTTCACAATATTTTAATACATAGGATTGCAGTATGCAAATAAACTGAAGTCTAACTGTGACTGGCTGAGTTACGTCTGTCACAATCCCTGCCACCCACACGAATGAGCTGTTCACAGCTGTCTTGAAAGCAAAGTTTTCCTCCTGTTTTCTTTCACTGAACAGAATCTTACAAAAAATCGACATGCAGGAGGGCACCAGGGACATTTTATATGTGATTTTAACCCTTTCTTCAGTACAATCTCCATGATACTGTTCAAGCATTCTAGATAAAATATAAACATCTTCAGATTCTTACGTTACAAAATAGTCAAATAGCAGTTTCATGACCTCAGTGCCTCACGATCAATTGCCTCACGATCAATTCTGCTTGGCTCACCTGGGGAGTAGTGGGGAAGGGAAGAGGTGGTGTAACACTGTCTTTCTGCTCCCTTTCTCCCCACCAAATCATGGGATCTGGGTCGGTTGACCAGTGTCACAAGTTGAAGCAGACAAAGGGCACAGCGTGCTCCAGCCACAAACACGTGGGAATTTAGCCCAGTCAGAGGATCTGGCCCTATATTTCTTTTGTGTATATTACACAGGTAAATATGCAAAGTTATACATAGATTTTTGATTAGCTCAAGGCAAACACCAGAGTAATAATGAAGGGTTTGTGATATCAGACCCCCCAAAAATGAGACTTATTTAGGTTTCCTGTGTTTCATGTATTTGAAACATGATTTTAAAATAGCGTTTTTTTGATCCTTACAAAATATTCCTCAGTATTTTTAAGGTAATTTGCCAAAGAAGCACACAAGGCCACCTTATATGGTGGGAGTTTGGGGCCTCCTAAGTAAATTGGCCAATCACCACAACGGATTTCTTCAATGTGCATCTAACGTTTCTTTAAAATACTGCTACGGTCAACTTAGGCTTTTGTCACATGGCAAAAAATGTTACATTTTGCAGCTATGTCATAACCCCTGGAGGCTTGGCTTCCCCTTGTTAGTTCATGAGGCAGCTGCCCTGATGGGAAATTCACCACCATCCTCACAGCCCGTCTGTTAGGAAAGAGGAGCTCTAAGGTGTGTCTGGGACTCTACAGGAATCCTGGGCGAAGATGCTGTACAAAAAATGCGCTGTATCAGTGTCTCCTAGGTGTCCTTTTCAGTAAGTGCTGCACACCTAGGGGTTGCAAACTACAGCTTGTCACCGAAATCCCGGCACCACCAAGAGGTCGCTTGTCTTCCCCTGGGGACCTTGGTCTGGAATTCTGACTAGGAAAGTTGGCACAAGCCAGGAGTAATCAGCCATGTATGTGGATAGGTATATTACTCGGAGAGTGCTATGACTCCTCTTTTTTCTCCATAGTAGTGAGACTTCTGCATATCTCCATTCATCGTGAAGGACAAACATTTATATTATGACTGTGTTGAGCTTCTTCACATTTCCTAATGAAGACACAAGACTTGAAAGTGTTATGCCTCCAAGTCAAAGTTGTTTTGATTTATGACCTGCGTGTAACACACACAATTTTTAATTGTGTCTCTCTTTGGCCGCTGCTAACTAGTGTGTGTGCTCCTGAATGTGAGATACTGAGTTGTAAATTACTGTGGGTTCACAAAGGGAGTACTTAGATTTGCTAATTGCTCATAGAATGGAGGGGGTTTTGTTGTTGTTGCGAAAGTTTGTTCACTAGAGGTTGAGGAGCTTAATTTTCCCTGCAAGTGTCTCTGTCACTTGAGCAGCTTGTCCATAACATAGGGCAGCTGGCTCACATTCATGCTCCAGAGGAGAGACTGGGGCCACTGATGTGGCCAGCTTAACCACCTGCCTTGTAATTAACAGATTGTTTGGGGCTTGATTCATTAATCCTCAAAGCTCTGTAGTTCTGACCAAACACTTCCTACTCCGGAGCTGGCATTAATGGCTGTTTGACAGACACAAGGAGCAGATATGAGGAGAGCAGTGATCTTGACCTTTTTGATTCACTCCTATCTGGTATTTTCCCCATGTTTGTGTTTACTTGTGAAGGTTTGAAATATGGCTGATGTAGCTACAATTGCTGCTTTGGAAGGTATTTGAGAAGAGCCATTAACTCAAAGAGCACAGGGAAGTAAACTGAACAATTCAGAAATGTCTCCCTGGTATTTGAATTGGTTCCCATGCTCACAAACCATTTATATTATTGCTTCAGAGTCTGGATAGCAGATCCAGAATATGATCAGCTTACAATTTATCATACCTCCTAGGAAGAGGATGTAATAGTACTAGGAAATGGGTTACATTAGGCAGCGTTGTCCCATTGGGTGAACTCTTTAAATTGACAGATGCTTTTCCCTCTCCCACCCCCCCTACTCAAAGGCTTTTTAAAGTGATTTGTTAAATGCTGAGCAAGATGTTTTTCTGGCATACTCTGCTTAACTGATTTTGATTGCCCGGACCACACTGTGTGGTTAGTGTGCAAATTGTTGGTTGGCAACTTACTTACCTATCCAATTCTTTAACCCAGTACCTTCAGATTCCTTAAAGCTTGAGTAATGTGGTCCATGGGAATTGAACATAGTACGTTAAGTAATGGGAATGTCTTGGGAGATGAAAGATAACACATTTCCATTTTTGTCTGAAAATTCAGTGTCCATGTCCTTGCTACTGGGAGAGATCCTCCAAACACCAGAGTGATGGGTACAGCATAAAAACCTGGATAGAACAGACAAGTCACTTAAATGTGGGGATGTTGCTTTTTTACAGGAAAAAGCTCTGAGATTACAATGACAAACTTTGCTCCAGCTTCTGCTGTATGTTTTATTCTTCTGGCCTGAATGGCAAATCTGAGAGTGCACCTTGTTAAGGGGATGTACATTTCCATTAATAAGGTGGAAAGTGGGCATGATAAATTGCAAAGAGTCTTAAGTGGCATGAGACCATGTGGCCTAAATTGGTCTTGGGTCCAGGGCTGAAAATGTATGAATTGAGCAGCCTAACTGTTCTGTACCTGAAAGGCAAGCGACAGGAAACAGTACAATAACATTCCCCTCAACTCCTTCTGAGGGGGCCCTGTAAATACCCTCCATGTGCCTGATTCAAGGGGTGCAACAGGCTACTATGTGCCATTCAAGGTCTCTCTCCAGCTGCTTCCTTAAGCTGTTGCAGTGGCTGCCAGCTTTTCTGAAGTGCTCTGATTAAGTGAGATGTTGGGTAAGTTCAGAGCCTCATTTCTCCTTTATAATTAAAAAATGTGTGTGTGTCTCATGCCACTGTCTGCTTAGTTTGCATTTTCCTGTGGCCTAGTAGGAATATGGCAGTGAATGATGCAAGCATCTTTCCTGTAACAGCTGAGCTAGGTTCAATATTTGATTTGGGCTAATGAAAGGGCTAGGGGGTAGGCTAACATTTCAGGCTGTTGTGATAAAACATAGAGATCAGCTACTTCACAGCCTGGTAGAACAGTCCCAGCGGACCACTACTAGATTGGTACATTCAGTGCTTGGCTAACCCCCAGTGCGTGTGGAAGAGAGAGTTCGGTGAGAATGTCTTCCTGCTGTACCTATCAGGTACTTATCAGGTTCTCAAATTCTGATAAGCAGATCACTTTCTGTTGGCTTGTAGAACGCTGGCTGGGCCACCTTCTTATTTGAAATAATCTGACATCAGGAATCATAACATTCAAAAACCAGTGGGAGAACACTTCAACCTCTCTAACCACTCAGTGACAGACTTGAAGGTGGCAATTTTGCAACAAAAAAACTTCAAAAACAGACTTCAAAGAGAAACTGCTGAACTTGAATTAATATGCAAACTAGATACTATTAACTGTGGTCTAAACAAAGACTGGGAATGGTTGGGTCATTACACCAATTGAATCTATTTCCCTATGTTAAGTTCACCTCACACCTTCTATGGGCCATCTTAATTATCACTTCAAAAAGTTTTTTTTCCTCCTGCTAACGATATAGATAGCTCATCTCAATTGATTAGACTCTGCCTGTTGGTATGCATACTTCCACCTTTTCATGTTCTCTGTATGTATAAATATCTCCTGTCTGTGTGTTCCATTCTATGCATCCGAAGAAGTGAGCTTTAGCTCACGAAAGCTCATGCTAAAATAAATTTGTTAGTCTTTAAGGTGCCACAAGTACTCCTGTTTTTTTTGCGGATACAGACTAACACGGCTGCTACTCTGAAACCTTCTTATTTCAAGCTGCTGGGTCATATTAAATGACAGTTAACAATACATTAAACATATCTCTATTACATTTTTATTTGAGCAATGGCTGTAGTTGCCACAGAGATGTAATATGATCATGAATGATATCTAATTCTACTCCTTTCTAGCACCCTACATAATTCCTCTCCATCCTTGATATTAAGACCCTTTAATATTTTCTCATGGTGATTATGCATTTTGTACACTCTCATACTCCTCCCAAGACTTATGTCTCTGAGTAAAAAGAGTTAAAATGTATAGTTTGGCGTTTTTCATAAATGATTTCCTCCAGCCACCTAATCATGTTTGGTTGCTATTCTCTGAATTCCCAGTAGTTCCTCTTCCCTTCTTGGCACTGAGCTGCCCAGAAACAAATGCAGTAGAGAGAGCCTATTTTGTGATTTGATGCTTCTGTGATTACAGCCCAAAATCATATTGGCCTGCCATGTCATGCTGCAATTCGTATTTAACTTGCTGTCCACTCTTGCCTCTAGGTCTCTGTTGGCGTAACAGTGTGAGAGGTCTGTTCCTCCCCATGTATGTTTTTTTAAGTTAAATCTTGTGTTATTTCCTGTCCATGTTTTTAATTTCTCTTGATCCTTTCCTTGACCTCTTCAAAAGGTTTTTTTTGCAAACCTGCCAAACTTCGCATCTATGTATTATGTTAATGTGCTTTGTGGATCCCCTGCTCCAAATTTCAGCCAAGATGTTAAATAACACCACACCATAACTCCCATTCTTGTGGCATCCCATTACACAGTTCCCCAATTGATACATTGCCATGATGACATGTTGTATGCTGCCCAAACAACAGATTAAGCCTTCAAGTAAATGAATTTCACTTGTTTGAGCAGCAAGACACATGGATACTTCCTGTTTTAAGAACAAATTTGTTTCCCCACTGTTTAATTTTACCAAGGCTTAAGAATTTGGTAATGGAACACAAGGTCTTAACTCTAGATCACTGGTTCGAATCTCAGTTAGTCGCTCAGTGTCATGGTCAGGTGGGGCAGAGAGGAGATGGTTGACCCAATATTATCCCTGCAGTATTTGTCCTCTGGAGAAATAGAGGATTTCATTTTCCTGAGTTCTCAGTACAGAACTCTTCACCAGTGCTCATTTCTCATTAAGCAAATTTTTTGTCAATAAATCAAAGTTTAGAGATATTACCAGGGCTGGACTTTTCACAGGTTCTATGCTCAAGTACGTGAGAGGGATGGAGGGCTTTTCTATCCAGCAAGTTACTGTGCAGCAAGCCAGGGTGTGAGTCTACCGTGCTCCACTCGACATACAGTGGTGTCCCGTGTGGATACTGCTACAGCACAGTGAAGGTACCGGAGAGCAGTTACTGCATGGCAAGCTGGTGCACAATAGATTCACAGCCTAGTGTTCTGCACAATAACTTGTCTTATATACAAGCACTTAGTTCCTCTTACGTCTTTTTGTTTCTATCAGAACAGTGCATGTATGTCATAATTTCTTGTGAGTCGGGAACTTTGCGTGCTGTTCTTTGCTTCAGTGACTGCACTCTGCCCTGTGTCTAAGTTTTGGAAGGTGTGTAGGTATCATCTTTTGCATCTTGGACAGCTCTCCTCCTAGCCAGTTTGCAGGAGCTTAATATTAGCCTCAGCCATTGTGTAGGTCAAATTTGAAACTGAAGAAAGAAGTGGGAAAAAGAATATGTGCACAGTATGGTAGGGGAGAGTTACAGTGTGAATTCTAAGTAAAAAGCGGGTTGTAAATGTGCTAAGCATCTATAATTTGTTCTCCTCTATTACTTTGGGTTGGGGACAAATTCCTTATTTTGGAAATACAGGGCTGGAGGAAAGTATCCTGTGAAACACACACTTGTTAAAATGTTTGGCAGGGTTTGTGGTAAACGTAATTGACTTTCCTAATATGCTCCTCCAAGTACCATTTAGATTTAGAATTCCCTTGGGTTTACAGCCTACAACATCAGACTCCTATCTCGGTCAGCCTCACTCTAGCCTTAGTGAAGTGCCCTCACACCTGGGCATTTCAATCTGTTCATGGATTGCTTTTCGGCACTCTTTGTCTTTGGTCTGTTTGACTTTTCCTTAGTCCAAGACAGATCCTCACAGACCAGAACCAGTAGTAGGTGTAACCAGTGGTTATCAACCTATTTACCACTGTGGGCCTCACATGCAACTTTCTATGTGTTATGTGGGCCTCATCCACACAATATATATACTACCTGCATGGCCCTGGGGATGTCACATGGGCTGCAGCTGTGTGCTAATTGGGCCATGGGTTGAGAACCACTGGGTGTAACTGTAGAGTAGAATGTAACCCTTAATCATTTTTTAGTTTCTAACTTAGGATGGTGAAATAGTCCTTGTCTGATGGTTAAAACCCTCTTTATGTAGACCTGAGTCCATTACAGATGTTGGAAAGTTTATTTACTGCCTATCCACTGTGTTCATTCCATCCGTTTGTGTGTGTGTTGCAAAGGCTATTCCAGCATATGAAGAATGTCTTTGCAAATGTGGCTCTTTTCTGACTCTAACCTGGTGATAGATTTCTACCCGATTAAATATTTGTGGGGAGAAATCGCTCCCAGGTGTCGGTGAATTTACAATCGGTCTCCTGACATTTCAGTATTCTTGTGGTAATTTCAATTTTGCTTCTCTCTTGTTTGTGCTTGCTCTTTATGTCTGCACAGGGCTGGCATCTCCTGTAGTGTTTAATGAGTGTGTTTCATTTCCCTACACCAGAACCCAGGTTTATGTTAAAACCACATTCATCTTGTATGAGTGCCTGTTCCTTTAA
Source organism: Mauremys reevesii (assembly GCF_016161935.1). NCBI lineage: Eukaryota > Metazoa > Chordata > Testudines > Geoemydidae > Mauremys > Mauremys reevesii. Next base: position 73,957,575 of record NC_052632.1, on the reverse strand, counting down.
TAACATGACATCCTTATAGGGTCTGCACAGCTAGAACCTGTAACTTTCTTGGCGCTTCCACTGAACTGAGGGCTGAGGCAGACTTGGGCTCTGCCTAATTGCAATGTTTGTTTCTTTGTTTGGGGAATTGACATACGCATTTTATGCTGAACTCTGAGACTGTAATTTTTTGTTTGCTTATATTTCAGTGCAATTAGCTTTTGTAGCTTAATGTTTTTCATTTAATTGTCATGAACTGCTTGTTGTTCACCTCTTTTGGATACGGTGCTCGTAAAGCCCATATCATGTGGTGTAGAGATGTCATTAGAGAGATTCTGGAGGGTTTAATGAATATCTTGTATGAAAAATTTTAGTTTGTATTGGGTTGTTTAGACTGGTTAAATGTGTTTTGCTTTTCTTCTTTGAGACTATCCTTCAAGCTCTGTGCTAGCCACGGGGAGGCTGATCGGAGGCTAGCATGGTGTCATGGAACAGAAGAGGCGGAAAGGAGTGACAAAAAGTATTGTATGTGATTTCTCTGAACTAATTCTACAATACAGTTTCCTCTAGCGTTTTCTCTCATAAAGGCCCATCATCACCGAAGAATCATAGGAGTATCTTTAACTCAGAAGAGATGCCAACTCTGAACCAAGATTGCCTTACTGCTTTCTCCTAGGGGAACCCAGTTCCTCTATCACTGCACCAGCTTGGGGTTTCTTTGAGAGAGCCTCTGCCAGGAAAACTCTGTAAGCCTGCTTTGCAACGAGAGTTCATCAGCCCCAAAATATTCACCATGCCTTTGTCTCCTTGAGAGAACCCAAGCCACCTTCACTTCCCAGGACTCTACCACAGCATCTTCCCATCAGGGTTTCTCTACAGGAGTTCCTGAACATACCTCTGTTTAGTCTCCATGTGACATTGCACCTCATAATGCTTTATAGAAATATGCTGATGAGTGTAAATATTGACACAACAGGAATGTGTTTTATGCTAGATATGCCATGTAACATATCTTTGCAAAGGTTATGTTCTACTGAATGCATTCATCCTATTCATATGCATGTATCATTTTTATAGCTGAAGTTATGAGCGTTGGCTCTATGCTTGTATTTAAAGTGCTTGCTGTAGGAAGCACATAAGGCAGTTTTGGTCAACATAGTGTGAAGGGGTTATTCAAGTAATTGGGAGCACTTAGCTAACAATGGACCTTGGGCGTCGCCAGTCCACATCAAAGCTTTCCTGGGAACGTTTTAACTAACGTAAACAATGGCGTCGGCCTGCAAAAAGCTGAATCATTCATAGACATGTGACTTGCCCAGGTGACTGCAAAACTCCATCTTGTTGAGGGGATTTTACACAGGAGAAGAGAGGGGTTTCCACCCACAAGAGAGTGACTATATAAGCCCCTGAAAACCTCTCCATTTTGTCTTCAGCTGGCTCAGGGGATAGCCTCTCCACCCCAAAGAGGTGCCTGAAAGAAGCTGGAACAAAGGACAGTAACTACAGGGGTGTGAGTAATTGCAGGACCCAGACTAGGAGGAAGTCTAATCTGTAAAAGAAGCTTAGTGGAACATCTCTGAGGGTGAGGTTTACCTCTATTTAGTTTCTTACTTTATTAGGCTTAGACCTGCGTGTTTTTGTTTTATTTTGCTTGGTAATTTACTTTGTTCTGTCTGTTATTACTTGGAACCACTTAAATCCAACTTTTTATATTTAATAAAATCACTTTTTACTTATTAATTAACCCAGAGCAAGTATTAATACCTGGGGGAGCAAACAGCTGTGCATATCTCTCTATCAGTGTTAGAGGGTAAACAATTTATGAGTTTACCCGGTATAAGATTTATACAGAGTAAAATGGATTTATTTTGGGTTTGGATCCCATTGGGAGCTGGGTATCTGAGTGCTGGAGACAGGAGCACTTCTTAAGGTATTTTCAGTTAAGCCTGCAGCTTTTGGGGGACTTTCAGACCTGGGTCTGTGTTTGTAGCAGGCTAGTGCGTCTGGCACAACCAGGCAAGGTACTGAGGTCCCAAGATGCCAGGGAAAACGGGTTTAGAGGTAGTCTCAGCACATCAGGTGGCAGTCCCAATGAGGTTTCTGTGACACAACCCATCACGTTCAAGTTCTGCTTCACAAAGGCAGGAGCTTTTGAACTGCTCTGCCTGAAGGCTGCAAAAATATCTGTGAATAGTCTTCACTACATGCATTTCCATGAAAGGCAATATGGTCCATTGGATAGAAAACTGGATTAGGGTTTAGGAGAGCTCAATCTATTCCCAGCTTTGCCAGTGACCTGCTGTGTGACTATGAGCAAGTCACTTCCTTTCTTTGTGCCTCTGTTTCTGCACCTACTCTTGTATTTCATGTGTCTGTAGATTGCAAGCTCTTTGGGGCAAGGACTTTTTCTTGTAACAAGGCACTGATTTTGATTGTAGTCTCTATTCACCACATTAATACAAATAAATAATAATAACGGTCCAATATGTCACAATAGATCCTGTGTGTGTGTTATTGGGGGCTCTCTACAGTATAACGTGATTAGATATGTTCATGCTGTATTTCATGCAATTGTAATTTTTTTCTTATGGGGAGTTTCATTCATTACAGGATAATGAATGATTACCTCTGCTCCTTGTCTGGCTACTTTCATGGTGTTTGAACTACAATTGGTATCCTATTTGGCGGGCTTGTTAAAGAGGTCAAAAGACAGAATAGGTCCGGAGACTGTCGAGCTGCACATCTCTAGAAGTAGATCCTTTTGGATTAGAGACACGCTATCAAGGTGGTAGCAGGAAATAGCTCAGCTGCAGTCAGTTTTGTATTTGTTTTACATGTAGCTGAAGACGTTTCATCTTGAAGGCTTGTAGCAGATCGCTGACTCACTGGCGCGTCGCCTCCTGCTGGTCATTCAGGAATTAGCTCTCTCAGCCCTGGAGCGCCCTCTATGGCTGGTGTCTCGCCCTCTGTTACCTACCCCTTTGCAGTCCCTTTATCTCCACCACGTATAGGCCCCACGTCCCTCCCGGACTACGGTACCCCTTACCTTGGGGTGCTGCCCCTCACCCAGGGAGCCCCACTCCTCTGAGCCCACCTCGCTTCAGTGACCAGTGCCAGTCTTCATCTAGCCCTTATACTCAGGGGCAAACTGCAGACTGGAATGGCCACTCATCATTGGCTAGGGGGTTGGACCTGCTGCCTTCCCTGCAGCCCCAGTACCTCCTTAGGCCTTCCTGTCAGGCCTCAGCCTAGGAGGTTGCCAGGCCTGAGCTCCCCAGCTCAGCATGCCCCTTCCCCAGCACTGCTCTGTTGAAGGTACCCTGAGCTCCCAGGCAGCCCGGTCCTTCCCACCCCAAGGCGGGAGTGAGACTGCCTGCCTCCTAGCTCACAGCCCTCTTTATACCAGCCCTATTGGGCCCGGATTGGCTGATACCTGCCTTCCCCTTATTGGCTCCTCGGGGCAGCCTTTTTCCAGAGTTGGTTTTAACCCCTTTCTCTCTGGAGCGGGGTGCTCGCCCCACTACAGGCTATAAATGCAACATCTTTCACCAGCCTCCGAAAAATATAAAGAGAAGAAAGTGCATAAATGTGGGGTTTTTTCCTTTGATCAAATAAAAAGAGACTTGAAAACCTCAAACTTTTAATACATCATCTGAGCAGAAGCAATCCGATGGGCCCTGCGGTGTTTGAGGTATTTAGGTGCTACTTAGCTCAGTCCACATTTCCCAGAACTGGAGTGCTGGGCACTTAGTGGTGGCAAACTGTAATAATCAATAATGTTACTGAACAAAGATCATAGTGGCTAAAAACACTGTTCTGATTTTTTATTTTCTTGAAGGCTCAGCTGTCCCAAGTTTTGGAAGAAGTGGGGACCCAGAAGCAAAGAGCAGATATGGTATGTGTTAATTTTCTTTTACTCCTTGTTTCACAGTGGTGAAAATATGATGTGCAATCATAAGAATGTGGATCCTGAATTCAAGATGTGAACAGGCAGTGAACCTTGCAAGGGGGAGAGTGTGTGTGTCCCATTAAAGAATATCACAGGTCTGGCCCCTTGTCTGTCTCCATATTGACTTGGTAGAAGCCCTGCATTCTGCTGAGATTACTAAATGCTGCTTCTCCTTCGAAAGCCTGGATTCTTCCTGGCAATTTGCCTTCTATTCATTAGCAATTCTAGAAGGAAAATAAGCATTTTACTTCATAATGAATCAGATATTTTCCTTGGGTGGCTGCAATTTGTGTTAGATGTGACAGAATCCTCTGCAAACTAGTTTTTATTATTTATTAATTTTTCATTTGCACTTGTCTATTCAGTTGACTCTAACCTTCTCAGAAACAGGAAATGGGCCAGAAAACCAGGAGAAGCGAGGTTGTGCACAATTCAGTTGCTTTACTATACGTGATCCTTCATATTCAGGAATGAATAAGACATCAACATTTAACCTTTCAAGTCTTGTGGTGTGCAAATGAGCAGGTCCCAAAGTTTCAGAATTTTTTTTATTGTGGACAAAGCTGCATGGTCCAGAACAAAAAGATAAACAATATAGTATTGTTTTATGTTAAATTGAGTGAATTTTAACAGTCATGAAAGTGAACTTGTAGGACTGGCAACAGTCAGCAGGTGCTGAAGAAACCTCTGGTCTGAAACCCAACTGCTATCCGCCGCTTCTGTTATCTTCCTATGGGCCTCCACACAACTCTGCTAATGCACGTTGGTCTTGATCTTCAACCCTCTTGCTATTCTTGCAGTGAGTTGCCACACTTCTGTCAATGCCTCTTAGTTTGACTGTGTCATTCATTGCTGTTCCAATATTGCACTTTCCATAAACAGAGACTGCCAGTTGTGTCAAACGGTGCGGTGGCTGGCTGACGTGGACAGATCTTTTTGAAGGATTAGTCAATTTCACATTGACTCGAGTCAGATGTGAGCTGAGATCTCCAGAGAAAACACTATTAATTCCATTTTATCATCTAGTCTCTAAATTACATGGGCTCTCAGTTTTAAATTTGGTGCATTTAGCACTGGGCCCGTGCTCGCTGGACGTATGAATAGAAAATTGTACATCTTCCAGGTTCAGTGTGGTTTCTGTAAGCATCTCAGAAATGACTCTGGCTCCAGTTTTCAGTTGCATATCTCCCGTTGATGGCTTGGAGCACTAAATGTGCTAGCAGATAAGATTGGGAAAGTTTAGTTCCTTGCGTTTACATATGAAAAGCTGTTGTACGCTATTGTTGAAGAGGGGGATACAAGAGTAAGCAGTACCCAGTGTATACTCTTGGGGAGTTTTAATTTAACAGAACGCTGGAGGTGTTGTGGTCGTCCTCATGGAGCCTATGCCAGTCTGGTAGAAAGAGGCTCCTGACTTCTGGCCCTAGGCTATGGTAGTTTGGAGTATGGATGGCAGAGTGTTGAGATATGAGCTTTATTTAGATTGGTGAGTTTCATTCAGTAGACCAGAGAAAATTGTTCCATAGCATGTAACAATCTGTTCTCTCTCTCCCATACTCATATCCCATTTGAAAGAAGCTGACTTATTGTAGCTCCTCTTCAGAACTGGAGGTTGGCTTTGCAGATGTTTTTCCTCCTTCCACAAATAAAATCTCCCTCTCTTATTTCTTTAGGGGTGACGTGGTAATGTTCCCTTTGGATGCTGCCATTCCATTTCAGACCACCTGAGGTCTCAAAGGATTGTAGCACTCTCTGCTACTGAACAAATGTTCTCTCCTGGCATGTTTCTCCAACTCTCTCTCTCTCTCACCTAGGTGGCCTTATTTTCAGACTCATTTTAAATTGACACGTCAGCAGATGTTTCCCTGATTTGGATTCCTTGCATCTCCTTTCCCTTGTATCCACCTCCCCATTATTTACCAATGATCTTCTTCTTGTTAGTTTGATGCTAAGCTTTTGTGGCTGGGAAGATACAAAAAGGCTGCTGCTTATCCTGTGTTCTGACAAATGTGGATATTGCTTTTCACCAGTTAGTCTCTGCATGAGCTTAGTCTATGGCTGTGAGTAAAATGGAATAAACACCTGTCAGGCACTATCACACAATCCAGCGGGTCTTTGGGCTGCTGATTGGGATAAGATGCTGTGCAGGTGACATCTCTGCAACCACCTTAATGAGTGCTAATAGTTCTCCCACACTGCTCACAGTGGTGAAGATGAACTGATGTGCTGTGAGTTCAGTGGTGTAACAGATTTTATCTCATCAATGGGTCGGAGTGGGTGTTTGTCTACTGTGGGCCCAATGAAGGTAACTCAATTTGGACATACTGATATTTAAAATCCAAGCCTCTGCAGCATTAGTGCACTGGGAGAGTGGCCTAGACTAGAGTGACTGCATGCTCTGCGCTGCCAGGAGGAGAGGGGCCCAGTTTCAGGGAGACATGTGGGCCCAGAGAATTCTAGAAGAGTGGTGGCATGTGCCGCTTGCTGATAGTGCACCAAAATGCACTGTATCAAAAAGTGTAATAGACATGTTGAGTTAACTGACATAGTGTATTGCAGCACATGATTCAATTATTTCTCTGCTAAAAATCAGTTTACTACTGGAAAAAAAGAAATTAAACAGCTCCAGCTAATTGCAGTTGACAAGACAAAGGCAGTTTGACTTTCCAGTATTAATTAGCAAACCCATACTAATTAGCTTGTATAAGCACAATTCATGCTTCTTTCCCTAAATGCAATTAATATCGCAACTGAAGACGTCTCTGGGCTGTGCTGCTATCATTAACATACTTCACCCTAATTAGACATGGCCAGTAGTGGCTGGAGAAATGAGTTTGTGATTAAGCCATAAAACACGCTCTAATATTTTATACCCTTCAGGGAACTTGAACCTAGAATTTATTTTCTGATTTAATAGAAATTACCCCCATCATTGAGTTGTTTAATTATTTTAATGGAACTTTGATTTTCTTTCCCATTTCCTTTAAGTTATTTATTTTCCCTTATTTGCTTTTTTTGGGTGTTTGTGTTCCCATTGTGGGGGTGTGTTTTTCTGCAGAGGAGCTGTGTGGCATGTGATTACAGGATGGTCGGCAGCCAATCTGTCAGGACTTCACCAAAAACTGGGTAACCATTTGTTCCTGATTCTGCAAGAAAAAAGTTCAACTTCATTTGTTCTTGCTGAAAGCAACTTTTATTTTGTTCTTTTCAACCCATTTTTCTGCAAGTTTTGTTTTGTTGGTTATGTCAACGAAGGAGTTTTTGAAATAAGTTAGTACTCTTGAACAGCTTTCTCTGCAACTTGTTCGTATATCAGGGGATCGTTCAGTGTGCTCATCAAGCTAAGTTTGTGGTTCCAGGATCTTTATATGTGTGGCAATTTAGTTTAATGCTGTTTGTGCGCATATTGGGTTGACAGTGCATAAATCTGATTTCCGTTTCCCCTTGCTGAGACATACACCCAAGTGTTCTTCGCAGGAGGTTTTGGTTTTTTGAATTCCTGACTTTGTTTCCCTTCACTCATATCCTCTTGTACTCATGACAGAATTATCTGGCTCAGGCACGTTATCCAAATAGTGGCAGGGGTCTGTGATCTCCATCTCCCTTTAGTCCCTTTAGCGGGTGGCATTTGTGTCTAGACCTTTTTCACCATTTAATCTCTGAGGGAAGTGATGTTGGTGTTTGGGTATCAAAGAAGCGTGCCTGTGTTTTCGTTTTCCAGAAGCACTCTGGGCATCTCAGGCTTTTGTCTCAAAAAGGCAGCATGGCTTCCAGGGCAAATGTGAGCTCTGAAGGCTTCAGACTGGTGATTTGAAAAGATTCTTTTTTTTACCTTCATACAGATTTAAGGGGCCAGGTAGGGGAGTCAGAAGTGTTGCTGAGCGGGGTAGGAAGCAAAGGAGATTTGGAAATGTAACTAACAAAATAAATTAGAGGAACTGGAGGCCATAACAGAAGAAATTAAGAAAATGGTGGGAGAGGGATAGAGAGAGAACATAGAAAGGTGAATACAAAGAGAGTGATTTACAAGCTGGGAAATAGCCCTGGGACCAAATTGTATAATGAGTGTGATGAAGGTGTAGCAATGTGAAGTGCCTTAAATTTCAAAATGCTAAACTGTATTTGTGTCTTTAGGGATAACCAAAATGAACACTTAATTAAGGAAAGAACATAGAAGAAACAGGAATAGTGAAACTGAAGTGAACAGCATTGCTCTGCAACAATTATGAACTTGAAAGAGACATAAAGATCATTACAGAAGCTGAGCTGAGAAAGAACCAGCGTGCACCAAGGGGTAGGCAGCAGAAATCCACAGATTAGAAACATTTAGTAAATGGAGGAGCCTACAAGCCTTATCTTGGATTTGATCTTTGAGTGAAATACCAGCTGAAACAAAAGAAACTCCCACATTTTAGTCTGTGTGTAATGGGAGTGATAATACAGAAGAGTGAACATCAAAATAGACCTATGGTGGGTAGCTGGGCATTAGGGCTAAGAAATAAAATATCCATTGTATCCATATTTAATAATGAAAGGTGATCAAACATGCAGTTAGGAATATCACCAGGACAACAAGAGTGATACAGGTGAAGGTTCTAAGAGACAGATAAAGCCTGCAGATCATCTACAAATAGCTGGCAGTTAAATCCGTAGGAATTAGAGCACTAAGCTGCTGCAGGTATAAATAAATCTGAAGCTAGTATAGAACCCTGAAGATCACCCATGTGGGGGGATGGCTGTAGAAGGACAGGGTTTTTTTCCTTTTGTTTTTCAGACACAAGCTGCAAAAAAGGAATGATCAGTAAAATAGCTTAACATCTATGAGAATGCAAAGCTTTGGTTTCCAAACTAATTTAGATGACAACAAATCTCCGTAATATTTCTACAAGTCCTAGCTTCTTACACAAGAAAAACCCAAGACAGATGACTGCCTGGATATTCACCTTAGCAACAATGTGATCTTAACAGACATGTAGTAAGGCAGTTTAGCGAACTATCCAGTGCTAAAATTGGATTGAAAAGGATGAATGTGGTTATAAAAATACAGCAAAAACTGATCCCAAATGAGATGATAACAGTTTAGATGCAAAGGGGGAAAGAATGGTTCAAAATTTGAAAAAGTTCCTGATGGTTTAAGTATTTAAACTAGGCTTCTTTATACCTGGAATAACCAACACATATTTAAATTTAGATGGTAAAATTCAAGAAGTTAAGGAAGAATTAACAATATCCGTAACAGTGCCTGTGATACAAATGAAGGTCTACAGGAGTAGAGCAGAAGTGATAGGATCAATCAGTTAAGCAAGTTGTTGGTTGTGCTGTAGAGATCAATACAAGAATATTGTAATTTGAAATGGGGGGAATGAACAGCAGGAGTCAGAAGACAAGGGAGAATGGTAAAGAGGAGGATCCAATATCACCAATACCACTAGAACAGCATTGTGAACGAACCCTGCTCACCAGGAGAAATGTTAACTCCTCAATCATGTGCAGTGAATCTGAAAGAGATTGTTGTTTAGGATCCCCTGGTGTACCATTACCTAACTGCCATGCTGATTGGTGGACTAGAAACATGTATCTAGAGAGAGAGAGAGAGATACTTAAAGGAAAATATAAGAAGGCGATCTTCTGTTAGTCTATAAGGTGCCACAGGATTCTTTGCTGCTTTCCCCGCACACACTTTCTCCTGTCCTTATCCTTTAAATTAGGGGTATGATTTTGCACTTTCCCTTGGAGTTCTGTTCCTTCAGGAAGTTGGACTGATGGGAAGGGGAAAAAGCTATGTATTGTAGGAGGGGGAACTGATTTTTCCCCCCCTCCATCCATTCTACCTAGATATGGAGCCGTAGTTCTCATGGTAAATTCTTTCTTCAGGGAAGGGAAAGAAATACAATGATTCTGAGAATATATCTACCCTAGTACTATTCCTAGAAAAGAGCTCAGCCTCTGTACCCATTATAATATTCATAGGAAACTTGTCCCTCTCTATTCCCTGTGGAGTGGTGTATACTAACCTGTAAGGCATGGAAACAGCATCTATTTCTGACTCCCTGTTTTAGCAGATTAAATGAATGGTCCCTTGCAAAATTTCTTCTGCTGGCATTTGCTTTAAGTTCCATCTCTGGAAATTCATGCTCAGCACACAAGACACTGGCAAAATCAAAAACATCTGTTGTATATTACTGGGGATGGAACAAATAGAGACAGGGAAACATCGGGATCTTGAATAGGTGAATAAATCACGTATGACACAGGGAGGGGATCAGCATGCTGCACTTTCACATGCTGCTGTATCAGTGCTACTTTAATTAGGTTAGAAGAGGAGACTCTGTCATTCGATTGTACTGGTTTATTTCTGTTTTAAAAATCCATCTAGGCACATGGGATCAAACAGTACATTCTCCTCGAATTAAAAAGAAATAAACTGTCTGTTTAAAAGTCCCATTACACAAATGAACCTGCTGTTGGAACCATTAACATTAAAGTTTTATGGAACTCGGCAGTACCATTTGGTTTGAGCAGGACAGTTTACATTTTCTCATTGAAGACAATCACAGCTGACATGGGGTTAAGGACTTTCATGCAGCAGTGGAAAGGACTTGAGTAGTTTCCAAAGCAGAGAGAGCCTTTCTCTTTCTTCTTGGGCTCCTGGCTCCTCATAGGAAAGGCAGCTATGATATGTGAAAAGGGAAACTCGGTACCTGAGCTGTATGGTGATTCTAGCTGAAATGATGCTCTTGAAGGCAAAAAATGTGGCTGTGGTGATTCAGTCTTGCCTCAGTGCTTCATGCCCAGCCTTGGAAGCTTCACTGGAGTCTAACAGAGTTATTGCAGTGTTGGCTTAATGCTGCATTTCCATCCAGGAGTCTGGCTGTAGTATCATAGAGTTGATAGTTATAACTTAGTATTATTTACATTCTCTGATCCTAACAATATTGTTGGGGAGCCTGCTGCTCTAGAGTAATGAAGTAGTACTTGCTTTATTCAAGATGCTTCTGATTGCTTGAGAGCTCTTGGAATCTCTGGTCATTTGATTCAGTTGTGTGGAGGTACAATTTCAGGATCCTGGTGATGCATGATTCCTTGCTGTCTTTTCGAAGTTGTCTCTCAAAATAATTCATGGGGACTTTCCTTTCTTTACCAGGTAGATAGTTCCCTAGTCACACATCACCTGGATTTTGAGGCTTCAGTCTTTTCTGTCAAAACTTAGGAGTTTGAAGATGATGCTCTTCAGTCTTTCAGATGTCTGAGTTGATAGGCTACTGCAGCCATGACTCCAGGTTCCCTCATTATGGGTGAAATTCACTTCTTCCAATGGACCAGTTCCACTGAAGTCCCCTTAGGCCCTATTTTGAAGGCTTTAGTGGTGCACAGGCCTTGTGTTCTGCACAGGGGTGAGGGTCATTCTGTAAGCGCAATCTCTCTCTGCACAAGGATAAACAGGAATATTGAAAACACCGCTGACAGGGAGGTTTCAGTCTGGGCTCGTCACCCATTCCTCCCTACTTGCCGAACGTGCTGTTTGTGAGAAGTTTGTTCAGTAAGTAGTGCCTCTGCAAGCAAACCCCAGAGGACTAGGAGGCTTTAATAATAAAACCCACCTTCTTTACATAGCTGATATTTCTGCCTTTTGGGAGTTTGTTATATAGCGAAACCAGTGAACTGATTGGGGTCTGATTTGTGTTCTCCCTAATGGACTTTCACAAACAAGGCAAACCTGACCATTAGCAATAGCAAAAAGGGATATTTCATTAATTAGACTGAATGAAAAACCTATAGACTTGAAAATCTGTCAACTTGGCTTTCCCACCTAGTACCAGCACCTGTAAAAGCATCTGCGGGAACTTGGTGAGGACGCTGAGGTTAGGACATCCCTCCCCCACTCTTGTAGATGACGACTGATAATCTCAAATGATCAGGGCCTCAATTTTACCTCTTCTTTGAAAGACATCATCTCCTACAGCATAGTGTCTACTGTGATTATTCTGGATTATTAGATTAGTGTTGTTTGAAAAGTGCCAGCTACTCATTCACGAACACCACTTTCTTCAGCACCTAGGTTTTCCTAGATCTCTCACTCGGGTTCTGACCAAACCTGACTGTGCTGAGCTTGTGAGTTCGAACAAGAACACAGAACTGCTGGAAAAGGAAGGATGCACCTGTGATAGTGGGATTAGAATTAACATCTTGGCACTGTGGTCAGATGCTGCTGATGCGATCAGTGAAGTTTCAGCTCGTGACTTTTCCATCGTTATGTAATGACCCTCCCGTTAAGGATTGTCAGTGGAGACTGAACCCTTAATCGTGAGGGCAAAAAACAGACAGACCACCACCCCCTAAGGCAACAGCACAACAGTAGCTGTAGCACTAATAAAGTATTACCCTCTCTGTAACCCTTCCCCGAGGTATTGGCACCAACAGAAGTTGTGTTCAGAGAGGTTTAAGAGGAACGCCTAGGTAACGAACACTACTGGCTCCTCCCGCTACCCAGGATTCCGGCGATCATTAAATACCTTCCCTGGCAGCCCGTAAAGGCACTACTTTCCCACTCATTAACACTGAGTCTGCATACAAAACAAGGACAAATGTATTGGGGGAAAAGGGAATACAGCATCAACTTGGGAAAACACAACAGCATAATTATATGAATGATAAATAAAACACTCCTCCATGGTAATTTTGGCAGTAGTCCATTAACTCTGTTCCCTACGTGCTGCTGTGACCATCCAATAGGCAAATGTTCCCTTACCATGTCACTTTATCTTTTCCCCATCTGCTAAACCCCACTCATGGTTTAGTGTAGTGCAAGTCCTGCGGTGCATTCAGACAGACACAAACCTGTCTCTAGTCCAGTCCCTTGGGAAGTGCTGCCTGGTCTTGCCCTGAGATGGCTCCACCTAACCCATCTGTAGTAATTTTTATTTGGCTGGGTACAAGGGGGTTCTCCAGAGTTCACTCAGCTCTGCTGCTGTCCTCTACAGCATCAGGCAGGATCCCTGTCTACATTGCACTGCACTGAAGAGCTGCCTCTTTTATCTGCCATTGAAGAGTTTTCTCAACAGCACAGGATACTCAGTGGTGAGGAACCAGTAGTATATGGGACCCCTGAGCAGAGTCCTTGCCACTGGCAATACACTCCTTGTCACAACACAAGGAACGCTTTCCCCTCTTCTGTCAGTTGTAATACACAACTCTGAGTTTGCATATGGTGACTGTGACTCTCAAACTGGAGGAATTCTGGGTAGAAAGTGTATGCAAATAAAGCTCTCTCTAGCCATTCTTCCCCCTCTTTATCCATACATTGGATGGAGGAGGAGAGAGCTCCTTCCTCTCTGGAGCTTCTGTTCATCTGCGGTTCTGTGTTGAAAAGCTTATGAAGATGAAGCAGCTCTGTGGCCGTTCTTCCCCCTGCTCGTCAATAGAAGGGGCAGAGAGCTCCTTACCCTAGAACTTCAGGCCACAGGGCTCACATACATGTAGATTAGCCAGTAGAGGGAGGCATGATGCTTCTCTACAACCTGGTGAAGAGTATTTGTTTTACTTGCGCACATTGGTGCTGTGAGGAATATTGTGTTCCTTGTTAAGGGCAGGTGAATGTGGTCTAAAGGGTATGCCCTGCAGTGCTGAAGTAGATGATCTGTAACAGATCTTGCTTTCCACTTAAAAGGATCACATTTGAAAGCCTTGCTTTCCAAAACTTCATGTCTATTCAGAAACTGGGCGATGGTTCACAACATGCCCTGACCTTTACAATGCAGGATTATGACTGAAATGATGGCAGAACAGAAACACCAGGAATTTCCTCCTTTTTGGTGCAGATGAGTATGGGTGGAAAGCTTTATAAGATGTTCCCTGATTTGAAAAGCAAAGTCAATGCTCTTTAAATACAGAGCCTTTCTGTTCTCCATGGTCTGTGATGAATCATGCGCTATCTCAGGGTGACAGGGTTTGATTGTATTAGTTGGGTTAAAGCTGCTTCTAGAGAGGAGTGAGGACTTTCTGCTCTAGTAGGTTGTTTCGGAGAGGGACGGAGGGAGAAGTATCAGGTGTGAGTTCCTCGATTCTTCTGGGATTTCAGTTCTGTCTGACCTGGAAGAGAGAAGGAGCCTGGAGAGTGATTAGTTCTGCACAGAGAACATGCATGTAAACAGGGCACAACTTGAATTCCTTTGACCACTGCTCATCAGGGGAGGGGCAATAATCCTTAACTCCTTGTATCATCCTGAGGGATGAGAAACAGCTCTCAGATCCTTCTCCCTCCCATTCCCACAATACTTATGAGCTATACCGGGGCAGGGCATTTTGCTTTCTTCAGAAAAAGATGCTTCCCCATTATTTATTTTGCCTTCCATCTGCGCTGTGTCTCTGTGGCATGAGAATAGATTGTCAGCAGTGCTTTTGGCTGCCAGAGGCGTGGTGGTGGTGGTCACAGTTGGGGGCGGGGTGTGTCTCTCTGAACTGTTCTATCAGGGCAATAAAATCCTTTGGAAGAAGCTGCAAAACCTCATTTATCCACAGAGACTAGAAGATCATATAGCAGAACTCTTCCTATGACCTCTTGGTAAATAATGAATGGTTCATCCTACCTTTTTTGGAGTTGCTTAACTGAAGCTGACAGCTCTTCGTTGTATTACAGGCTCTGGCTTGTCAGGAGAATTTTTACTTATTTATGGATATTTCATTAACCTCTAATGACTGGTTGTATAAAAGCAAGCTCTTGCCAGGCCCTGTCCTGTTGGTGCTGCTTCCAGTGCTAATATTTTCTACTGCAGATCATTTCACACTTCCCCTTCCCCTTTGTACTGAGCCTAAGAGGTTATTGTTGATGGCAGTCAGAGCATGTGTCCCAAAGGCTGGGAAAACCCATGCTAAAGCAATGGTATTCAATGGTGTGTTGCTTTCTGGTTTTCTTTTTGTGACCACTTGCTTTGGTAAGGGTAGTGTTGATTGAAGAGGGCCATAGGCACACGTTGCAGGATAAAATGGGAAGGTCTGACCCAGAAGCGCCTGCTTTATTCTTTTTGTTGTGTTCCTTTTCTTTGCTGTAGCAAGAGGGTTTTGTGATGGCTCATTTCGTTGGAAAACTTGAGTGCTTCTAAATCAACTCTTCCACAAGCTGTTCTTGGGAGGGGTTTGAGGAACAACAGGGATGACTTCAAGCATCTGCCGGTGTTTCTTGGGGGCCATTGGAAGCCCCTGCTGAGAGAGCTGCTTCTTTCACATAATGCTAATTGGCTTCCCTGCACAATTCCCCGGCTTCCTATAACAGGGAATTCAGAAAACAGGCTGAGTATGGCCCCAGCTCTTCCTCCTTCTTGCAGCCAAGACAGGAGTCAGAAGAGTGCCTCCAGCATAGCGAACACCTGCAAAATTGTGGCTGCTGTGTTTGCAGGAATGTGAAAGAGCTTTGCTCAAACTGGCACCAGTTCTGAGGGGGCTGCATTTGTGTTCAGGGAACCACCTCAGGATGAGATGTGTTTGAAAACTGAATCAAGCACTCAGTCTGCCAACAAGGGCTTCTTAGCTTCCTATGAAATCAAGCAAGGACTGACATTATCATGCATCTGTCCTGGGAGACAGTGGAAGCACAGAGCTGGAGTTTAGACTTTTCTTTCCCCATCATCCTTTCTCCAGGTTAATTAGTTGAAATACATATGCTCATTGACAGTTTTCTCTAACCACTTATTTGATGACTTGCTGGCAAGAAAACTAATATGGAAAAAAACTAGAATAAGTAAGCCACCATCAAATCACAGTTCTTTGGTGGAATGCATTGGCAGTTCTTTGGTGGAATGCATTGGCAGTTCTTCTGTCATTTATGGCTTTGTACATGAGGAGGTGGAATATCTCTGCAGCCTCATTGGTGGTTTTGGTTCTGAATTAGTTACTAGGAGGCTCAATTTGAGCAGACATCCCTGCTCCTTTGAGGGGTTTATCCTATTCTCTTGGGAAAAGCACCCTTTTGCTGCTTTGTCGAAAGCTGGGAGACTTACAATGCACTGGTGCGCCTGACTGCATTAGATGGGATTCTGGCTTACTGACGGCGGAAGCTTTGTCAGGTTCCCTGCAGAGATTGTTATTCAATGTTACGCTGTTCCTAACCAGGGGTAATGGGAAGGAGGTGTCAGCCATTTAAGTCTAATTACTCTGGAGCTTCTTTGCTCTCAGTGGACACCAGCTGTTTTGCTCTCCCTGGCGGGAGGAGCTTTCTGTAATAATTAAACAAAACAGTCATCTAAAAGCTGGTGAAAGTGGTGAAGCGGGTCTGATAACAGCTGAGAGGATCTGAGCTGATGAACATGGAAATGATCCCCCTGCAGAATGAGCTGTTAGAGGCTGGAAAGGGGGCATTGTTTTGAACCTGGGTTGTTTCACAAGCTTTTGCTGACGCATGGCTTTACAGATGGGCTCCATGGTTGGTGCTGGAGGGCACAAAACAGGCAATAGGAGATGGGAGTGCAGCTAAGCAAAGAGCAGAGAGAGGATCCATGTTTGCTGCTTTCTCTAGAAGTGAGAAGAGGGGAATACAAAAGAACTTGTATTCATGCCAAGCACTCGGGTCTTATGAATCTCCTTGTGCCCACTTGGCCTAGGCCAGCTTCTTCTAGCTCCATGAGGAGGGTGCCTCCTGTGTTTCCTTTTCTCAGGATGTTACTTCTCCCCTGGAAGTTACTTCCTGAATGTCTGATGTCAGCTTCCTTCCCCTGGAAGCACCTGATACTGCTTATCCCTAGGGTTGCCAGGCATCCAGTTTTTGGTCGGAATGCCCCGTCGAAAAGGGACCCTTAGCAGCTCCGCTCAGTAATGCTGATCGGGCTGTACTGCTGATCGGGCCATTAAAAGTCCGGTCGGTGGCACAGCGGGGCTAAGGCAGGCTCTGCGCAGCTCTCGGAAGCAGCTTGCATGTCCGGCCCGTAAGCGCAAGGGCGATCAGAGAAGCTCTGTGTGCTGCCTCTGCCGCCAGCATTGGCTCCACAGCTCCCATTGGCCGGGAACCGCAGTTAGCTCCCTAAGTTGTGGCCAGAATCAGAATGGATTGTTGTTCATTTTTTGTTTTGTTTTGTTTTTTGCATAACTTCTAAGACTCTGCTTATAATAGTGGTCTGAGGTTTTATGCCCAAATATTAAACTCTTGGACAGCTAGTTTTACGTAACACACATGCATCTCTGTATGTATACGCACTCAAATTTTTTCCAGTGGAATTGCATCTCTCTGCACCAGGGCTGAGTTGGGCCTATAAATTTGTTTGCAACTTCACCAATATGTCCCTGCAACATCCCAGTGTAGAAGGAGATGTTTTGGGGGAAAAGCCATGAACTGCCTTGCAGATCAGGAGCAAAGAAGGGCGTGGGTGAAAAGCTCATTAGGGCTCTCTTGGATTAGATCAGCTAAACTTTATTAGTTCATGTACCACTTTCTTTAAAATTGTGAAATGAATTAGGTGACTATCAAGTGCATGTACCACAGTTTGGGAACCTCTGGATTAGATGAATTAGTTAAAACCTATGCTGTGTTTTGAAAATACAAATGCTATTTCAGTGCTAAATCTGATTATTATTATAATCTTCCCTTTTGTGAGGTTGCTGGGGGTGGTGGTGGTGAAGAGTGACCTTGGAGCCAAATTTTAGATCACAAAGCTGTGGTTCGTTGCTGGCAATAACAAAACCCAGTGTTCTCTGTTAGTTCAGAAAAGCAAGGCACAGAGGTAAGGTGCATCTGGGAGGAATGTTGTTTGCAATTGATAGCTGTTCCTTGACAGCTGAAGTAATTTTGTCATTTGTTTTTTTTTAGACTGTCCTGGCAGGAGGGGAGGGGTTGATTCCTGCAAGTGAACAAGTCCTGCTGATGGGATGGATAGAAACTGCCTCATAAGCAGGATCCTGGGGGTGGGAACCACATGACAACAAGGGGAGGGGAAGGTGGCTGCTGCAGGCGTCCGGCAGTGACAGCTCCTTCTCCCTTGGCACTTTATTCGCTTGTAGCAAGCGCTCCTAGTAATTACGCCTCTTAATTTAGGAGAGCGAGTGGGAGAAAGGAATATAAATTTGTGTATTAGCTTTAGAGATTGGAAATAGGGCAAGCGAACCTTCTCTCCGAGAGATTATATTTGGAAATGAAATAGAGTGACATTCAGTATAAACTTGAAAAATTGCTCTCTTTAACAGCAACAGGGGGAAAAAAACACAATCCATATTGCATTGGAGAGAAGCTGAAGTCTGTGTGTGTGTATGTGTGTGTATTCACACTCACATCTGTTTATCTGTATGTATATATGCAATTATATAGCCATACATGTGTTTTTAGGAACCTATCTGTTGGAAGACTATTTAACCTTAGCCCTCCCTTCCCACTGATAAAGGACACTGACTTTGTTGTTACAGACCAATTAGCCTGTATAGACAGTGGGATTCGGGGCATGTCTGATCCAGTTAGCTCTTGTGTTTTTAAAACATTTATAAATGCGTTGTTGTTTTTTGCTTTGTTTCAGTCAAGTGTGAAATAGTTCTAAAGCACCATTATTTGGCCTCCAGTTTTTCTCCATGTGGTCCTCGTGCTCCATAAAAGCATCAAGGATTAGCTTGCCTAGGAAAAAGCCCTAACTAATCCTGTACCTTTAGCCCATTTCTCAATGGCAAGTCATATAATATTTTTGTAGCAAATACTTCTGTGTTTCTTTGAAGAAGAGTTGGGTCAAAGGTGAGCAACCTGCTGCTCAGCTGTTGAGAATCCGGTGCTGCTGGCTCTTCCCAAATGTTTTCTGCCCCTGATATTTTAGGTGACATTTGCATTCCCCTGTATGTTGCGGGTTCATGGTGAAGCTGGTAAGAGGCCTTGTCTTTGTACAGAAAAGCTGATCAGAAGGGATTGAGTATGGAGTTTAGAGCCTTAGTATTATTGCCATGTACCCAAATGACTATGGCCAAGGGAGAAGGAGCTGTTACCACCAGACACCTACATTAGTCACCTTCCTCTCCTGTCATGTTGTTCCTCACCCCTAGGATCCTGCTTATGTGGCAGTTTCTTATCTATCCCATCACTAGGACTTGTTCACTTTTAGGAGGCAACCCCTCCCTTCCTGCCAGGACAGTCTTAAAATGGCTGTCACAAGGGGTGTGGGATCTTTGTTCAGACACCACATTTGTTTGTTTGGAGGCAACTTGAGACAGGAGGTCACCAGACTTGCTGCACTGGCACGTTGGAAGGGAAGTAAATAAAATTCATATTTATTGATGCATCCTTTATAGATGATTACAACTGATGTTACTAGAATAACTGATGTCTCAAGTGTCTGTCGGAGAGTGATGCATTTCATTTTCAAAGCTGAGCGTGTGGCCCATAAGGGCCCCTTCAGAACCTAAGAATGGCCATACTGGGTCAGATCAATATCATGGTTCTGCCCTTTCCGGGTAAAACCTCGGGTAACTTAAAAAATAGCCTGGCTTCTTCTGGAGCCAGTAATATATTCTATGGAATGGGGACAATCAGAGGGCCTAATCCTGAGCAGTTTGAGCTCCTGAAGCGCTGTTGGAAATAGTTTGAGCTTAGCACCTTTCTGGATCAAGCCTGTTATCATCATGCCAGGAGATGCAGTAACCCAGTGATGCATACCCACCCTGGGCTGAGATTCCCACTCCTGCTTTAGCCTCCCGTATGCCAGGTAAAGGGGCTGGAGCAGCATAAAGGAGCTCCTGAGAGTACGTCTGCACTGCAGAAAAGATACTGTGGCAGCAAGTCTCAGAGCCAGACTCGGGCTTTCTCTAGGATACTGAAAATAGCAATGTAGATGTTCCTGCTCGGGCTCCAAGACACACCCCGTCACCAGGTTTAAGAGTCTGAGTGGGAACCTCTACGCTGCTGTTTTTAGCCCCGAAGCTCAAGTCCAACTCACCTGTAGGACTGGGTTCTGAGACCTGCTGCCATGTTTGGGGGGGTGGGAAGGGTTCAGTGTAGAGGTGGGTCAGATGTTTTCAAACTGTGGGGTGCACCCCCCTAGGCGGGCATGGAGGCACATTTTAGGGGGACAAGCAGCAACACTAGCCAGCTTGTGCCAGCCCCCATTGGAGGACTGAGAGTGCCGCCTGCACCCCTGGTCTCACCTCAGCAGGCCACCCAGATTTCCACTCCTGCCAGCCTCTGCACCTTCCACTGGCTCCGCCCCCAGAGAC